>NC_138505.1:8052913-8372798 GCF_964252035.2 Podarcis erhardii | reverse complement strand
CGCTGACAGGTGACAGCTGATGGAGAAAGGAGGCCATTGGAGCTGCCTTCTAGCAGAGATGACGGAGAGATCCTGCTTCTCCCCTCTCGCTCCATCTGCTACAGCCTGATGGATCAGTAGAAAAAAGACAGTCAAGGAACTGAGAAATTGCACAAAACAAATGAAATAAAATCCCCGAAACGAGAAGTAATTGACTATAAATATTATCTTGCAGAAACCAACTAAAGAATAAAAATCAATATGAATCAAAAAGCTTAAGGGAAAAAATTTGAAAAACCTAAAATAGAACAAAGCCTTAACGGGATGCCGGCTACAAACCTCATTTCACTGAACTTTTCAGTTTCCTCAGAAGGAAATAGAAAAATCATAAACTTTATATGACCAAAATTCAAACAAGGGTAGAACCCCCCAAATTCTGATGTATTATGATCCTAGCTCAACCTAGGTAAAGAAAAGTGCAGTAATAAAGGATTGAGGACTCAAAAGTACAATTTCTAATACTGAATTTACAAAAAAACAGGTTCGAAAACCTAAACAGCAAGTTTTAAACAAAGCTCGACTTGAAGAAAGCAAAGCGCAATAATGGAGGGTTGAGGACTCAGCGGTGAAAATTCTAGTGCTGCTTTTACAAAAAGGTTTAAAAACCTAAGTGGCACAAATTCAAGGAAAAGAATACAAGATAAAGCTGTTTTAGATTTTAAACAAACTCAAGAACAGGGCTGAAACGCTCCCATGGTCTAGCTGTTATTGCCGATGTTAAAGACTGCTGGCAGGTGACAGCTGATGGAGAAAGGAGGCCATTGGAGCTGCCTTCTAGCGGAGATGATGGAGCGATCCTGCTTCTCCCCTCTCGCTCCATCTGCTACAGCCTGATGGATCGGCTGCTCCTTAACGGGAGGGTCACTTTTTCCTGCCCCCTACATATCTTCATAGGGGACCTTCTGAGGACTGCAAGACAGGGGTGGGCGGGGCCAGAGGCCACAAAAGTGGGTGGGACCACAGTGGCGAGTCTCAACTTTTTCATGCGAGGTTTTCTATTGATTTTGTGAAAGTGACAGTGGCGTGAGAGCTCTTTGTGAACTAATATTTTTGCTCCCCACCCCTGCCTTGTATAACAGTGCCTAATTTTTCTGATTGTTCTAGCTTTCGGCAAACATTCTTTTTTCTTTTTTAATTGACCCACACGCCTTAAAGAACAGATCTAATCATCACAGCCTTGTTCTCTGTCAGTGAGCTAGCAAATCACCGAGCAACACCACTCCCCAAAAGCAAGATATATTAAAAATTCATTTCAGATAATGTATGGATATAATTGAAGGGGGGGGGGGAGATTTGATCTGAAGCACAATCTGTTCCAAAATTAATCTGGAGTCAAAGAACTGGTTTTGTGGTGATCCGAGGTGTGCGGCGGGTTAATTGATTTGAATGGAGGTCTCGGTTGTCTTGCCACCTGTCGCTTTTTAATCCTGAAATTTGCACCTATACCTACCAACCAGCGTTTGTACCTTTTTGCATCCCAGATATTTCAACCGCTTTGCCCCTTCCTGTTTAAATCTTGTGATTTACCGCAAAGGGAAGGGGGGCAGTTTTGCATGGAGGGATAAAAGCTCGGTCACTTTCTGTGGAAGCCTCGATGCAAATGGAAATGATTGCAGAAAAAAACCCTTCCATAAGAAAGCAAAGGAGCTGTCCAAGGATGCAAATTGAGGATGCAAATTCATGTTCCCCTTCTCTGGATTCAGAAGTCTGGAGTTGGTACTATGCCAATCCTGTGCGCAGCCTGGGAGCCATTCTGGACTCACAGCTGTCCATGGAGGCGCAGGTCAATTATGTGTCCAGGGCAGCTATCTACCAGCTCCATCTGGTACCCAGGCTGAGACCCTACCTGCCTGCGGACTGTCTTGCCAGAGTGGTGCATGCTCTGGTTATCTCCCGCTTGGACTACTGCAAAGCGCTCTATGTGGGGCTACCTTTGAAGGTGACCCGGAAACTACAACTAATCCAGAATGCGGCAGCTAGACTGGTGACTGGGAGCGGCCGCCGAGACCACATAACACCGGTCTTGAAAGACCTACACTGGTTCCCAGTACATTTCCAAGCACAATTCAAAGTGTCGGTGATGACCTTTAAAGCCCTAAATGGCCTCGGTCCAGTATACCATTAGCTAAAGTGGTGTCTCAGGTTAAGAACAGTTTCAGGTTAAGAACGGACCTCCGGAACGAATTAAGTACTTAACCCGAGGTACCACTGTATTGTGTTGGAAGCCGCCCAGAGTGGCTGGGGAAACCCAGCCAGATGGGCGGGGTATAAATAAATAAGCATGAGTCTCCAGGTGTTCGAAAAACCAGTAAGGTGGGATGAATCATCATAGTAAGGGGCTCAGTGACAGAGTCTGTGTCTTGTAAGCAGAAGGCCGCAGACTGAAATCTTCGACCGCTTCTGCCAGTCAGATCAGACAGTGCTGGGCTAGATGGACCCAATGGTCTGACTCAGCACACGACAGCTGCCTATGAACCCACGACCGAAAGCTGCATCCCTTTTTGCAAGCGGCAAGCAAGACTTCCTTCCACGCCACTTCCCTCACGGCCTGGCACTCGGCCTCCATGCCAGGGCGTGGCGCCTCGGGGCAAAGGGAGTAGCTCCACCATGAGGAGATGACTCAGCCTTGCAAAACTTTGGGCAGCAGAGACTGGAGGAATCGCTCAGAGGAACACACACACACACACACTGTAATCGCAGCGCCCATCCCAGCTGCCTGGGGCCTGGCCTGCCGGGGGGGGGGGGGGGGAGGAAATCAAGCAAAGCAGCTGCCATCTGGAAAGAGGCAGAAAACTGGACCTGAAACTCACAAGCTTCAGAAGCTCTGAATGGATTTCCTGCCCGGCCAGGAAAAACTGAAAGCAGCTTTCTTTGCAAAGGTCCTGCCGGAGGGAAGACTACACAGATTCCTCTGTCCCTTCCACCCGATAAAGAGACAGGGAGCTGTTTTCCATTCAAGGGCCGGGTTTCTCCCAAAGATACATTCCAGGGGCCACCTGCCAGTGGCGGATGGATCCAGGGGCAAAGGCTGTAAATGTTGCTTATGTTTCTACCTGCACCTTTCTGCCCTCTGTCCGTCCACGCAAGAGGCACGGTCAGAGTTCAAGGACACGTCCCAGCAAGGCAGAGATACTTGAGGAGGGTGATGAGGAAGACCACTAAGGGGGGAGTGGCCTGGGAAGAGTCCCGAGGGCCAGGCAGAGAGGTCTCGGCCCCCTCCAACACCCGCCCCCTTGGGCCTGAGCTCCCCTATCCTTGTCTTAGTAGATGAGGAGGAAGCTTAATTTAATTTTACTTGACTTTCTTCATCTGGGTTCTGAGTCCCTGTCCCAGCTTAAGGTAAAGGGAACCCTGACCATTAGGTCCAGTCGTGGCCGGCTCTGGGATTGCGGCGCTCATCTCACTTTACTGGCTGAGGGAGCCGGCGTACAGCTTCCGGGTCATGTGGCCATCATGACTAAGCCGCTTCTGGCAAACCAGAGCAGCACACGGAAACACCATTTACCTTCCTGCTGCAGCGGTACCAGCGCTGGGCCGCTCCGTAAGTCAAAGCTGCAATTTTATGCCTTTAGAATCTTTTGCCATTCAAAGCTACATTTTTTATGCAGCTTAAACAAATCGATACTTGCTTCTTCTCAAGAGCGCAGTTTAGGGCCGGAGTGTATTTTACCCCTGGATCAAGGCTGCCTGCACAAACTTGCAGACCTTAGTTCTCTGAGCTGCGCACGTGACACAGGCAGCTAGCCATTTATTTAGCTGCACACGCAGGCACACAACCCCTTTTGTCTTCTTGTCACACTCTGTCCCGTGCCCGGCTCTCGAATCCTCTCTGCCTTTCCCGTCGCCCAGCACATCTGAATAAGCCCCTGCATTGTCCGATGGCCAGTCACCCGTAAAACAGGCCCCGATTTCAGCAGCAAAGACCGGTGACTCCCGAAACAAGCAACCTCAGCCTGGTGGGAAACCACCCACCATCTGGAACCTTGTCTGAACCCTGCTCAGAGTAGACCTACTAGGGGCAATGGGCACGACAAAATCAAGTTGGCGAGGCTCATTTGACAACAGGCGAGAAGCCGAGCTTTCAGTGTGGGTCGGCACGGTCCTGCGGAACTCTCTGCCACTAGAGATTTCTGTGCCAGCTTTTAAATACCTGCTGGAAACTTTTTCTATTCTGCAACTTCGTTCTGCCCGTTAAGAACGCATTCCTTCTACAAATGGTGAATTAATGCCTGTTTTTATGGTTTTCATACTGCACGGATTGTACATTTTATTGCTGTAAAGAGCTTTTATATATATATATATATATATATATATATAATCCCCAAATGGCATTATGGATTATTTATATAAATAAATAAATAAATAAATAAATAAATAAATAAATAAATAATCAGCTGTTTGGTCTACTCTGAGTAAGAACATAAGGAGTAAGAGACCTGCTGGATCAGGGACTATCTAGTCCAACATCCTGTTCTCACGATGGCTAACCAGAAGCCGCTACGAAAAAGCCCGTAAGCTGGATCCGAGTTCAAGAGCAGCCTTTGACAATAAAATTATGATGATAGTGATTATCTGGTAGGACTTAGTGAGGAAGAGGGTTGGATGAATCTTTTAATTTTGTTTTTTCTCAGTTTCTCATCCCCTCCCTGCATTCTGGTCTTTTCTCCACATTTCCACATCTGTCAACTGTTATTATTATTTCTGCTGCTGCTGCTATTATTATTAATAATAATAACCAATCCTCATGAAAATTCACCATCGTCTCAGTGCCTCTTCCTCCTGAAAACTCGTGGTGTATTGTTTTGCTTTTTTGCCATTTGTGTGCAGTTTTCCTTAAGATGTACATTATTCCAGTAACATTTCCCCTAAAACAATGGATTCTTCTGCGTCCTTTTCACTGGCAAGCCCATTTTTTTATGCACAAGTAACGTTACCCAAGGGACGCAGGTGGCGCTGTGGGTTAAACCACAGAGCCTAGGACTTGCCGATCAGAAGGTTGGCGGTTTGAATCCCCGCAACGGGGTGAGCTCCCATTGCTCGGTCCCTGCTCCTGCCAATCTAGCAGTTTGAAAGCACATCAAAGTGCAAGTAGATAAATAGGTACCACTCCGGCAGGAAGGTAAACGGCGTTTCCGTGCGCTGCTCTGGTTCGCCACATGACCCGGAAGCTGTACGCCGGCTCCCTTGGCCAATAAAGCGAGATGAGCGCCGCAACCCCAGAGTCAGCCACGACTGGACCTAATGGTCAGGGGTCCCTTTACCTTTAACGTTACCCAGATACTGTATATGCATTTTTGTACGCATGATGGGGCGTGGCAAAATTCGAGTAACTGAAATCTTCGGAGGGCGGCTGCTTTTTAGTTTGCCTAGGGTTTCAGAAAGCACAAATTAGGTAAAATTGCCTTTAAATGTGCACCTCATCCACATTCACCCCCCACCTTCTCTCCCCAGACATTGTTAGACGCTGACTCCCAGCAGCTGCAAACTCTTCAGTCCCTTGATGTTTGAAGATTTCAGTTCGTCTAATCCATAAAATAACTTCTCAGGGCTAAGAGGAAACAAACCTGCGGCTTTTTCTTATTTCCTTACATCTGTCACGCATGCATGCAAATTTATGGGCGCGTTCCCATTTCTCATTTACGGTCTTAAATCAGGCCAGCCAGATCTTGTATTTGGGGTCAGGAAATGGGCAGCCAAACGGCAATTAGAAAATAATTGATCCAGGGGCTGAAGCTGGGGAAAAGTTCGCCTCCGCTGCATTTGAATGCTAACAGCGTGATCCTCTAACGTTTACTCACAAGGAAGCCCCACCAAGTTCAGTTGGGGCTCAAGTGTGTTTATGGGATGCCTTTCCCCAAGCTGGTGCCTTCCAACTGTTTTCAACTACAGCTCAGTCGGTAGAGCATGAGACTCTATAACTGTTTAAGGTGGTAACATAGGGATTGAGGTCTCTGGTATGAACAAGGTCTTGCCTTTGCTTTCTTAGAACTTCGGCCACCATGGCCAAGAGGATTCGTGTATCTCCTCATCCACACACACACACACACACACACACACACACACACGTGTATCCCCGCAAGCATGTTCCTCAGTTCTCTCAGAGTCACCATCCCAATCGGCAGCGTGTCTCTTCCCTCTGCACAGGTAAAGGGACCCCTGACCATTAGGTCCAGTCGTGGCTGACTCTGGGGTTGCGGCGCTCATCTCGCTTTACTGGCTGAGGGAGCCAGCGTACAGCTTCCGGGTCATGTGGCCAGCATGACTAAGCCACTTCTGGCGAACCAGAGCAGCGCACGGAAACACCGTTTACCTTCCTGCCGGAGTGGTACCTATTTATCTACTTGCACTTTGAGGTGCTTTCGAACTGCTAGGTTGGCAGGAGCAGGGACCGAGCAACGGGAGCTCACCCCGTCATGGGGATTCGAACCACCGACCTTCTGATCGGCAAGCCCTAGGCTCTGTGGTTTAACCCACAGTGCCACTTGCATCCCTCCCTCTGCATAGTCTGGTCCAATCCCTCCACTCTTCCGCCAAGTGAGTCAGCTCAACCCAGCAGTGTTCGGAAGGAGAGCAGGATGCCTGGGGAGAGGGAATGACTCACTCGGCAAACACGCACCCTCCTCACGTTACCAGGAGACCAGGGGGAGGCTCCTCCCCACCTCACTCGTTTTATGTGCAAACAAGGAAGGGGATTTATTTGGTCCCTCGCCGCTAGCCAGGACAAAAGTAAAATAATTTATTATTTATACCCCACCCATCTGGCCAGGCTTCCCCAGCCACTCTGGGCAGCTTCCAACAAAATATTAAAATATAGTAATGCAGCAAACATTAAAAGCTTCCCTAAACAGGGCTGCCTTCAGATGTCTTCTAAAAGTCTGGTAGGTGTTGTTCTCTTTGACATCTGGTGGGAGGGCGTTCCACAGGACGGGTGCCACCACCGAGAAGGCCCTCTGCCTGGTTCCCTGTAACCTGGCTTCTCGCAGTGAGGGAACCACCAGAAGACCCTCAGCGCTGGACCTCAATGCTCATTGAAAAGTCTAGAGGGTGGCAACACAAGAACAGGGCCTTCTCTGCAGTGGCTCCCCCTCTGTGGAATGCTCTCCCCAGGGAACTTCGCCTGGTGCCTTCATTATACACCTTTAGGCACCAGGCAAAAATGTTCCTTTTTAAACAGGCCTTTGGTTGACCTGATTGACAAGCAGCACGTCTGGGGGAACCCCAAAAGTTTGAAGTAATGCCTCTCTGTCGAAAGAAATAAAGCTTTGGGGAAAATAAGAATTTCCAGTGAGGAAAAACCCTCAAATAGCTCTTTGAGGGCTGAGCACGCTCAGTGGGCAGGGCTGACTGATTTATGGTTGACAGGGGTGGGATGGAAGAGCCGGCTGGTGGGAGCAGGAAGGATCGGAGTATCACAGGAAAGAATGTGTGTGTTTGTCTGGTAACCCTAAACGGAGAGACTCCATGCAGCAAAGTTTATTAGCAACTCCCCCATCATGGTCTTTTATAGTGATGGTGATGTATATATTACGATGCGCCGAGTTTTGGGACTGGCACTGGCTGATGGGAACTATAGTACAGATGGAGGGAATCGGGTTGTCCCAATTGCCCAAGATGTAGAGAGAAAGATTGGGGGCTTTTTACAGCTCCCTCAACATCACCTCTGGGAGTCGAGTTCAAATCCCTGCTTAGCTCAGGAGGTGACAGGGAAGCCTCTGAGCATATAACAGAGAGCACACCAGGAGTAAAAATGCCTTTTCTCCCAGTCTTTGGCTAATTAAACAATCTATATGGCTTGTTAAAACTGCGTTGGCGGAGTTCTTGTTTTGTTTGTTTTTATGCAGTTGTTTATTATTTGTTTCTTTTTAATTTTTTAATAGCTTTTAATTCAAAATTAAAACAAAACATATTATCCAGAAACATATCATCCTTATTCCCCCCCCCCATTTTTCCTCCTTCCCCCCACAGAACCCGCCCACCCCCACCCCCGACTTCCCTCAGTTCCAGTCTTTGATTTCTCTAAAAATGCTGTTTTCTGCATGTTACACAGTTGTATAGATCCTCAAACTATCTAGCTGATTATTATCAATAAAAAGTTTGTGAATGTTTATTCAAAACCAGCCAAGGAGTCCAGTTTGCTTTGTTGTACTGTACTCTGGTTTTTCTTCAGATCGTATAAATCTTAAGCCTATTATTATTATTATTATTATTATTATTATTATTATTATTATTATTATTATTATAATACTGCAAACCACACCCTGTGATCCTCGGATGAAGGGCGGTATAGAAGTTTAATAAATAAATAAGCAAGCAAACAAACAAACGAATTTGAAAGGGTGCAAGCGTCTAGCTCTCATTTTAAGAGTTGTTCCAATGCTGGAAGCCATTTCAGAACCGACTTTGGGATGAGCATCACAGAGGGAGCGATCGGTTGGCCTGTGCTACCACCTTGTGTTGACCATCGTCCACTGCAGGAGTTGTGTCTTTGTGTTTTGTGTGTGTGTGTTTTGCACATTCCACAGGGGAGGCCCTGTGTTTTTTTGCCAGCTCCCTCTGCTGCCCGCTGGTGCTCGGGATGCAGAAGTGCATGAACATGCATTTCTGTTCAATGCAGCCGTCGTTCTGGAAAGCTCGTCATTTCGGCTCTCTTAACGGGGCTTAGGAAGGGGATGGCCCTCCAGGTCTTGTGGGGCCACATCCCCAGGCACAGGCCATCCTGGCTGATGGGTCAAATGGGAGCTGGAGTCAAACACCACCAGGAGAGTCACAGTTTCTTCCATCTATTAGTTAGCAATTGTGTGAAAAAAAGGTTCCAGATGTGGGATGAGGAACCGGTGTCCCCCCCCCAAATGTTGTTGACCTTTTGGGGCTTCTTAGCTTAGAGAAATGATGAGCGAGAGGTGGTGTGACAGAATGACAGAAGTCTATAAAAATTATTATTACAAAAGTCGGGTGCCTGCCCCTCTCTCTGCCGCAAGAATCCATGGGGTTCTGGGCACATACATAGGGTCTGTGCTCTAATTATTATTATTATTATTATTATTATTATTATTATTATTATTATACCCTTCCCATCTTCCTGGGTTTCCCCAGCCACTCTGGGCAGCTCCCAGCAGAATATTTAAAACACCAAACATTAAAAAACTTCCCTAAAGTCTGTACCTCGGGTTACAGACCCTTCAGGTTGTGCATTTTCAGGATACGGACGCGCCAAAACCCGGAAGTACCGGAACAGGTTAATTCCAGGTTTCGACGCTCGCGCTTACACATGCACAGAAGCGCCATATCACAACCCGCTTGTGCGCAGACGAGGTGCTGCGGGTTGCGGACGCTGTGGGTTGCGAACGTACCTCCCGCACAGCTCACGTTCGCAACCCGAGGGTCTACTGTAGTTGTTTATTTCCTGGACATCTGATGGGAGGGTGCCACTACCACGAAGGCCCTGCCTGGTTCGCTGTAGCTTCACTTTTCATGGTGAGGGAACTGCCAGAAGGCCCTCGGAGCTGGACCTCAGTGTCTGGGCTGAACGATGGGGAACTGAGACACAGCGGAGACTGTTGCAGCTTTAAGAAATACAGTTTATTCACAGATTTACACCTCCAGTCTGCATGGAGGGGGTCCAGATCTTACAGCATGGTCATTTCAAGAGGGATTTGTTCCCCACAGTAGTGTAGCACTTCACTCCAAGACATTTCCTTTTTTTAAAAATAATATTTATTAAAGTTTCAATAAGAGAAAAGTTACCAAAATGGTAAAAACAAAAAACAAAAAATACAAATACCAGAAAAAATAAAAACAGTTAAAATTAATCCCTCTTTCTATATCTTACAATTCATTTACTTATTTTCATGACTTCCTCACACCTCCCTTTTTTGTATTCCAATTCAGATAATTAGTTCAGCAAATCCTTACCCTCTTTGTTTTATCTTAGTTCTTTATCTTCACATATTATAACTTCGTATTTTCATCTAATATCAATCCATTTTTACATATTCCTATTTAACCTTATTGCTAAAACCGCTTCGTTTCATTCCAACATCATTTTAACATTCAATAATTTTACAGTGTTTCTGTAAATAATCTTTAAATTTCTTCCAATCTTCTTCCACCAACTCTTCTCCCTGGTCTCGGATTCTGCCAGTCATTTCCGCCAGACTCCAAGACATTTCCTAATCTCCTTTATTCCGTTTCATTCTAACGGTCCATTATTTGGATGCTTTTAAGTACTAATGTTTAATCCCCCCAGGTGTTAGCTAACCTGATGTTATGTTCTAAGCTTGGGAAGTAGAACAATAGGCAGGTAGGATCCTAGAATGCAACAACCTGACTGCCCTGCAGGAGCAACCCAATCAGACCTCAGGAGGAAGTTAATCAGCCTATTAGGCCGGCAAGATCCTAGAATGCAGCAACTGCAGGAGCAGCCCAATCAGGCTCCAGGAGGGAAGCAGAATCAGCCAATCAGACGGGACTCATTGTGTAAATCATGTATATAATGCCTGAGGTTTGGGGGGGGGGGGGCGGGATTTCATTCACTGTCTTATGAGCTGCAATAAAGAGCCTGAAATCACTACGCTGATTGACTAGGATTAAAGAATGGTACACACTTAGGACATTTACCTAGGTTAATTAACTGTTCACATGCTCATTGCTGTTGCTCAGAAGTAGGTCCATGCAGTGGATCTGGATTACATTCTCACGGTCTTTACATATAAACACCGATTAAACCCCTCAACCCCCTTTTCTAAGACACATTGAAACTGTCTTAGAACATATTCCAGTTATAACACACGAGTTCTAATTAAATCCTAATATTTACTATACCTAAACATTTAGCGCTGCAGATCGATTCTACTATGCACGTCATGGGGGAAGCGGATACAGAAAAGATGTTCTTCTCCCTTTCGCTTAACACTAAAACCTGTGGAAATCCAGTGCAGGTGTTGGAAGATTAGACGCAGATAAAAGAAAGGGCCTCATGAGAAGGTGATCTTTTTTCTGTTGCACGTCCACCCCTGGGGCTTAGCTCTAGGATGTTTGCTAGCAGCAAGGCACAGATCCTGGGAGCATCAAAGAGCTGTGGACCCTCCTATGAGAGGCAGGCCCTGCTAGAGGAGGCAGAGGCCAAGGGATGCTTCAGTTCTACATTGGGACTGAATTGCAACCGGAAAAAGGTCCTGGAACGCAGAACATGCCTGCAGTGGCCAGAAAGAAAGATGCCTTCTTTCTTTCTTTCTTTCTTTCTTTCTTTCTTTCTTTCTTTCTTTCTTTCTTTCTTTCTTTCTTTCTTTCATAGCTTGTACAGTGGTACCTCGGTTTATGAACTTAATCCGTTCCGGAAGTCCATTCTTAAACCAAAACCATTCTTAAATCCAGGCGCGCTTTCCCTAATGAGGCCTCCCACCGCCGGTGCCCTTCCACAGTTCAGATTCCATTCTTGTTGTTGTTTAGTCGTGTCCGACTCTTCGTGACCCCCTGGACCAGAGCATGCCAGGCCCTCCTGTCTTCCACTGCCTCCCGCAGTTTGGTCAGACTCATATTGGCAGCTTTGAGAACACTGTCCAACCATCTCGTCCTCTGTCCTCCCCTTCTCCTTGGGCCCTCCATCTTTCCCAGCATCAGGGTCTTTTCCAGGGAGTCTTCTCTTCTCATGAGGCGGCGAAAGTCTTGGAGCCTCAGCTTCAGGATCTGTCCTTCCAGTGAGCACTCAGGGCTGATTTCCTTCAGAATGGAGAGGTTTGATCTTCTTGCAGTCCATGGGACTCTCAAGAGTCTTCTCCAGCACCATTCCATTCCATTCTTAGACCGAGGTAAAGTTTGCACACTTCCAGTTTTGCGGAGTTCGTAAACCGAATCGTTTGTAAACAAGGCTGTTCTTAAACCGACGAACCACTGTACATGCAAGTTATCAGGTCAGCTAGCCCAAGGAGAGTACGTTCAGAAGGTTGGCGAGAGAGTCTCTTCCATCCTGGCCTGTGCAGGCCACAATGTTAGGGAATGTGCTGCTTCTGAAGGAATAGGTAACTCCAGCAGTTGGCGCTGCTTTTAACAAAGCGAGCCAATACACCAACTTGGATTTTCCTGCACAAGGCTCTGTTGTAATACAGTGGTACCTCGGGTTACGCACTTAATTCGTTCCGGAGGTCCGTTCTTAACCTGAAACTGTTCTTAACCTGAGGCACCACTTTAGCTAATGGGGCCTCCTGCTGCCGCCGCGCCGCCGGAGCATGATTTCTGTTCTCATCCTGAAACAAAGTTCTTAACCCGAGGTACTATTTCTGGGTTAGTGGAGTCTGTAGCCTGAAGCGTCTGTAACCTGAAGCGTATGTAACCCAAGGTACCACTGTAAATGGTTTTGTTTTTTTAAGTGCCTGAACTATGGAACTCAGTGCCACAAGATGCAGCAGTGGATGACATTAAAAGAGGATAAGAACCTAAGAATAGGCTGCTGGATCAGGCCAGCATTCTGTTCTCACGGGGGCCAACCAGATGCCTGTGGGAGGAGAGCGGTAATCAGGATCCAAGCACAAGGGCCCCCTCTTCTGAGGTTCCCAGCAATTGTTATTCAGAAACTTTGGTGCCTCTGACCATGGAGGTTGACCATGACCTCCTTCTTCTCTAACCCTTGGATATCGAGCTTAACTCTGAGCTGATCAGAGAGGAAGTCACATGACTCTGACACTCGGAGTCCAGTCTTTATTGTCTGACAGTCTGACAGTCTGGCTGCAACTCCCCGAGGCGTGGCCAGCCCCTCCCTCCAACTGCCCACCACCCTCCTAGACACGGCGTCCCGAGTGCAGCCGTCAAGAGGCATTGAACAGACGGACAGGCAGTTTCCACGGACAGCTCCATGTTTCCGATCTTCTGTAGAGTTCAGCTTCCAGAATATCTGGCATTCGGAAATGTCCTGTGCTGCCCAGCCAGTAGGGGGAGCTGGAAAGATGGCAAAGTTAAGGCAGGGATGGGGGCTCGGGGGTGTGTGTGGAGCAGCTGACATGTTCTCTCCTGCGGGCTCTCATTCTCCATCATCCGTCACGCTCCTGAACCTGTTGCTTCACGTGCAAAAGTTGGTTGATGATGCCACCGATCAGCCTCCAGTATTCGTCAAAGCTCATCTTCCCGTCCTCATCCAAATCCATGTCAGCAAACATTTCTTGGGCGGCAGTCTTGCTGTCGGTGTTCTGGATGGGAGTGACGGGGCAGGGAGGAGAAGGAACGGAACTAGTGAGAAAAGCAGGAATGAGAACCATCACAATGACTGATAGCAAGTGAGACTGAAAAATAAATTGTGTGGAAACAAAAAAATACTAACAAAAGGTTTTACTCTGTGAAAGATCTAGAAAGAAGGGATGCTTTCTTGTGGCGTAGTTACAAAGCGATCCGCCATTAAGAGGCAGACCTTGTTGCAAGATTGGCAGTCTTAGGAGGGGTGAGCCACTGTTCTGTTATCAGGTTTGGATCGTAAATTTGAAAGGGCAATAACCCTTCTGGAAAGACTGATTTATGGTGCGACGGATCTGGGAAAATTAAGGAGCGGACGCTTAGACTGTATTTCATCGGAACTGACTAAAATGGCAACTGCCGCTTGAACAGGAATTTTGGACTCTTGGATCTTTGTGAGATGAATTACGGGAGAGCATTACAAAGTTCACAGAGAAATATAAACAAGGCTGTTTCTTTTAACTCACTGTGGAGACAACTCGGAGGTTGTTAAGAAAAAAGATAACAACAAGGAGATGAAAAGATGGGACTATGAACATCAAAGCAGCAGAAATATAAGATGATTGGATTCCTCCTGAACTTGATGCATGGGCGCCCCCCACAAAAAAATTAAAATTTGATTTAACATTTGGAGTTTGTGATATGTATTGATATAATTTGGAATAAGTAATATGATATGATTGGTTTGGTAAATGGAAATTTAATAAAAATTATTTATAAAAGAGAGAGAGAGAGAGAGAGAGAGAGAGAGAGAGAGAGAGAAAAGCAGGAATGGAAGACCTAACGCCTAGGGGTATGGAAAACCTCCCACTCCCTGCCACAAATAAAATACAATTACAGTCAGACCTCGGGATACAGACGCTTCAGGTTGCGTTTTTTCAGGTTATGGACTGCTGAAACCCAGAAGTACTGGAACGGCTTACTTCCTGGTTTTGGCGGCCACGCATGCGCAGAAGAGCTAAATTGCACTTTGCGCATGCGCAGAGGGCCAAATCGCAACCCACGCGTGCGCAGAAGTGCCGCTGCAGCTTGCGAACGTGCATCCCGCAAGGATTACGTTCGCAACCCGAGCGTCCACTGTAATCAAACACTTTCCAGCGTACATTCACTGTTAAAAGTCGACTTTCCTCCCTCCCTTCCATGGTTTTTCTCCTGGTTATCTTTAGCTGCTGTATATTATTATTATAACTTATTCCACTCATACTTTGGAAGTCAAACGGAATCCGTTCCAGAAATCAATTCGACTTCCAAAATGTTTGAAAACTGAAAGCGTGGCTTCTGATTGGCTGCAGGAAGCTCCTGCAGCCAATCAGAAGCTGCGGAAGCCATGCTGGATGTTCGGCTTCTGAAAATAGTTTGCAAACTGGAACACTGACTTCCGGGTTTGTGGTGTTCGGGAGCCCAAACGTTCGGGAACTAAGCTGTTCCAAAACCAAGGTACAACTGTATTCTCAAAGTAACTTTTGCCGCTGAACTTACTCCAAACCTGCTAATGTGATAATGTGTTTACATTTTTTTTTTAACAATCTACAAACATTTTCCAATCCTCCTTGAAAGCTGTTTCATATTTTTCTCTGATTTTACTAGTTAAAACTTGCTAATTCTGCATATTCCATCCATTTCAACTGCTCTTTGGTACATTTGATGCAGTTAACCCTAAAAGAAAAGATTCTGGTCTTTTGGGGGAGAGATCTCTTAATTATTATTTTTATCTCATTGTATATCATCTCCCAATATCCCATGACTACTTTACAAGTCCACCACATATGATAAAATGTACCTTCTGTTTCTTTACATTTCCAACATGTACCTGATTCTGACTTATACATTTTAGCCAATTTACTTGGTGTCAAGTACCATCTATAAATCATTTTCATATAATTTTCTCTCAAAGCATAACATGCCGCAAACTTCATACTTGTTTTCCTCCCATAGATCTAAATCTGTGTTGTGATCAAGACCTCTAGCCCACGGAATCATGGCAGATTTAACCATTTCATCTTTTGTTTCCCATTCTAACAGTATCTTATACATCCTAGAAATTAGTTTTTCTCTATTTTCTACTACTTCCCGCTCAAACCAAGAACTTTGGTCCATAAACCTGTGTTCCTCGTTGCCTTTAAACATTTCGTTCAACTCGTCACGTAGTTTCTGATTCCTCTAGTTTCTTCAGTTTTACTTCTTGGTTTGGTAAAGTCCAAAACATCCAAAATATTAAGTTTTTTCAACGAGATTGCTTCTATAGCTGAGAGCCATAGAGGTGTTTAACTTTCCAATCTGCTTATCCGCTAAGCCGATAAGGCGCTAAAATCCGCTAAAAGCCGCTAATAGCGCTAATAGCACTAATCCGCTAAGCCGTCAATGGGCTTGCTTCGCAAGACGAAAATGTCTTGCGAGTTCCTGCGGGGGGTTTTTCCTCCCCCCCTTTTTCTAAGCCGCTAAGCCGCTTATCTGCTTATCCGCTAAGCCGATAAGGCGCTAAAAGCCGCTAAAAGCCGCTAATAGCGCTAATAGCACTAATCCGCTAAGCCGTCAATGGGCTTGCTTCGCAAGACGAAAAAACCGCTAGACGAAGAGACTCGCGGAATGGATTCTTTTCGTCTTGCGAGGCACCACTGTACTTAGTTGTTCGGAATATAGTGGGGTCCTTTGCTGTCAGCCAAACTCCTAGATCTCTCTGCCTCAAACCCTGGCAAGCTGTTGCCAGTCAGTGCTGGAAATACTTAGCTAGATGAGGAAGCATGCTTTGTAGCCGCTGCCACCACCACCGCTGCCCTTCGCCTCACCGACAGTACGTGGCTGAGCTCCTCGTTGAGCATCTTCCCGAAATTCTCCTTGCTGATCTTGCCCTGTTTCCCGAAAAAGTATCTGAGGAAAAAGGACTTCTCGGTGTATTTGTCGTAGTTCCTCACCAGCGTCAGGAGGGCCTCCTCCAGCTCAGAGAGGTTGCCGGCCATGGCCTCTCCTCCCTTGGCTCCTAGAAGAGAAGAAGAAGAGTTTGGATTTGATATCCTGCCTTTCACTCCCTTTAAGGAGTCTCAAAGCGGCTAACATTCTCCTTTCCCTTCCTCCCCCACAACAAACACTCTGTGAGGTGAGTGGGGCTGAGAGACTTCAGAGAAGTGTGACTGGCCCAAGGTCACCCAGCAGCTGCATGTGGAGGAGCAGAGACACGAACCCGGTTCCCCAGATTATGAGACTACTGCTCTTAACCACTACACCATACTGGCTCACCAGTACTGGCTCACTCACCAGCAGCATCCCTCCCCACTTCATGCGCAGGACATGTGTGGTGTAGTGGCTGGAGGGTCGGCGCAGGACCTGGGAGAGACCTGGTTTCGAACCCTCCTGGTGGCCGTGAAGTTGCTTGGTTGCCCTTGGGCCAACTGCAATCTCTCCACCTAACCTACCGTATTCTTCGCTCTCTAAGACGCACCAGACCATAAGACGCACCTACCGTATTTTTCGCTCTATAGGACGCACCGGGCCATAGGAGGGGGAGAACGGGGGGGGGATTCTCCCCCTCTCTGCTCAGTGCCCCTTCAGCGAAGCGGCAGGAGAAATGGAGCCCCTTCCATTTCTTCTCCTGCTTCGCTGAAGGGGCGCTGCGCAGAGAGGGAAAACTGTGCAGTGCCTCTCCAGTGAAGCGAAGCCTGGAGAGCAAGAGGGATCGGTGTGCACCGACCCCTCTCGCTCTCCAGGCTTCAGGCGGCTATCCGCAAGCCTTCGGAGCGCAGTGGGAACTTCAGTGAAAGCAACCCGAAGCCTCCGGAGCCCGGTGGGAGCTCTTCCTCTGCGCTTCGGAGGCTTCGCGTTACTATTGCTGAAGCCAAGGAGCCTGCATTCTTTCTTTTTTTTAAATAATATTTATTAAGAGTTTAAAGATTACAAAAAGAAAGAAAAAGAATTAGACAAAACAATACAATACAAAAACAAAAACACTACATAAAACATTAAATTAACAAATCAAAACAAAAACAATTAAAAACACATCCAATATTTTCAGTCTTATCTTTCATTCACTTGTTTCATCGACTTCCTCACGCCTCCCTTTTTGTCTTCCACTTCAGTTAACTGTTTCAGCAATTCCTTTCCATCTTCCTCTGTTTTCTGTCCTGTAATTTATCTTAACATATTCTAACCTTGTTTTTCCCCTTTAATACATTAACAATCTATCTGCACCTAGTTCCTTATAACATTTCTGCCAAAGCCATATAACTTCATTCCACCATTTTTCTAAAACTCATTAATTTTACAATATTTCTGTAAATAATCTTTAAATTTTTTCCAATCTTCTTCCACCGACTCTTCTCCCTGGTCTCGGATTCTACCAGTCATTTCCGCCAATTCCATATAGTCCATCAACTTCATCTGCCATTCTTCCCGGGTGGGCAAATCTTGCGCTCCGGAGGCTTCGGGTTCCTTTTGCTGAAGCCGGGAGACCCCTCTCACTCTCCAGGCTTCAGTGATAGCAACGCGAAGCCTCCGGAGCGCGGAAGGAGCACCCCCTCTGCGCTTTGGAGACTTCGCATTGATATTGCTGAAGCCAAGGAGCCTGCATTCGCTCCATAGGACGCACACACATTTCCCCTTAATTTTTGGAGGGGGGAAAGTGCGTCCTATAGAGCGAAAAATACGGTAGTTTTTGGAGGAGGAAAACAAGAAAAGAAATATTCTGAATCCCAGGAGCCAGAACAGCAAGAGGGATCTGGCTTCTGGGATAGCCGCGCGCAGCCTCTCCCGGGCAGGGGATGAAGGCTCCCCCAAAAGCCGTGCTCCCTTTAAAGAGCGTGCGGAGAGTATGTGTGGCTCTTGGGGGCTTTTCCCCGAGGAGGGAGAAGGGGGGAAAGCCCCCAAGAGCTGCATACACATTCCACACGGCTCTTTAAAGGGAGCGCTGAGCAGAGCCCCCAACCTGCATTCGCGCCATAATGCGCACACACATTTCCCCTTACTTTTTAGGAGGGGGAAAGTGCGTCTTATAGAGCGAAAAATACGGTACTTCGCAGGGCTGTTTTGAGGATAAAATGGGGAAGAAGAGAAGCCTATCGTCCTGATCTCTTTGGAGAAAAAGGGAATATAAATAATAGAATCACGGAACGGTAGAGTTAGAAGGGATCCCGGCGGTCATCTAGCCCAACCCCAGGCAGTGCAGGAATCCCGACTAGATCATACATGACAGGCGGTCAGCCAAGCTCTGGTTAAAGACCTCCAAGGAAGGAGAGCCCACAAAAATAAAAAAATATTATTATCATGGAATGGGACATTGGGAAAATGTTGGAGGCTATGCAAGGTTACCCTTTTGCTGTGAGATTGCCCTTCCTTCTTCCCACCCACCCACTTGGACATACCTCTAAGTTTATTTATTTTATTTTTTAAATAATATTTATTAGAAATTTCCAATTACAAAAAAAATAAAAAGAACAAAACATCCCAATTTAAAATCTTATTTTCAATAGCATCTTTCCAGGACTTCCCCTCCCCTACCCCTCTTGTATTCCAATTCTGTTCCCTTCCGCGCGTTCCCTCCTTTAATATACAATACAGATTAAAATAATCAAATATAATTAATTAAAATAAAATTGTAAAAATATAATTAAGATAATCAAATATAATTTTACACCCTTTGGATTCCAAATTTCCCTCCCCCCTTTCCCGGTTGCGTTCCCAATGTTCATCAACGTCTGATGTCTTCCTGGAGCTCCCACATCTATCTAGGCCATAGTCCTTTACCAGTCATCTTTAATTTCGAATGTCCAATCTTGGAAGGAGTCTAGGACATACCTCTAAGTTTAATGCACCTGGGGTTTGACTCTCTGCAGGAAGTGAGACTTGGGAATTTTTCATGAGGATTTTTTTAAAAATGCAAATTTCTGCAGAAATTTGGAGAACTGGATTTAAGTTTGAGGGGGGGGGGAGAGGGAACGAGAAACTGAAGGAAGCTAAGCTGCCAGACCCCTCCCTTCCTAGCTAGGACAGGGAAAATCTCTCACGTTGAGGTTCTCCTTTTCCCAATCTTAAGTCCAGTTCTCCACATCAGTTTGCAATGTATTTCTTTAAAGCCCTCGTGGAAATTGCACCAGCCTTTCCATGTGAATTTCTCCCATTAGATACAGGTTTGAGATGGAATCGTGTGCCTGATGCACACACATTTCCACAGAGCGATGGGGGTTCATTTTTGCAAGTTGATGCCTTCGGCTACACCCTTCTGCACTTGTCCCTTGGCACACTGCGAAATTGGGAGATGTGAGAATTCGGAAGAACAGCTACCAAACCAGGTCGCCCGCAAACCGTTGACCGACCACCCAGTGGCGGTATTCTTGCTAGGAATGTAGAACTAAGTGTGCCATGGTGGGATCCAGCTGAGAGCACTTTCTCCCCCCTTTTAAATAAATTTTTTAATTGGAAATTTCAACACATTGCTTTTATCAAAAATACATCATCCACATTGTTATTATTTCCCCCCTCTATTTTCCACCCCAAACAAAAAATATTCCAACCTCCCACCCCCACCCCCCCTCAGCTCCTTTCTCTGGTTTCTCAACACTTATTTCTATCTTCATGTTATAAAATTGTAAAAATCCTCAAGTTGTCTATCTATATATTGCAATAAATAGTTTGTGAATGCTTATTCAAAACCTGCCAAAGAGTCCAGTTCATTTTGTTGTTTCTTCAAATATTTCATAAAAGGTTCCTATTCATCTTGGAAGTCACAGTTATCCTTATCACGTAGTTTGTGTGTCAGTTTTGCCAATTCCGCATAATCCATCAATTTTTATTGCCACAGTTTTTTTGCCGGGATTTCCTCATTCTTCCATCCTTGTGCTATTAAGACTCTTGCCACCGTTGTCACAGTGGGACGCGGGTGGCGCTGTGGGTAAAATCTCAACGCCTAGGACTTGCCGATCGTATGGTCGGCGGTTCGAATCCCCGCGGCGGGGTGAGCTCCTGTCTTTCGGTCCCAGCTCCTGCCCAGCTAGCAGTTTGAAAGCACAATTAAGTGCAAGTAGATAAATAGGTACCGCTTTATAGCGGGAAGGTAAACGGCGTTTCCGTGTGCTGTGCTGGTGCCAGCTCGCCAGAGCAGCTTCGTCACGCTGGCCACGTGACCCGGAAGTGTCTCCGGACAGCGCTGGCCCCCGGCCTCTTAAGTGAGATGGGCGCACAACCCTAGAGTCGGACACGACTGGCCCGTACGGGCAGGGGTACCTTTACCTTACCGTTGTCGCATACATAAATATATTTTTAAATTTCTTTGGCTTTTTTTCTTTTCCCATCAGCTGAGAGCACTTTCGAGGTTCTTAACCAAAGTGGAGAAGAGCGCAGCCCAGTGGGGAATCACGAGTTCTGCATGCAGAAGGGCCTAGATTCAACCCCCGGAAGCTCCAGGTGGGCACGAGAGCGAATCCTGCCTGAAAACTCCGAGAGCCTCTCCCAGTCAGTGTGGACAGCACTAATGCCCTGACTCAAGTGTTTGGCAGCTTGCTCTGGTCCTATCTTATCCAGCCGTTTCTTCACAGCCATGAGGACTGGCGCCTTACTTTATCAATAGGGCAATTTTGTTTTCTTTTTATTTCATGTGCAGTCGTAGCTCGGATCTCAAACGCCTTGGCTCCCAAACAAATTGGCTCACAAATGATCAAAACCCGGAAGTGAGTGTTCCGGTAGTCGAACAATTATCGGAAGCCTAACGTCCTGCGCGGCTTCCGATTGGCTGCAGGAGCTTCCTGCAGCCAATTGGAAGCCGCGCTTTGATTTCTGAACATTTTGGAAGTCGAATGGACTTCCGGAAGGGATTCTGTTCGACTTCCAAGGTACGACTGTATATATATACCACCTTTTCCTCCAAGGAGCTCAAAATTATGTACCTGGTTCTCCCCTCCTTGTTTTATCTGTACAACAGCCCTGCAAGGTGGCTGTGGCTAATTTGTAAATCACATCCTTCCTGTGCAGAAGGTTGGACCCCCAGAATCTCCAGGCAGGGCTGGGAGAGGGAGCGAGACTAACTTCTGGAAACCCTGGAGTGCAGCTGCCAGCCCGTGTAGGGCTCACTGAGCTAGATAGACCAATGTCAGACAGAGATGAGTTAGTGGGGAATCCTTCGCCTTGTGTCAGCTTAACTCACCTCGGTGGGCCTAGGGAATACCAATGAGGCAATTATATAAGACTGGCGTCAGCCCAACTCAAGTCAAGACCCAGTGGCTTGGCAAGGTAAAGGGACCCCTGACCATTAGGTCCAGTCGTGGCCGACTCTGGGGTTGTGGCGCTCATCTCGCTTTATTGGCCGAGGGAGCCGGCGTACAGCTTCCAGGTCATGTGGCCAGCCTGACTAAGCCTCCTCTGGCGAACCAGAGCAGCGCACGGAAACGCTGTTTACCTTCCCGCCAGAGCGGTACCTATTTATCTACTTGCACTTTGACATGTTTTCGAAATGCTAGGTTGGCAGGAGCAGGGACCAAGCAACGGGAGCTCACCCTGTCGCGGGGATTCGAGCCGCCAACCTTCTGATCGGCAAGTCCTAGGCTCTGTGGTTTAACCCACAGTGCCACCCACGTCCCTGGCTTGGCAAGACCCTTCCCCAAACACCAGATCTGAGTTCTTCATTCCCAATTCCTTCCCCTTCCCTCCCGCCTCTTTTATACCAGATGTTTTCCCTTCTGTGGAGTCATTTCTTTGGCATGCTGGCGGGACAATGGCCTGCAGAGACACGTCCTTTTGCTCAGAGTTTGAAAGAAAGTTTTGCATTTCACCCTTTCCGGCCCGTCCGATAAGCAAACGGACAGCGGCATGTTGAACATTCCTTACCTCGCAGAATTGCTGAGTGTGTGGCGTGTTGGCCAAATAAATCTGGGTCTGTCTGTCTGTCTCAGTCCTGTTCCCCCAGTGCTTTGTCAGAGTGGTGGGTTCTATTATATTAGGCACCTCCCAGCTCCAGTTTAGGTACCTACGTCACGAGGCCGGCTCCCGTTTCCTTTTAAAGAGGAACATTCCCTCCCCCCCCCCTTTCCCCAGACCCTCCCTTCGGGACTTTTCCTCTGAATAGCACTGCACGGCCCACCTGGCACTGGGATCCGGAAGCAAGCCAGAGACCAAGGCCCTTGCAAAATCAGAATATCCTGTGCTCAAAGGCAACTGCACTGGCTACTGATTTGCTACAAGCTGGGACAAGTTCAAGCTGTTGCTGTTAGTAGTAAATAAAGCCCTTAACAACTTGGGACCAGTTCATCCGCGAGATCGCCTTGCCCCACGGCAGGCAAGTGGGGCCACGTAAGACCCATTCCATCATTGGAAGAAATCAATATTTTAGTGTGCCTATTGCCATCTCTGAATTCTGTTTTTGGCACCTGCTGAAATCATGCTGATCTTTTGATGTTAAGAAAGTTGGTGCAAATTTTGATCTGGATTTAATTTGCTGAAGTTTAAAATTATCGCCGTTAATTATTATTGGTGATTTTTTTTTTTTTTTTTGTAAATCGCTTTGACTATTTTTTAAAAAACAAACAAACAGTCAAGTGGTGAATAAACTTTTGTGAAACAAGGAAATATAGAAGAATGGGCTTTCTCATTCTTCCTGCTGGAAATACAGAGTAAGGAATCTCAGCTGAAGCATCCACAAGAGATGGCCCTCCAAACGCTTCTTTAAAAATCTCCAAGGTTTTTGGAGACTATTCCACTGTTGAACAGCTCTTACTGTCGGAAGGTGGGAAGGTAAATGATGTTTTTGTACGCTCTGGTTTCCGTCACGGTGTTCTGCTGCACCAGAAGCGGTTTAGTCCTGCTGGCCACATGACCTGGAAAGCTGTCTGTGGACAAACGCCAGCTCCCTTGGCCTGAAAGTGAGATGAGCGCCACAACCCCATAGTCGCCTTTGACTGGACTTAACCACCCAGAGGTCCTTTACCTTACATACTGTATAGCAACACAAATATTATTTGGCTAAAATGTGGATAGCAATACACACACACACACACACACACACATCTCCTTTTTTAAGTTTCATGGGGACGTGGGTGGCTCTGTGGTCTAAACCACTGAGCCTCTTGGGCTTCCTGATCAGAAGGTCAGCGGTTTGAATCCCCATAACGGGGTGAGCTCCTGTTGCTCTGTCCCAGCTCCTGCCAACTTAGCAGTTTGAAAGCACACCAGTGCAAGTAGATAAATAGGTACCATCGTGGCGGGAAGATAAACGGTGTTTCCATGCACTCTGACACTCATCACTGTCCTCCATGCACCAGTAGCGGTTTAGTCATGCTGGCCACGTGACCTGGAAAGCTGTCTGTGGAAAAACGCCGGATCCCTCAGCCTTAAAAGCGAGATGAGCGCCACAACCCCATAGTCGCCTTTGACTGGACTTAACCGTCCAGGGGTCCTTTACAGTTTGCAGCCCCTATTACCATTTATTACCATTCTGATCGGCAAGCCCTAGGCTCTGTGGTTTAGACTACAGCGCCACTTGCGTCCCTAGCATTTTGTCATAGGGTCCTCTAAAGGAAGACTCTGCCCACCTCCCTGATAAGCAAACGGGCTGCCACCTCCTGGGCATTTCCTTACCTTGCAGAACGGCGGTTTGTGCGGTGTGCGTTACGTCGGCCAAAGACTCCTGCACCCGTCTCTCTCTCTGTCTCGTCAGCGTTTGCTAGAGGAAGGCTAGAGGAGATTGGGCGCCTCAAACCTCTCACCCAGCACCTGTGCCATGAGGCTGGCTCCAACTTCCTTTGAAAGAGAAAAATTCCCTCCCTGCTCTTTGTTCCAGGGGCGTTCCTCCAGGTTAATCTCTGCAACTCACTTGACACTGGGATCAGGGAGCAATGAAGAAAGCCATAAAGTTGCAAAATCAGAGAATCTTGTAATTCTCGCAGGAGAGACGGAGTATCGCTCCGTGACAGAGTGCAAGGTGAAAAGTATGGCTGCATACCCTCCAACCTTTCTCCGATGAAAATAGCTAAAATGTATAAGACAAAAACAAATCTGTGCTGGAGGTGTGGTGACACAGAGGGGACACTTAGACATGTTTGGTGGACCTGTGAAAAAATCAAAAGCTTCTGGAATATAGTATATGATGAGCTTAAAAAAATGTTTAACTTTATGAAAAATACAGAAGCTTTTCTACTAGGGATAACAGACACAGGAATAGCAAGAGAAGATCAGAAAATATTCCTCTATGCCACAGGAGCGGCAAGGATCCTAATTGCTAAAAACTGGAAAAAAGAAATCTGTGCCAACAAAAAGGGAATGGCAATAATAATAAAAATAATTTTTTATTTATACCCCGCCCTCCCCAGCCAAGGCCGGGCTCAGAGCGGCTTACAAGCAAAATAAAAACAAGATGAATGATTACAACTTAAAAACAAAAATAAAATACAACATTAAAATAATGGAACATTAAAATATTAAAATGTAGCCTCATCGCAGGAGGAGAAGGAAAAGAAAAAAGAAAAAAAGAGAGAGGGAGGGAGGGAATCAAATTGGCTCCAAGCCAAAGGCCAGCCGGAACAACTCTGTCTTACAGGCCCTGCGGAAAGAAATCAGATCCTGCAGGGCCCTGGTCTCATGAGGCAGAGCGTTCCACCAGACTGGAGCCAGTGTTGAAAAGGCCCTGGCTCTGGTTGAAGCCAATCTAACTTCCTTAGGGCCTGAGACCACTAGGGTGTTGTTATTTATGGACCTTGAGGCTCTCTGTGGGGCATACCAAGAGAGGCGGTCCCATAGGCAAGACAAACCGTTATATTGAACTGGCTAGTTTAACAGAGGCAATTAGAGATCACACTACACAAGAGTTTCAAAAAGCATGGGGGAAATGCAGAGAATACGTCACAAAACAGTGCCCTAAAATACATACTTGGATTTGTTTCGATTAATGTCTGCAGGAGACTTTGTGGATATTTAATAATTATTCATAAAGGAAACAGCTTATAAGAAGTAAATAACGAGGCCAGATACAGGATAAAGGAAGTCTTTTATTTGGTTGTTTGTATTGTTGTATGTTATGCTTATTGTGTTTCTGTATTGGGGGGTTGGGGGGGTTATGTTATGTTGTAAATAAAATTTCCAATAAAAATAAAAATTAATAATGAAAATAGGGGCGTCCCATTCCATAAAGGTAACGTTACTAATTAAACCCCACCCATCTGACTGGTTTGCCCCAGCCACTCTGGGCGGCTTCCGACATAAATAAAAACATAATAAAACGTCAAACTTTAAAAAACTTCCCTATACAGGGTTGCTTTCCGATGTCTTCTACAGGTTGTATAGTTACTTATCTCCTTGGCTTGGGGATGAGATAACTCCATACCCTCCAACAATTCTCCAATGAAAATAGGGACGTCCTAAGGAAACGCGGGACATTCTGGGATCAAATGAGAAAACAGGACAGCTTCTCCAAATCAGGGATGTCCCTGGAAAATAGGGACACTTGGAGGGTCTGTGAATAGAAAGAACAGTCAGGGTGTATTTGATTCATTTTTTTAAAAAAGCATATTTTACACCACCTAAAAACAAAACCCCCAACAACTTAGCCTTCAGTCAGTGGTTTTGGGAGCTTTTGTCCTTGATAGGTTTCCAGGATCTTGAAATATTTCCTTTCTGGTTCTCCAGAATAGGGACAGGGTAGCTGTGGAACTTCAGCCATGGTTGGCATCCAGATCACTTCAGTCCCAGGCAGCTAGCCTAGCCAATGTTCAGAGGATTGGAACTATTTACTGACTTTCTTTCAAAAAATAAATAAATTGTACACCACTTGATTGCAAAAAGAAAGAAAGGAACGCCTTTCCCTCAAAGCAGTTTCCGAAAAAGCTGAAACTATAAACTTATGGATAAGAAGAATGAACGGCGAGATATATTTTTTTTAAAAAAATAAGTTTTATTGATTTTCTTTCTTGCAACAAATATCCATCATCTTTACTAAACATTCATTTTCCAATTTCCCCCCTCCCTGTTGACTTCCCTCAACCTCTATTTCTGGTTTGTTTATTATATTTATTGATGTATGTATCATTTATACATCAAATGATACAATCTACTATTTGTATATAATACTACGTTTTCCCATTGTTCTATTTCTTGCTCTCTGTAAATAAAGTCGTAAATGTTTATTTAAATCCTGCCAGTGAGTCCATGTTTTTTAGCTGTTTCTGCAAATATGTTGTAAAGGGTTCCCATTCTTTTTCAAAGTCACTATTGTCCTTTTCACGCAACTTGTCCGTTAATTTTGCGAATTCTGCATAGTTCATCATCAACTTTTCTTGCTGTTGCTCTTTGGATGGTACTTCTCCAGTCTTCCAATTTTGTGCAATTAACATTCTTGCTGCTGTTGTAGCATACATAAATAACGTCCGTTTTTCCTTCGGCAGCTCTTGTCCCAAAATACCTGACGAAAAAGCTTCTGGTTTTTTAACTAACAGCGAGAATTTAAGATTTTTGAAACATGGCGATTACCAGCCTTTGCACGCATGAGATCCTGTGCTCTTGTTGCTGGGCTCCCCTCTCCCTTGCTTGGTTGGGTCCCTAAACTGGCACACAAATAAATGGTGTGGGTGTGTGTGGCTAGGCTGGCAGCATGGATGTTGGGCTTTATGGCTGCTGGCAAGCAAAAAGGCAGTTGGCTCAGAACCTTTGAACACACAAAACACCCTTCGCTCTCTGCCTGATTCAAGCTGCCCTCATCGGTATGAGAACCATCACATTGCTCCCTCGCTGGCATTCAAAGCTTGCAAGTGACCATCTTTCGGGTAAGTGGCAATCCTTTCAGAGGGGAGGGGGCAAGATTTCAGCTTGTGACAAAGGCTGATCTCCCCCGCTTTGCTATAGGGAGTGTGTATGTGTGTGTGAAGGGACGCGGGTGGCGCTGTGGGTTAAACCACAGAGCCTAGGACTTGCCGATCAGAAGGTTGGCAGTTTGAATCCCCGCAACAGAGTGAGCTCCCGTTGCTCGGTCCCTGCTCCTGCCAACCTAGCAGTTCGAAAGCACGCCAGTGCAAGTAGATAAATAGGTACCACTCGGGCGGGAAGGTAAACGGCGTTTCAGTGCGCTGCTCCGGTTCTCCAGAAGCGGCTTAGTCATGCTGGCTACATGACCCAGAAGCTGTACGCCGGCTCCCTCCGCCAATAAAGCGAGATGAGCGCCGCAACCCCAGAGTCGGTCACAACTGGACCTAACGGTCAGGGGTCCCTTTATCTTTATGTGTGTGGGGGAATGTGGCAAATTCTTCTGAAAAGCTGTCGAAAGCTGTGATTCCTGTGTTTGCAGACGGTTGGGCTGGATTAACCTTTCCAACTCGGCAATCCTGTGATCCCACGAAAGCAGTGAGTAACTCGCCACCCCTGCATTTTGCTGCTCTCCATGCATTTCCCCCCTTCTTCTCTTACACAGCAGCATCAACCACACATAATCCCCATTCCTTGACCGATAGCCTCATCGCGGGAGGGAGGGAGAAGCCCAACAGCGCTCAGTCACAAGATGGCCAGTGAGGATACGTCGCAGATGTTGATGGCCATCAATAAAATCGTCAGCATCTTATTGGTCCATACGGACGCCGAGGGCAAGAAGGAGACACTGACGGCCGGCCAGTTCAAGGCGCTTGTGAACAAGCAGCTCCCTAACTTCATGAAGGTAGGGTGGGGTCAGAGGGCAAAGGGCAGGAGGGCAAAAGGAGGCTATTTTTAAGGTCAAAAGCAGTGCAAGCAAAGGTATTTTGCTGTTTAAGATGAAGGGAGAGATGGGGACCATTGACTTCTCATTTCAGAAGCTTTGTAGACCAGGGAACCTTTTTTCTGACTGAGGGCCACATTTCCTTCCAGTCAACTTTTGGGTGGCTGTATCACTGTCACAGCAGTCACAAAATTAAAAGACGCCTGCTTCTTGGGAGAAAAGCAATGACAAACCCAGGCAGCATCTTAAAAAGCAGAGACATCACCTTGCCAACAAAGGTCCATATAGTTAAAGCTATGGTTTTCCCAGTAGTGATGTATGGAAGTGAAAGCTGGACCATAAAGAAGGCTGATGGCTGAAGAATTGATGCTTTTGAATTCTGGTGCTGGAGGAGACTCTGGAGTCTGACCAAACTGTGGGAGGCAGTGGAAGACAGGAGTGCCTGGCGTGCTCTGGTCCATGGGATCATGAAGAGTCGGACACGACTAAACAACTAAACAACAACAAGAAAATCACTGTGGTGGGCGGGGCCAGAGGCAACAGTGGGCGGAGAATAGGATGCTCAGATGCTTAGCTCGAGGAGGAGAAGAGAGAAGGGAAATAATTCCCTCTCCTTTTTCTCCATGTCTTGCATGATTTTACAAATGGCTCCAGCAACAAAATGGCAGTGGTGGGAACTGCTCCTGTTTGCTGCTCCTGCCAGCCAGCCAGCCACGCCCTTCTGAAAGATATTCCATTCCATTCCAACAACTTTCCCTCCTATATGGTCAGCCAGCATTCCATCGCCACGGAGCATGCTCAGTTCTCATGGGGTGTTTTCAGGGCTTCTTGCTGTTGTTCTGCAAACCTTGGGGGTATCCCTGAGTCTGCCAATACCTCAATCTCTTGCCATTTTTGTCACACACGCCTCACAAACGTGGAAAATAGCAGGAATAATTGTGCAAGCAGTTTCATAGGGTGGTAGCCGATACTCAGCCTAACTCAGAGGAGACCCACTGAAAATTAACTTAAGCTCATTCATTTCAGTGGGTCTACTCTGAGAACCAGGCAGAGGGCCTTTTAGAGGACATCTGAAAGCAGCCCTGTATCAGGAAGTTTTTAATGTTTGATGTTTTATTATGTTTTGATATGTGTTGAAAGCTGGGGCAACCCAGCCCGATGGGCAGGGAATACGTAAATAATAAAATTCTTATTCTTATTCAGCTGAATCCATCCAGAGAAAGACAATCTCTCACTGACTGTTTCTGAGCTTTCCGTTCCTCTTGCCTCTTCTGTAGGATGCTGGCGATCTCGATGAGAAGATGAGAAGCTTGGGGACCGACAGTGACGGGGAGCTGGAATTTACGTCATACTGGAAACTGATGACAGAGATATCCAAGAAGCTCAAGGAGGGGGAATTGGGGAATATAAAGTGAAATTTGGGGTATACCTGCATGTTTCTGGGTGTGGGTAAGAGAGAGGTGAGTGGGTGGGACCAGGAAATATTGATCCTAGGACTTGCAGGAGGATGAAAATACTATGACATATCAATCAGTCTCTTGGCCAGTTGCAACAATTTGAATAAAAGCCTTTGCTCTGAGAAGCTGCTGCCTGTTGCTTGCTTGGTGGCACAAAAGCTCGTACCAATAACAAACTTAGTTGGTCTCTAAGGTGCTACTGGAAGGAATTTTTTAACTTTGTCTTGACTATGGGTGACCAACATGGCTACCTACCTATTCATTAGAGAGGCCACTGTACTCCCTGCTGCCCTCTGGTGCTCAGGGCGCAGAACTGCACAAACCTCCACCTTGGTTCAATGTGAATTTCAAAGTGTGAATCAGGTTCAACCGCAAACTGAATGGAATTTCTTCCCACATCCTTATAAGTTAATTGGCTATAAACCACCAACACCCTGGTATCTGCCCATGTCCTTTTGGGAAGAAAACAAAATTGTGTGCTCCCGAGACAAAGCGGGAGGGAGAGGCTGATCTTATTTCTTTCTTATAAGGGGCGAGGTGAGAGGGCAGGGGCCCAATTTAAAGGGAGTCTGCGCCTCCACATGGGGAGTGTGTTTGCAGGGCCCAAGGCATGGACTCCTTGAGACTCCCTTCAGGAAAACAGACCGGCATGAATACACAGACAAAACCTCTAGGCCAATCTGGTTTTCAAGTTTCTCTGGATTTTCCTTACAGTTTACAAATCAACAGAGAGCGTAGTGGTCATGTAGGGTTGCTATGAGGAATTATGAAAAATGAAGCAAGCCATTGTGTCAGTGGTGAAAGCATCGCTTTGACTGGGTTTGGGTCATTGACATGATTTCTGATCAACCCCACAAGCCTCTGCATCTCTGCCCCATTTTCTCTATGCCTGGCAGTCACCTGCAAAGCATTCCAACACAGACCAGTTGCTTACCTGTAATAAATCAAACATTAAAAGCTTCCCTAAACAGGGCTGCCTTCAGATGTCTTCTAAAAGTCTGGTAGTTGTTCTTCTCTTTGACATCTGGTGGGAGGGAGTTCCACAGGGCGGGCACCACTACCAAGAAGGCCCTCTGCCTGGTTCCCTGTAGCTTCACTTCTCGCAGTGAGGGAACCACCAGAAGGCCCTCGGCGCTGGACCTCAGTGTCTGGGCAGAACGATGGGGGTGGAGATGTTCCTTCAGGTATACTGGGCCGAGGCCGTTTAGGGCTTTAAAGGTCAGCGCCAACACTTTGAATTGTGCTCGGAAACGTACTGGTCTTTCAAGATCGGTGTTATGTGGTCTCGGTGGCCGCTCCCGGTCACCAGTCTAGCTGCTGTGTTCTGGATTAGTTGTAGTTTCTGGGTCACCTTCAAAGGTAGCCCCACGTAGAGCACATTGCAGTAGTCTAAGTGGGAGATAACCAGAGCATGCACCACTCTGGCGAGGCAGTCCACAGGCAGGTGGGGTCTCAGCCTGCGTACCAGATGGAGCTGGTAGACAGCTGCCCTGGACACAGAATTGACCTGTGCCTCCATGGACAGTTGTGAGTCCAGAATGACTCCCAGGCTGCGCACCTGGTCCTTCAGGGGCACAGTTACCCCATTCAGGACCAGGGAATCCTCCACACCTGCCCACCTCCTGTCCCCCCCAAACAGTACTTCTGTCTTGTCAGGATTCAACCTCAGTCTGTTAGCTTTGATGTAGCTTTTGTTAATCTTTAGGTAGATCTTTGGGCCGGGAACAGAGTTCACATGGAGGTGGTAAAATGTCTGTCTTTCCTTTCCTATGGGTTTATTACCCCCAGGGTTTGCTAAATGCATTCCTCCTTGGTTCCCGTTTATTTAGCTTAAACATGTATGCATGCTCAAATAGTAAATAGTTCTTTGTAGTTAAGAGGCTTCCTCTGATCTGACTTTGTCCCCACGTGGGGATTTTTTTGAAATGCTCAGAGGAAATCTGATTGGTTCTTACAAACGCTGTGTTAAAGATCTTTTGTTAATAAAAACGACCTGGGCCAGGGAGTGGGATGTGCACTTTCTTCCAGGGTCTTGCTGGTCAAGCCTTGTGTCTATTGTATTAATCAGGGTCCAGTCCTTCCTTTGCCTTCAGAACACAACAAGAGAGAAAGGTTCGTAGAGATTTCTCCCCCGGCATCTGCTTTCATACTGCTAGGACTTGGGGTCACTTGATGAAGATGCTCTGACTTCTGTCAAGTCAGACAGAAGAAAATGCTTCACCCAACCCATGGTTAGTCTGTGGGACTCATTGGCACAAGATGTGCTGGTCGCCAGGACTTCCGGTTTGCTGCAGAGGCTAATGGCGGTGAGCTCTGTGTCGTCCGCTTGAAAAGCGAGATGGTTCAGGGCAAATAGAGCCTTGGGGGGAGAGCACCAGGGCTAGGCGCCCCTCCGGAAAGACCCCCACAGAGGAGTGGGGGTCCTAGGGGTCCAGCAGAGCGTGCGAACTCACCCCCCTGAATTCCCCAGCTGTTTTACTGAGCGGGGGGAAACGAGGAGGCTTGAGTCCGCTCACGGCTCCAACACACTCTATTGCCGATCGCCGTGATCTCAGATGGCTTTATTTAAGAGAGAGAGAGAGAGCCAGGGAGATGCATGGGTGTAGTGATCAGGTGGGATTGCTATGAGGAATTATAACAAATATAGAGTAAGCCATCTGTGTCAGCAATGAAAGCATTGCATTGACTGGGTTTAAACTATTTTGATATGATTCTTGATCAATCCACACCTCTGCGTCCCTGTTCCATTTCTCTTTCTTGACCAGTCTCGTACACTGCCAGTTGCTTCGCCAGGCAGCCATCCTGGGTCATCAAAGACAGTGGGCAGCTTTGTTGATGTAGCTTTTCTGATATGTTAATCTTAGGGCCAGGAAACAGATCTCACCTGAAGGTGATAATGATCGCTGTCCTCCTGGCCATCCTTCTTATCATGTTTATTGCTTGTTTATCACCTCCCGGGGTTGCCAAATGCACTCCTTTGTAGTTCTGTTTTATTTACCCCATGCTTAATTAGTTTTGGTAGTTTAACTTTGTCTCCAAAGTTTGTTGAAATGCTCAGAAGAAATCTGATTGGTTCTTACGAACACTCTGTAAAAAGCTCTTTTGTGAATAAAACGACCTGGGCCAGGGGCTGGAGACAGAGAGATTATTATACGCACCCTTCCCAGAGTCTTGCTGGTTCAAGCCTCGGTGTGTATTCTTACTAATCAGAGTTCAATCCTTCCTTTACTTTGGGAACACCTCAATAGGGGAAGAGGAGCTCATTGGACGGATAATAGCCAGACTAGCTACATGGAGCCTCCAGGTTGAGGGACTGCATATCTCAGCTGGGGACAAAGGGCAGGAATAGGCTCTTCGGGTCTGCCTGGCATAGGAGCACCCAGGAGTAGAATGTAGCAACTAGAAAAGTTTCATTGGGAATTCAGTGTCCTCAATGAGCACCGGAAGCTTGCTCGAGAAAGGTTACCCCCAAAAGGGAGAGGCAATCGCACAACTCTGACACTCTGATCCGACTCAAGGCTTTATTGCAACGCTCTTCACAGTCTGACACAGCCGGCTGGATCCCCACGGAACATGGCCACCCCCACCCCACAACCACCCATCACCCTCCCAGACGCGATACCCCAGTTGCAGGTGTCAAAAAGAATTAAATAAGTGGACGGATAATTTCCAAAGGAATGGTAGAGTTCAGCTTTCAGGCCCAAATGGCGATGGGCCGTGTGATGTGCAGGGGGAGCTGGAATAACGGCAAGGTTAAGGCAGGGAGTCGGAATGTGGGGGGAGAGATAGAAGGGGCTGGGGGTGGTGTGAGCAGCTGACGTTCTCTCTCTCGCTCTACTTGGTGAACTTGACGCTCTCCTCCTGCTGTCGGATCAGGCAGGAGATTGGGCTGGCGATGCCGCCAATCAGGTTCCAGTACTCGTGGAAGCTGATGAGTCCGTCCTGATTCTCATCCAGGTCACAGATCAGTTTGTTGGCAGCTTGCTTGTTCTTGGTGTCCTGGATGGGGGAAGAGGGGGAATGAAACGAGTCAGAAAAGTGGGACTGGGAGACCTGGAGCCTAAGAGCGTAGACACTTCCACCACATGGGGAAGCAGAGGTCCGCCTTACTAGATGTCGGAAAAAAACACTATAAGTAATTCAGAAATTAAATCGTTATAACAAAAAAAAATCGCTATGTAAAATAGCATAGAATTTTTTTTGCTCTCCAGCGCCATCTTGTGTTGCATGTTTATAACACATTCAAAATGTTGTTTCACTAATGTAGCTGGGTTTGCAACATAGCCTAAGTGTGAAATAGTCCAGGTTATTCTTTTTGTGACAGATCGTGAAGCTGAGGCTCCAATACTTTGGCCACCTCATGAGAAGAGAAGACTCCCTGGAAACGACCCTGATGTTGGGAAAGATGGAGGGCACAAGGAGAAGGGGACGACAGAGGACGAGATGGTTGGACAGTGTTCTTGAAGCTACAAACATGAGTTTGACCAAACTGTGGGAGGCAGTGGAAGACAGGAGTGCCTGGCGTGCTCTGGTCCAGGGGGTCACGAAGAGTCGGACACAACTAAACGACTAAACAACAACAACAAATTCTTTTTGTGACCTTTCTGTTGCTTATCATTGCTTTCCATCTAATTGCTGTGTAGCTTGTACCCCTTTAAGGCTTCCCCATTCAGGTCCTGCCTGACTTGCTGTGGCACCATGAAACGTTATTCCTATCATTTCTCCCCATCTCAGTGCTGACCTGCTTGCCATTGGGGAAAATGCCAGATTCTTGCTCCTCGTTGGTTTCCCATCTAGAGTGGAGGCTGCCTGGCTTTCTGTCGCCCGCCCCCCACATTCCAGCCTCTAAGTGCCACTTGGACTAAATATTGCACCCACTTTCCAATCAACTTGCAGATCAAATTGTTACTATGCTGACCAGCAGCATGCGGTCAATGGACTAAGGGGACTAGGCTAGTCCCTTTGATATTCCCCTGGTGCCTCCTTCCCAAAGCCCAAGAATCTTCTGCCCAGCTTCAGGAAGGAAGCATGATGCTCACATGTGCGAGGTTGGGACATCATAATGTCACCCCCTCACAAGCTGGCGCCTCTGGCCCTATCTGTCCCCCTGCACAAAATTTCACTGCACTTCTGGTGCTGAGAGAGAGTCTGCCAGTCCGTGTCAGAAAAGCTGGGCTAGATGCAGGGCCAGATTTAGGTTTGATAAGGCCCTAAGCTACTGAAGGTAATGTTGAAGATTCATTCCCCGTGTCTGCAGTCATGTTGTCTATCACATGACTGTGTATGTTTTCATTCCACAGAGTGGGAAGTGACGGAGACAGGATGTTTGTGTTACTGTGTGCCGTGAAGTGGGACTATTGTCCTTTGTTCTTTCTCTTTGCTGTCTGATGGTGGAGAGAGAGGGAGCCATGTTGCAGTGCTCTGTGTGTGTTTATATGTAATAAAGTAGATTAGCCAAAATGCTGAGTTGCTGAGGTCTGTTACACAAGCTACGAAGACTCTGTGGATCCCTAAGTGTGTCGGTTGGCATCGGTCGCTGTGATCTTCAGGCTGAAGAAAGCTCTTGAAGCTCCCGAACAAAAGACCAGGAGGGAGAGAACAAGCCAGTTGGGCATGTGTCCTACTCGAGTGTAGGCTGACCTCCTGACACTTTATATGTCCAGCTGTCCTTTGTCAACAATAAATTGTCACTGTTTTTGTGTGTTCAATATATGCGATATGGTAATTTATCGACCTAATAGGTATCTAAAGCCATTTGCACATAACAAAATACATACAGTGGTGCCCCGCAAGACGAACGCCTCGCAAGATGGAAAACCCGCTAGATGAAAGGGTTTTCCGTTTTGGAGGTGCTTCGCAAAACGAATTTCCCTGTGGGCTTGCTTCGCAAGATGAAAATGTCTTGCGAGTTCCTGCGGGTTCCCCCCCCCTTTTTCTAAGCAGCTAAGCCACTTATCAGCTGATCCGCTAAGCTGTTAAGCCGCTAAAAGCCGCTAAAAGCCGCTAAACCGCTAATAGCGCTAATCCGCTAAGCTGTCAATGGGCTTGCTTCGCAAGACGAAAAAACCGCTATACGAAGAGACTCACGGAACGGATTAATTTCGTCTTGCGAGGCACCACTGTATTTTATCAAAGCAATTGTTGAACTGAAATACAATTAAGAAGAAGTATATTAATAGTAGGGACACGGGGGGCGCTGTGGGTTAAACAACAGAGCCTAGGACTTGCCGATCAGAAGGTCAGCAGTTCAAATCCCCATGACAGGGTGAGCTCCCGTTGCTCGGTCCCTGCTCCTGCCAACCTAGCAGTTCGAAAGCACATCAAAGTGCAAATAGATAAATACGTACTGCTCTGGTGGGAAGGTAAACGGCGTTTCTGTGAGCTGCTCTGGCCACATGACCCGGAAGCTGTACGCCGGCTCCCTCAGCCAATAAAGCGAGATGAGCGCCACAACCCGAGTCGGTCATGACTGGACCTAATGGTCAGGGGCCCCTTTACCTTTACCTTTATATTAATAGTGAATTGGGGGGGGGCAAGAGAGTGGGGCCCTAATGTATAGCTTGTTTAGCTCGTACGTAAATCTGGCACTGGCTAGATGGACTGACGGTTTGATCTGGCAATAGGTAGCAGCGCCCTCTGAATCTCCCTCCATCCTTCATCTCACCGTCAACATGTGGTTGAGTTCATGCTTGAGCATCTTCCGGAAGCCACCCTGGCTGATCCCCCGCTTCTTGCTGCAACAGCACCCTTTGCCGGCGTACTTATCGTAGTTCTTCGACAGTGTCTGGATGGCCCACTCCAGCTCAGAGGGGTCCCCGCCCATGATGTCTCCTCCTTTGGTTCCTCCTCCCTTGCATCCTAGAGGAAAAACGGAAGTGCGTCATCGATAAGCATCCCTTCCCAGTTTATGGACAGGACATATTCCCCAGGTGTGAGGAAGCTTGGGGCCTCCAGATGTAGCTCAGAATGCCAGGGGAAATAGGAGATCTATTCCAGCAACATCTGGGAACCCAAAGATGCATAATATTTAGTGCATAAGCCAATCTTTAAAGCATTTCACACAGGGCCGTCTTTAACATATGCGCCGTCAGGGTGCAAAGATCCGCCCAGGCCCCCCAAATTTAGTTACCGTATTTTTCGCTCTATAGGACGCATCTGACCATAGGACGCACTTTGTTTTACAGGGGGGAAACAAGAAAAAAAATTCTCCCCCTCTCTGCTCAGCACCCCTTCAGCGAAGCGGCAGGAGAAACGGAGCCCATTCCATTTCTCCTCCTGCTTCGCTGAAGGGGCGCTGCGCAGCTCTCCCTCTCTGCTGAAGCCAGAACCTGAAGCCTCCGGAGTGCAGCATGAGTTCCCGCTGTGCTCCGGAGGTTTCGGGTTCCTTTTGCTGAAGCCGGGAGACCCCTCTCACTCTCCAGGCTTCAGCGAAAGCAATGTGAAGCCTCCGGAGCGCGGAGGGAGCGCTCCCTCTGCGCTTCGGAGGCTTCGCGTTGCTATTGCTGAAGCCAAGGAGCCTGCATTCGCTCCATAGGACACACACACATTTCCCCTTAATTTTTGGAGGGGAAAAAGTGCGTCCTATAGAGCAAAAAATACGGTAATTTCGCGTGCAAGGCGCCATTGATAATGACAAGCGCCGCCACTGGCACGACGCGTCTTTGGTAAATGAGCGCACCAAGTCAAAAGTCCTGGCATGGCGCGTCTTTGGTAAATGAGCGCACCAAGTCAAAAGTCCTTTAGTGAAACAGTAAGTATTAAAAAAACTGCTTTTATTCTCACCAATCTTTAGGTACACCACAGGTTGTTGTCTTAAGTATCACTAAAATAGATCTCTTCCCCTTTGTAATAAAATGTAGTTGTTTGTGACAAAATATAGTACATAATTATGTGTACATAACTGAAGCAAAAAATGCATTCCTGACTTTCTTGCATGAATATAAGTAGCTACTGCTGTGAAGGCAGGAGGGATAAGGAACCAGGATGTTGATTGGTTAAGCAAAGGCCTGGTTAAAAAGGAATGCTTTTGCCAGGCGCCTAAAGGTGTATAATGAAGACACCAGGCGAACTTCCCTGGGGAGAGCATTCCACAGACGGGGAGCCACTGCAGAGAAGGCCCCGTTCTTGTGTTGCCACCCTCCTGACCTCTCGAGGAGGAGGCACACGAAGAAGGGCCTCAAAAGATGATCTCAGGGTCTGGGTAGGTTCATACGGAAAGAGGTGGTCCTTGAGGTATTGCAGTCCTGAGCCGTTTAAGGCTTTATAGGTCAAAACCAGCACTTGGAATTAGGCCCGGAAACTAATCGATAGCCAGTGCAGTCGGACCAGGATTGGAATATGCAGCTGTCTCGAACCTGCCACCTTGGCATTGTTATAACCACTGGCAACTGTGCTAACATTGCAGGGGATGGTTATTTATCTTATTCATTTCAGACTACTTGATAGTAAAGAAAACCAACCCGCAGTGCGGTTCACAAAGAGAATAAAACGATAACATTATGAGCAAAAACAGTAAGAACAACTATTTGGAACATTAAGCAACCAAGAATAAATTAAAAACATGTTGACATGAATCATCATCCAACATGTCTGGGTAGGCCTGTTGAAACAAAAATGTTTTTAGCGGGAGCTGGAAAGAGGACGGGGAAGGAATGATGACTCATAGCAACCAGGGTTATCTGCAGGGAAATGGATGTCTCCAATGGTGGAAGTCACTTCCTGACTCGAAGATCCTTGAGCAACCAACATATTGTTATGAGTTTGTGAGTGCCAGACTATAATCCTTGGCTCTAGCTAGTGTTAGAATCTAATTAAGTCTTAGGACTTAAGGTGCTAAACTGTGTGCTAGGCACTTCTAATCCCTGGAATCAGCAAGTGTTAACATTGTATTAAATCAGGCTACCTTCCTCGTTTGTTAATCCCCTGGGTGACGGGTCATTATGAGAACAAAGGGATCAAGGGGAGTTGGTATGAGACGGCAAATGGGTGGGGTCCCTCTCCCACAACAGAGCTTAGAGTAGAGAATGAGAAGTTAGGTGACACAGAAGGACCTTTTGGGGGGTATTAGTTCTGTAAACCCCTCCATCGTAGGTTCAGGTTGTACATATGTGTGAATAACCCATATATCATAAAGACACCACAGTCTTTGCTGTGCCCGATTCCCAAAAGGAAACACAGAATCTGAGTGAGAGCGTGGAACCCGTGAAATCTCACACCAGTCAGAGATACAGCACTTTGATGTGCGGCAATATTCCCTGTATTAGTTTCATACCCTCCTTTGTTTCTTTATGGCCATTGAAAGTTCCCAAAATGATGGCCCAAATCTGACACTGTCTCCTCAAATAGGTATCAATAATAATAATAATAATAATAATAATAATTTATTATTTATACCCCGCCCATCTGGCTGGGTTTCCCCAGCCACTCTGGGCGGCTTCCATAAAAACCAGAAATACACTAAAATATCACAGATTAAAAACTTCCCTGAACAGGGCTGCATTAAGATGTCTTCTGAATGTCAGGTAGTTATTTATCGCTTTGACATCTGATGGGAGGGCGTTCCACAGGGCGGGTGCCACTACCGAGAAGGCCCTCTGCCTGGTTCCCTGTAGCTTTGCTTCTCGTAATGAGGGAACCGCCAGAAGGCCCTTGGCACTGGACCTCAGCATCCGGGCAGAACGATGGGGGTGGAGATGCTCCTTCAGGTATACTGGGCCGAGGCCGTTTAGGGCTTTAAAGGTCAACACCAGCACTTTGAATTGTGCTCGGAAACGTACTGGGAGCCAATGTAGGTCTTTCAAGACCGGTGTTATGTGGTCTCGGCGGCCGCCCCCAGTCACCAGTCTAGCTGCCGCATTCTGGATTAGTTGTAGTTTCTGAGTCACCTTCAAAGGTAGCCCAACGTAGAGCGCATTGCAGTAGTCCAAGCGGGAGATAACTAGAGCATGCACCACTCTGGCGAGACAGTCCGCGGGCAGGTAGGGTCTCAGCCTGCGTACCAGATGGAGCTGGTAGACAGCTGCCCTGGATACAGAATTGACCTGCGCCTCCATGGACAGCTGTGAGTCCAAAATGACTCCCAGGCTGCGCACCTGGTCCTTCAGGGGCACAGTTACCCCATTCAGGACCAGGGAATCCCCCATACCCACCCGTCCCCTGTCCCCCAAAAACAGTACTTCTGTCTTGTCAGGATTCAACCTCAATCCATTAGCCGCCATCCATCCTCCAACCGCCTCCAGGCACTCACACAGGACCTTCACCGCCTTCTAGATCAGGGTCAGGGAATTTCAGGCCAGGTTGTCGAATGCGGCCCTCTAAGTCTCTTAACCTGGCCTCCATAAGTCTCCCCAGGTCACCCCCTGGCATGCAAAGGAAATGTTCAACCATTGAGTTTGCACAGAGCCTTGCCTTCCCAACGGTCTCCCGTCTTTCCTGCACAGTGACCTCCAGTGGCTGCTCCTAGGAATGCAAGCCAACCGGTTTGCAGGATCCATCCTTCTGCCCTGCAATCTGCCTGTCTTTCCTTCCTTCCCCTCCAGGTCGCAACACCCACACTCCAGCACAGGCGATTAACGATAATTATATTTTGGCAGGAGCTTTGCCTAGCCCCAGTGAGGCGGGCGCCGGGAGCGAAATCCTTCGAACCAGTCGCCAGGCCTTCGTTGGAATGGAATGCCGCTCCCTCCCAGCCAATCAGAGTGGGCGTAGGAGGGCGAGAAGGAGGAGTGGTGCCAGCCAAAAGCCGCAATTATGGGCTATCCTTGCAAGGCACATCAGCAGCACAGGGTTGATAAAAAGGTACTCGCCGTGTTGGAATCCGCTGTGTCCTGAAATCTCACCTTCCTATCGCTCATTCCACCCCATCCTTGGATGTGGAAGTTGCCTGGAAAGGCTGGGAAAACTGAAGCGACTGAACGAGGGCGTTGGAGAGACCAAGGTTGCCTTCGTTGCCTTCAAAGTAACCTTTCAGGGGCCGCACATGATGCCAGCATCAGACTGGGCCCGGGTCAACAGTGGGAAGGGCAAGAGAATTGTCAGTTTCCTTTAGAAACTGCGGGAGGTTTCTGAACGCACATCTTGTTTTTTTGGCAGAGTTGTTGAACTTTTTTATTCAAAATCTCCAAAAAAGAGAGAGAAGATTTTGAGCCATTTTCCAGTAAATTCGCCAAAAAATAAACACTTCCGACCCTGAGTGGCCATACACCTGGGTTTTAACGGACATTTGCCCCCCATTTTCTGAAATTCCGTGCTATTTTCGAAGGACTAATCCTGGATATGTCTGGGATAATTCCAGACGTATGGTAGCCCTACATTATCCCACTTCAAAAACTCAAGCGTGGACATAGGTCAGTGCTGGAGAGAGAGTTCTGAGGGCCAGCCAGAGAGACACGGAGGGCCACATTTGTGGAGTGGCTAGGAATTATGTTTTCTCCTAGGCTCAATAATCCATACAGCATGGCTATTAACAGTTATCAAATTGACTAGATTTACTGCACGCCCTTTGGAAAAGATTCAAAGTCCAGAGCTGCTTTTCCCAGGAAAAAGGGAGGAGCCTGAAGTGCTCAAAGTCGTTAAGCAATAAAAGCCTCGTTAAGTGTTTCCCCACTTTTCAGGATGGGCTGACGTCACAGGATGTCCCAACATCCAGGAAGAAGAAGGGAAAAAACCTCCCACAAAAAAACAGAATAAGAAGGTGGGAGTTGGCCTAGTTGTTTTACCTTTCCTGACCTGGATGTCACCTTCTTGATTTATTTATGTTTAATCGTAATGATGCAGTTGTTTACTCATATCTCCTCCATAAGTGACATCCTGTTCGTTGTGGAAATCAGGGCGAATTCTGCCCGAAGGGACAGGCATCTTATATTTTCCTTTAAGCACCAGGAATGGGAAATAAATTCTCTGTTGCCCCTAAGTGGAGTTTGGAGGGGGCAGGAATCAGAACAACTTAGAGGCTCTCGTGACAGGCTGCAGGGATCTCAACCAGCTCTGATCTCCAACAGAGGCAAAAGATCTAGAGGAATGAGCCTAATGTGGCCTTCCAATTGTCTCTATGTGGCCCCCTTGGAATGCCTTCTCTGCAAGTCACGCTCCTCACTGTCTCACACCCTGAGTGTCTTTTCCTGGCTGGAATCAGTCCTTGAACTCTGATACTTACCGTATTTTTCGCTCTATAAGACGCACTTTTTCCCTCCTAAAAAGTAAGGGGAAATGTGTGTGCGTCTTATGGAGCGAATGCAGGCTGCGCGGCTATCCCAGAAGCCAAATCCCTCTTGCTGTTCTGGCTTCTGGGATTCAGAATATTTTTTTTCTTGTTTTCCTCCTCCAAAAACTAGGTGCGGCTTATGGTCTGGCGCGTCTTATAGAGCGAAAAATACGGTATATTCCTATTAGCAGTAATAACAGTAATACAACAGCAGCTGTATTGTATTGTATTGTATTGTACAGTTGTATCTTGGTTCTCGAACAGAATGCATTGGGGGAGTCTGTTCGACTCCCGGAATTGTTCTAAAACCAAAGCGTGGCTTCCGATTGGCTGCAGGAGTGTCCTGCAGCCAAGTGGAAGCCGCGGAAACCATGTCGGACGCTAGGCTTCTGAAAATTGTTCAGAAACGAGAACACTCACTTCCGGGTTTCAATCACTCGGGAGCCGATTTGTTTGGGAGCTAAGGCGTTCGGCTTCCAAGGTACCACTATAGTATAGTATAGTATAGTATAGTATAGTATAGTATAGTATAGTATAGTATAGTATAGTATAGTATAGTATGTTGTTTAGTTGTGTCCGACTCTTTGCGACCCCATGGACCAGAGCACGCCAGGCATAGTATTAATATAGTATAGTACTAAAAGTATTAGTATTAATTAGACATGTATTAATTAAACCTCAGCACCTGGGACTTGCCGATCGCATGGTCGGCGGTTCGAATCCCCACGGCAGGGTGCGCTCCCGTCGTTCGGTCCCAGCGCCTGCCAACCTAGCAGTTCGAAAGCACCCCCGGGTGCAAGTAGATAAATAGGGACCGCTTACTAGCGGGAATGTAAACGGCGTTCCGTGTGCTGCGCTGGCTCGCCAGTTGCAGCTTGTCACGCTGGCCACGTGACCCGGAAGTGTCTGCGGACAGCGCTGGCCCCCGGCCTCTAGAGTGAGATGAGTGCACAACCCTAGAGTCTGTCAAGACTGGCCCATACGGGCAGGGGTACCTTTACCTTTTTAGACATGTTATTGTTACTCAGAGGTCTTCAAACGAATTACATTTTAATAGCCTTAATATAAACATCATAAAAACAGCAATTGCTTCTTGCTTGCCCAGATAGAAAACTGAGTCTATTTTACAGAGGTAAAATTTGCACCCATTGCTCCACCCACTTTGCCTGTGGCTCCACCCACCACTGACATGTGGCCCCTCAAAAGTTGCCCAGAAGTGAAGGTGGCCCTCAGGCTTTGAAAAAGTTCCTGGCCTGGTGGTAGGAACAGTCTTAATCAGATGTTTCTTGGGATATGATTCTTATCTTATTGTTATTATTTTAAAAGTAACAAAATGCTGATTAAATTAAAGGCGGGATGACATTTCTGGATCACCACCTGATTAGCAATTTGGTCCTCCGCCCTCCTCAAATTAAACTCTTCCGGCCTACAGTTCCAATCCCAAACAACGCTTAGACATTTGGGGAAGATTTCAATATCACTCCTTCCCAAATGTCCCATCAGCAGAATAACCTGAAGAAGGGGTGAGCGAAGAACTCTTAGCAGGTCTCTCTAGCATTTTTGTTACCATTACAAAAAAAGTATCCTAGGGCATTGTAGGGATTCATTCATAAATGAGCCACAGGGATTCATTCACATAATGACCACAGTAATTCATTCATAAAATAACCTGGGATCCATTCATAAAATCACCATGGCAAAACATGGCAGAAATTCTGAATGCGATCATTTCCCACTCGTCTCCCTGGCAGGGATGTTCTGCTTTGGGGCTGATATTCCACCCTATTGGCCAAGCTTCTCATGGAGATTTTTCGCCGTCAAATTGACCCCATCTGCGTACCCTGCAGCCCATTCTGCCCCATCCTTGGAATTCCTCCTGCCCTTAGATGCCACCCCACTTGCGAGCGCGTATATGTGACACGTCACTGCCAGCTGCATCGCTCTGGGATGATAAAGCAGGAAAGCGTGGGAGGCCGTCCCCACCCACCACGATAGGGTACCAGGACAGGTTCCTAAAACTCTTGCCCAACCACCAGGGATCTGGTCTCTCCGGCCCATCCTGACTCTGTAGAGGAATGTTTTGATGCAGATGACGGCATCCTGCAAATTAGCCGCACATGCGCGAGAGGAAACACAAATAAGTTGTCTCCTTTAATTCTAGCAACGGGGGTGTTATCCAACATGGTACCGCCTGGATGTCTCTGGGCACTGGCACAAAAGCACCCGCTTAGGGCAGAATTTGGCACACCGACATTCCAAATGGATCAGAGAGACGCAGGAAATGTTTTCTCCCACAGATAAGCCGGGTGAGGAGGAGCAGCCCAGGTGTGTGAGGTTTCAAAGGCGTTTTGTACCTAGCAGACTGAGCAAGAAAGGGCTTGCCCATGTCACACCCTCGATGGGTTTCTCCCTTCCTTCCCACCTGGTCTGGCAAGCTCTCGCAAGGTTGATTTGATTTTCAAGAACATCAGGAGAGCCTGGCAGCAGGATCAGGCCAAAGGCCTGTCTGGAACAGCACCCTGTCCTCGCAGCAGCCAACCAGATGGGAAGCCAATGCAGGGCGCATGACAGCAACGCTCCCCGCTTGCAGTTCCAAAGGACACATGATTCAGAGCCTTGGTTGTTCCCAGCGTTTAGCGTTCAGCGGTAGACTGCCTTAGAACATGGAGGTTCTCTTCTGAGCATAGCAAGAGTTCTTCCTAACCTGGAATCTTCCTGCCATCGCTACCTGTGATGGGTGGGAGTCCTCTCTCCTCAAAGGAAGAGGGTTCAGCACTCTGCACATGCTTAAAGGTGCCTTCCTCTTTCCTACGAATCTGTATTTCCTGGCACGTTGCTGCCCGGTCTAAGTCACAGCATGCCAGGGAAGCCCTCTTCCAAATTCCAGTTTATTATTTAGAGCTCATCAGCAATTTTAACCAGGTTGCTGAGGCAGTATAACAGGCTGGATTCCTGCAGGCCTGGGAACGTTTTAATTACTGCTTCCAATTCATCCCAGCTAGGAGCAAATGTGTTGTGTTCCAAGCCGAACCCTTAACCTTACTTTTGGGGGTGTACCGCCTGATGATAAAAGCAATCATTTTTAAAAAATAATAATAATAGATCCCCCAAAGTTGTGTCATTCTGGCTGTTCATTCTGTGGCTGAAGACCCATCGCAAATTCGGTGGCTGCCTTCACACTTATCTGTCCCTGACTCAATCTTTTTTCAAATGAGAATTCATTTATTTTAAATATGTGTACAACACATCTCCATGATTGGGGCTCAAGGCAACTTTCTGGGGTAATAAATGATCGTGGAAAAAATCAATGAATTAATGAGAGGAAGGGGCAGTAGCTATTGGAAATATGAGAAAGCAAGAACTGAAATTGATACATTTGCCCAACTAGGAATGGAAGGATTTGTCAGTTTAAGTTACTCATTTTTGGAATCCTAATTTTTCCAATTTGAAATTTGAGTCTCCACATTTCTGCAGCAATTTAAAAAAAAACCTCGTGAAAACCCACAAGCATTTTAGAGTGGATTTCACCTAATAATTACATTTTTTTTTCATATACAGTTTTGACAAAGCTACACATTTTTGTAAGCCTTTTCCCCTAATAGAATGCATTCTTCTAAGTTATTTTCATCAAGGCATCAACTTCCACGCACACTTTGCCCTAATAGAAGATTTTTTTTTGGTCAACCTTGGTTGGTTGGAGAACTGCATTGCAAAATTCAGAGAAAGTTCAGTTGCGAAAGACGTCTCCATTTCAATTCTCAGATCATTTCAGCAAACCTGATTAGCCTGCCTTTAAACTTGAACTGAATTGGAAACCACCACCACCCATGGTCATCATTCCAGTTCCAAAGAACACCCTCTTCCACTGAGTTATGGAAGCTCCTTGTTTTCCCAGTGGACCTTTCAAACGCCTTTGCCCTGTCTTTTTGGAAATCCCAATTTGGAGATGGTCAAGAGCTGAGAAACAAACTCACTTATGGAAGCTATACTTCTGACACTGCTTCCTGAAACATGGGGATCTCTAGATGGTGTTGGCTATTTATTTTAGGATGGTTCGATGCATATCCAGATATGGACATCTGCGTAGAAGCTTCCTTCCTGGCTGTAAAGACGTCAGCTTTCAGAACTTACATGAAATGTCCCACAGAGCTATTGGCAGACCCACATTGAAAAAGATTCATTCAGTACAGAGGGGTAGGCAAACTTTCTTAGAGGAGAGGCTGTGAACTTCAGACACAGTCCACAGAGAAGTCTCTAAGTATTATTGCTGGGCTGTGATTGTTCGTATTTGGTCAATCAAGCTGAAACTTGTCGCGGTGTTTTACCCTTGCCTCCCTCCCGTTGGCTGTTTCGACAGTTCGTCACGATCTGAGCCTCTTTCTGAAAAGTGTGTGCTCCTTTGAACATAGGAAGGTATGTTCAAACAGAGTCAGACCATTGATCTATCTTGTTCAGTATTGTCTGGCAGCTGCCCTCCAAGGCTTCCGGGAGGAGACATTCCCAGCCCCACCTGGAAAAGCCATGGGGTACTGATCCTGGCACCTTCTGTGGGCAAGAGAGTTGTACCCAGTAGTCGGACAGGGTACTGGGTTGGCAGGGGGTTGGACTCGATGGCCCTTGTGGCCTCTTCCAACTCTATGATTCTATGATTCTATGATCTGCCTTGCATGTCGAAGGTCCTGAGTTCAAAATCTGGCATCTTAAGGTAGGACTGCATCCTCCAGGTGGTGTTGAACTTCTGCTATCATCTGTCCTGACTGTTGTCTGAGGCTAATGGGAGTTGTAGTCCAAAATGTCTGAAGGCCACCATGTTGGGGAAAGCCCTCAGCTAGATGGACCAATTCATTTATTCTGCAATGATTCTGTGCATGCTTACTTGGGAATAAAATCCAGCTCTGTTCCGTGGGACTTAGGTCAGTGTGTAATAATAATAATAATAATAATAATAATAATAATAATAATAATATCCTGCCCATCTGACTGGGTTGCCCAGCCACTCTCGGTGGCTTCCAACATATATAAAAACATAATAAAACAGTACACATTAAAAGGCTTCTCCACACAAGGCTGCCTTCAGATGTCTTAAAAGTCATGCAAGTGGCTTAAAAATCATTCCTTTTTTAGGCTGTCCTAGGACCATTAAGGGACGCGGGTGGCGCTGTGGGTTAAACCACAGAGCCTAGGACTTGCCAATCAGAAGGTCGGCGGTTCGAATCCCCGCGACGGGGTGAGCTCCCGTTGCTCGGTCCCTGCTCCTGCCAACCTAGCAGTTTGAAAGCACGTCAAAGTGCAAGTAGATAAATAGGTACCACTCCGGTGGGAAGGTAAACGGCATTTCCGTGCGCTGCTCTGGTTCGCCAGAAGTGGCTTAGTCATGCTGGCCACATGACCTGGAAGCTGTATGCTGGCTCCCTCGGCCAATAAAGCGAGATGAGTGCCACAACCCCAGAGTCGGTCATGACTGGACCTAATGGTCAGGGGTCCCTTTACCGTTTACTAGGACCATTAACCTAATCTGATATAGACAGGCAGCTGCCTTTCATCCTTGGGAAGGGGACACCTAAACCAATGTGCCCTTTCAATCACCATTATCATCTCAGACAGGTGGCCAAGAGCAATGGGTTGGGTTCAGCCCAAACGAATTAGACCCTATGGAAATCCATGTTTTCAAAAAGCAGTTAGCCATGGCTGGGGATAAGCAAACATGTCAGCTTCACTGTTTCTCAATTTCTCATTTCCCCAGTATTAAAGTTCTCCATATTTCCACATCTGGTTGCAGCTTCCTTTTAAAATCTTCTTTAAAACCAGGCTTTTCCTAAAGATTTATCCCGATACACACATTTTTTTCGTCAAGCCATCTTTGTCAAGCCAGCTTCACAGATGTGCTATGCACATTTATACACTTGCTTCACCCTGACGGGTGTGTTTTTCAGACACATCGCTGCACCGCAAAATGTGGAGAAGTGCAAGTTCTCTGCGCAGAACGCCTGTCCTTAAGAGCCGGTTGCTGGATCAGGCCAAGAGCCTATCTAGTCCAGCATCCTGTTCAAACAGTGGCCGACCAGAGGCCTGCAGGTAACCCGCAACCAGGATTCGAACACAAGCCCCACCTGTGGATCCCAGTAACTGGCATTCAGAAGCCGCTCAGTCTCTCTTATACCTAAGCTTAAAAACTTAGGAAGTTGCCTTGTACCAGAGCAGATCACTGATGGGCCATCGGCTGACCACATAGCAAATAGATTCTTGCTAAGAATGCTGGACTGGACGTGATCCAGCCGAGAGGTGCTCACAACCAGGACTTGCGCACTTGTTCAGGGGAAAGGCTGTAGCTCAGGGGTAGATGGGATGATTTTCATGGAGAATGTCCTCAATTTAATCGCAGACATCTCCAGGAAGGGATGGAAGGAACCGATTCCCTTCCCCAAGCTGGGAATTGTGGACAGTTTTGGTCCTAGATGGACCTTTGGTCTGACTCAGTAGAAGACATCTCCCTATAGTCCAAATGTATCATCAGATGCAGATTGGTTAGGATTTAGATCCTAGCTCTGCATAACTTTAGCACACATGGGTGGACTTCTGGAATCCAGTAAACGAAGGAGATCGCACAAGACTTTCAGCATAGCCCAACCCAAGTCAAGACTCAGTGGTTTGGTGAGACCCTAATACCACCTCTGGGTTCTTTATTCCTTTCCCCGATTCTGATCCCAACCCCCCAACCCCCACATCTCTTTCATCCCAGATCTTTTCGCTTCCCAGGGACATTTCGTTGCCACGCCAGTCGGACGACGGCACTTGCTCCACCAAGACCTGTAGAGACACGTCCTCAGAAACTTCCTAGCTACATTCCAGGTTCAAAGAAGACCAGCGTCTCGCCGTAGGGTCCTTAGAAAGAAGCCCTTTCCCCCCTGCGATAAACAAACAGACGGCGATGTGTTGGATATTCCTTACCTGGCATGATTGTGTTGTGGGCTGTGTCTCTCGTCGACCAAAAACTTCTGAGTCCGTCTGCCTGTTTCGTCCTAGCGCTGGCAGGAGTTGGGCTATATGAGATTAGACACCACCCACCTCTTGAATCCGCCCAATGCCTGTGTCACGAGGCCAGTCCCAACTTCCTTTTAAAGAGAAACATTCCCTTCCCTCCTGTGGCTCAGACACCTTTTTGGGGCGTTCCTCCTCTGCAACTCACCTGGCATCAGCAGGCAAGCCATTGCAAAACCAGAGGATGCGCCTCGTGGTCCTTCTCGTTCTTCCTGCTGGTGATGCAGAGCAGTGCCCACGCTCTGTGCTGGTGTGTAAGGCCCAAGGTATGGGCAGCCAGAGTGGCCAGGGTGTATTAAAAAAAACCTTACACACCAGCTATGCTTTAAACAAAAAAGCATTAACCCAGTATCCTGCCTCCAAGAGGGGGCAGCAGTACCAGATATTACAGACAAAGGGCACAGCAGTGCCAAAGCCTCAATGGTTAACTTCATTGTCGATGGAGACAATTGGCGAACAGAAAAAGAGGGATGTTAGAATATAGATGGACCTCTGGTCGGAATAAAATTGCTGAGTATAGCTGGACCGTTGATCTGAACCAAGGTCTCGGTGATTCATTGCACTGCCAGTGCTGATGGGCTTTTGGGAGACAGCTGAGTGCAAAGAGGATGTTTGGCATAGATGGGCCTCTGGTCTGAACCAAGATACAGTGGTACCTCGGGTTAAGAACTTAATTTGCTCTGGAGGTCCGTTCTTAACCTGAAACTGTTCTTAACCTGAGGTACCACTTTAGCTAATGGAGCCTCCCGCTGCCGCCATGCAATTTCTGGGGAGGGAAGCAAAAGGTGCCATTTCAGCCCATTCACAGTCTAATCTTTCCCCCTGTCCATCAAGTTGATATCGATGCCAGTGATGCCAAATGATTGACATGTGGGTGTGGATTGGGGGAAATGGCCTTTTAGGCCAAACTGGGTATATTAGATAGACAGGTGGATAGCTGTGTTGATCTGTCATAGTCATAATAAATAACAAGATGGAAGATGGAAAAATCTTTTTTAATAATTCCAGTGGCACCTTCCCCCAAACCACATCCCCATGTCAATCATTTGACGTCACCGGCATCGATATCAACTTGACGCACAGGGGAAAGGATTAGATTGTGTATGGGCTGAAATTGCCCCTTCCGCCTCCTTCTCCAGAGAACTGGTAAGCAACTAAAGCAGCAAGACTTAACCCCCAGTGGCGTAGCGTGGGGGGTGCAGGGGGGGCCGGCCACACCGGGCGCAACATCTGGGGGGGCGCGCTCGCCGCCTCCAGAGTCGCCGAAGAGCCTTGGGCGCAGGCTGTAGCAGAGCCCCAGGGCAGCAGCCCAGGCAGCAGCAAGAAGAAGCTGGCAGCGGCGGCAGGTTAGGGGTTAGGGGCGCAAATTACTTGCCTTGCCCCGGGTGCTGGCAACCCATGCTACGCCGCTACTTAACCCCTACTCATCAGCTGATGAGCAGAGTTCAATGCTGCAGGGTGGTGCATTTCCTGTCGGGGAAATCTGGCAGCCATCCACCTATCAGTTACCTGACATTATCAAGGCCACAGATGATGGTTACTGCATAAATCACCTTCATATTGATTGGAGTGATATTATTGTTTACCTTGATCTGTAGGCGAACCTCCTTAATTTTGCACAGGTATCCTTTGAAATCCACACTTCTCCAGATTTCTGGAGTACAGCCAAGTCTTGTCTACAAAAAATGCATCTGCTAGGGTAGATTATGCCCCCAAAATGTATATGTTCAGGAACAGGACATACAAAATGTATTATATTGTGAGCAGGGCTGGATTTAGGTTTGATGAGGCCCTAAGCTACTGAAGCCAATGGGGCCCTTTTTATGTCCAGCTGTCCTTTGTCAACAACAAATTGTCACTGTTTTTTGTGTTGAATATATACTATATGGTAATTTATGGACCTTATAGATATCTAAAGCCATTTGCACATAACAAAATAGGTGCCTGCACAACACAGCATCTTAAAAAGCAGAGACATCACCTTGCCAACAAAGGTCCGTATAGTTAAAGCTATGGTTTTCCCAGTAGCAATGTATGGCAGTGAGAGCTGGACCATAAAGAAGGCTGATCGCCGAAGAATGGATGCTTTTGAATTATGGTGCTGGAGGAGACTCTTGAGAGTCCCATGGACTGCAAGAACATCAAACCTCTCCATTCTGAAGGAAATCAGCCCTGAGTGCTCACTGGAAGGACAGATCCTGAAGCTGAGGCTCCAAGACTTTGGCCACGTCATGAGAAGAGAAGATTCCCTGGAAAAGACCCTGATGTTGGGAAAGATGGAGGGCACAAGGAGAAGGGGACGACAGAGGACGAGATGGTTGGACAGTGTTCTCGAAGCTACGAACATGAGTTTGACCAAACTGCGGGAGGCAGTGGAAGACAGGAGTGCCTGGCGTGCTCTGTTCCAGGGGGTCACAAAGAGTCGGACACGACTAAACAACTAAACAACAACAACACAACACAAAACACTGTTGTTGTATGTAGGGGTTTTTTTATCTTATATTTTAGAAATGTAAATCCAGGTTTCTTTTCCTTTAATTTTTTTTGGGGCCCCCCAAGAGAGTGGGGCATTAAGCTATAGCTTGTTTAGCTTATACATAAATCCAGCATTGACTGTGGGGAACAGCCTTGCATTTCAGTCAGCTCCCCCCCCCCACTTTCTGCAGTTTTCCTAGACTTAAAACAATATGTATTTTATGTACATGTTTGCTATTTTACATATTGGGAGGGCCAGTGCCCCACAGTGTTTGGCTGTCTCGATGTGACATTGCAATTAAAGAAATCTTTGTAGAGTCATCATCGTCTGAATTGATCAATCAATTAAAGCATCGTCATAGAGTAGGAATATTGCAATAGTGTTGGAGCAAGAAGGATTTCCCTTCATTTTTAAACGTGATTAAGTATGCATCGCTGAAGGCCTTATCTTTAATAAAAGAGGCATTTCCTGCTGTGTGAGAGAAAGAAAGAGGAATGCTAAGTTAATTCTGAGGTCGGAGAAGAATTTGAGGTTTTGCTTTTAAATCAAGGTACGCATATCTAAGAACCTTGCGATGTTAAGAATTCAGTGCCTGGCTTCACATGTTTTCCTTTTCCCTTCCCATCGCCTTTTCCTTTTGTGTTGTGTCTTTTTAACAGGCAAGCCCCAGAGCAGGGACTCTTTTCTTTTTATTGATCTGTAAGCTGTTCTGGGAGCTTCTCTGGCCAAAGAGCAGGAATGCTCTGAATAAAAAAAATAAGTAAATAGACAGATTACAGTCTGTACCATTTTAGGAGAGATGTTCCTCTTGGATTATTGAATGATGCTTGGTATCTGGGAGTTTATGGGATGTGAGGCATAGCTTTTCATACACGAGAAAACCATTTTGAAGTACAGTGGTACCTCGGGTTACATACACTTCAGGTTACAGATGCTTCAGGTTACAGACTCTGCTAACCCAGAAATAGTACCTCGGGTTAAGAACTTTGCTTCAGGATGAGAACATAAATCATGCGGCACAGCGGCAGCAGGAGGCCCCATTAGCTAAAGTGGTGCTTCAGGTTAAGAACAGTTTCAGGTTAAGAACGGACCTCCAGAACGAATTAAGTACTTAACCCGAGGTACCACTGTAATGACCAAATGGTTCAGGGCAGCAGAAAAGCTCCACAAGATCAGTATAAATTTAGACGCCAGCACTGAGGGTATGAATGAAGCCATAGATTTTATTTTTCTTGGGTGAAAAGCGCAAAATAAAAATAAAAATGGCAGGGACATTTCAGAACACAAATAAAATGGATGGAATGAAAAAAAGTAACCTAGTTACAAATAGAATTAGAATCAATTTTACTTTTATTGACCTATACAAAATCCCTGTAGATTTAAGAGAGCTTATGTGCTTTAAGCTACATGAAACCAGATGTTCCCTACTGGAGCTACAACTTCCATCATCTCTGCCCGTTGGCCATGCTGACTGAGTCTGATAGGAGCTGGAGCCCGAGGACATTGCTGAACTACACCTCCCATAATCCCCGTCCACTGGGCATGCTCATTCAGGCTGATGTGAGTTCGGAGTTCAAGAACATTGTGGAACTACGACTTCCATTGTCATTGAGCATTGACCATACTGGCAGCAAGGGCTGATGGGAGTCAGAGTTCCTGCAACAATCAGAGGACACCAGGCTGGGGAAGACAACTCTGGATTATTATTATTATTATTATTATTATTATTATTATTATTTAATATTTATACCCTGTCCATCTGGCTGGGTCTCCCCAGCCACTCGGGCTGCTTCCAACAAAGTATTAAAATACAGTGGTCTGTTAAAGATTAAAAGCTTCCCTAAACAGGGCTGCTTTCAGATGTCTTCTAAAAATCTGGTAGTTGTTGTTCTCTTTGACATCTGGTGGGAGGGCGTTCCACAGGGTGGGTGCCAATACCGAGAAGGCCCTCTGCCTGGTTCCCTGTAACCTCACTTCTCGCAGTGAGGGAACCACCAGAAGACCCTCAGAGCTGGACCTCAGTGTCCGGGTAGAATGATGGGGGTGGAGAATCTCCTTCAGGTATACTGGACTGAGGCCATTTAGGGCTTTAAAGGTCAGCACCAACACTTTGAATTGTGCTCAGAAACATACTGGGAGCCAGTGTAGGTCTTTCAAGACTGGTGTTATGTGGTCTCGGCAGCCGCTCCCAGTGACCAGTCTAGCTGCTGCATTCTGGATTAGTTGTAGTTTACAGGTTAGGGTTAGGGTTAGGGTTAGCCCCACATAGAGCACATTGCAGTAGTCCAAGCGGGAGATAACTAGAGTATGCACCACTCTGGCGAGGCAGTCCGTGGGTAGGTAGGGTCTTATCCTGCTTACCAGATGGAGCTGGTAAACAGCTGCCCTGGACACAGAATTGACCTGCGCCTCCATGGAGAGCTGTGAGTCCAGAATGACTCCCAGGCTGTGCACCTGGTCCTTCAGGGGCACAGTTACCCCATTCAGGACCAGGGAGTCCTCCACACCTGCTTGCCCCCTGTCCCCCAATAACAGCACTTCTGTCTTGTCAGGATTCAACTTCAATCCGTTAGCCGCCATCCATCCTCCAACCGCCTCCAGACACTCACACAGGACCTTCACCTTCACTCACTCTCAGCCTAACCTACCTCACAGGGTTGTTGTGAGAATAAAATTGGGAGAAGGAGGACGTATGCCACCTTGACCTCCTTGGTCAAGCACATGGCTTCCTTCAAAGAATCCTGGGAACTGTAGTGTGTTTTTTAAAGGGGGGTGATGGGGGATTTAGTTCTGTTAGGTGTAAACTACAGTTCCCAAGACCAGGATCTGGGAGACCAGGGTTCAAATTCCTCCCATTCGGCCATGGAGCTGACTGGGTGACCTTGGGACAGTCTCTCACTCTCAGCCTGGCCTATCTCACAGAGTTGTTTGGGGGGAGTCAGTGGCGAGGAGGAAAAGTCAGAACTTAAATGCAACAAATGAAAGGTTAAATAATTCTTTTTTTAAAAAAAAAAACTTTATTAATTTAGAATACAATCATACAACAAAGGTAAGTATAACAAGATTAAGCACAAAAAGGAAAAGGAGAGAAAAAGAAAAAAAAGGATTCATCACATCAAAAAAGACGAAAAGGGGTTTAAAAGAAACAAGAAAAGAGAAAAATAAAATAAATAGAACCAAATGTTTATACAACATCATGTCTTATCCAATAAAGTTTTCTGGGGGAAAAACTTCCAATCTTTCTCATTATACTTTTTCTATTGTCTTGTTTTTATCACAGTTTGTTTTATATCTTTTTCCATACATTCCTCTTGGATGTTTATTCCATTTATTTATTAAATAATTCATGTCTTGTGTTTTCAAGGGAATCAAAGGACTTGCCGCCCAGGCAATCAGGGCATCCTTCCTGAGGTTCCTAATGCAGGAGTTTCCCCGATTTATCAGCTCTGAGCCTTAAATATTTATTTTTATTTATTTACTTATTTTGCTTATTTATTAGATTCATATCCCGTCCTCCATCATAAGATCCTCAGGGCGGTTCACAGAATAAAATGCAGGATCAAAACATGAAACTATCCTATTGTAAAAAAAGAAAGTGTGAGGGGGGAGTGTGGGATATTTCCGATCAAGCCACCCTCCGGGGAACAGCTCACACCCTGGATCATTATGGGATGTGTGAGTCATCACTCCAGTTTGGCTGGCGAGGAAGGCCTTGCTGTCATGACCGCGTTGAGCTTCTTTGCTTCAGTTTGCAATTCTGACAAGGAGCTCAAGGTTGGGCAGGTGTGGCACCTGTGAGACAAGCCTCCTTTGTATAACAGGGATCCCAGTCCTTGTCTGAACCTAATCAGACTCATTGCTGTCAACAGAAGGAAAGGGGGAGGGGAATGCCCTTATTCCAAGCACATCAGGAAATCCTTTTAACATAGTGTGTGGGAAGCTGTCCAAAGGTTAACACCAGCGTCACACCAGGGTGATACAGAGGAGAGGGTAGACGGCATCTTCTCTAGGAGAATGCCTGAATTTAGGGCCAATTAAAGATCCAGTTCACAGGAGACCCTCTGCTTCTTAATGGTAGCGTTGGAGGGTTTTCGCCAGGCGAAGTGCTTTTGCACTCAGCACTCAGTGCAGTCCATGACAGAGTGAGAGCCAGGTACCGAGATGGACTGCGAGTGAAGCCCGTTCCCCCTTTCCCTGGGAGGAATTTCCAAGAATGATTTACCCTCTGTCGTTCTTGTTTTTCTCCGCCTTCGATCCCCGCGATGTCTTGGGGGCTGCCTCCATTAAGGCAGATAGGAACCGGAAACCTGACCGTCTGGATAGACTCGACTAACCAAAAATGTTTATAGCAGGTGCTGAAAAGAGTTCAGTGAAGGTGTTTGCTTGATGTCAAGAGGCAGGGGGTTCCCAAGAGCAGGTGCTGCCTCACTAAAATAACGAGTTCTTATATGTGGAATAATAATAATAATAATAATAATAATAATAATAATAATAATAAATTTTATTTATATCCCGCCCTCTCCAGCCAAAGCCGGGCTCAAAGCGGCTAACATCAAATGTATAACACATTAACATAAAATCAGACAATCAATTAAATACATCCTCAAATCAGATCAGGATCAGAATAAAATCCAATCAGATGGCAACCCGCAGATTATGGGTTGGGGACCTTAAATGCTCACCCGGCCCAACTGTTTGTGCTGAACCTATATGGGCCTGTGAGAAAAATTGGGAAGCCACTTTCATGCAAGCTTATGAAAGGGAAGAGGGAGTCAGACTGAACCCCTGGCAGAAAGGCCTGGCAGAACAGCTCCGTCTTGCAGGCCCTGCGGAAAGATGTCAAGTCCCGCAGGGCCCTAGTCTCTTGTGACAGAGCGTTCCACCAGATTGGAGCCACAGCTGAAAAACCCCTGGCTCTGGTTGAGGCCAGCTTAACCTCTCTGTGGCCTGGGACCTTCAGGATGTTTTTGTTTGAAGACCGTAAGTTCCTCTGTGGGACATACCAGGAGAGGCGGTCCCGTAGGTAAGAGGGTCCTAGGCCGTATAGGGCTTTAAAGGTTAAAACCAGCACCTTAAACCTGATCCTGTACCCCACCGGGGGCCAGTGCAGCTGGTATAGCACCGGGTGAATGTGATCTCACAGCGAGGACCCCATAAGGAGTCTCGCCGCGGCTAGTTGTCCCCCGTGTTTCAGAGTCCAGAAGGTCTGAGATTCGTCAGGAATCCTTGCTTTCGACTTTCTTGGATACTTCTGTATGCATTTAAATTGCGTAGGTTAGATAAGTCACGTGATTTTGTAACACAGAACAGCAAGACAAATAATGTCGTTTTTGGTGGAAGACGAACTGCGGCAGAACAGAAGCAAGGCTGTGTGCGGAAAATGCAGGGCAGAATGGAGAAGGATGCCTTCTCATACCCTTAGCTATAATCACTACCAATCAATTCAGTCTTCCCAGGGATTTTTTTAAACTAGCCCAGTGAATTTCATTATAACAAACTGTTTCATTCCTATGTAGCCCTAAAGAGTGTCAAGATGAGCTGGAGGGCAGTATCGAGCAGTGGTTAGAGTGCATATGAGGGAAGAGCTTTGTCACTTGCAAGGCTCCCTGGATGGCCTCGGGTAGGTTCCAGATCTCAGCCAAATTATCACAGCGCAGATAAATAAGATTAGAATAATAAAGCACTTTGCATGCCGAATGATGACAGCCGGTGATAAACAGCCTTTGGTTTGAGCCTCAGAAAACTGGATCCTTTGCATTCCATCTTTGAAACTATTCAAGGCATGAAATATTTCTGGCATCACCTTGGCATATCTCCATCTGGAGGCTTCCCAGATTCCTGGCCTCTCAAGCACCCACATCCTGTGGCGGAGAGTTCCACAGTGTAATTGTCACGTTCGTCTGATTAAAAAAAAAAGCACTTCCTTTTCGTAAATCTGGAATGTGGTACCATCAACCCTCTCATCATTAGTAGCAGACAACAGATGACATCACCCTGATGGGGATGGAAAGGTGGGTTTTAATTAGCAGGAAATGAGCTGATGAAAACAAAGAAAGAAAATAAGCGAGAAAGGGAAACAGCATGTCGACATCGGGTGTAGTAACACCACATGGCCTCAGCCTAGATGATGATAGTACTAGCAGCATCACAGAGCTTCTGTGAATGAATGAATGAATGAATGAATGAATGAAGCCCTTCTAAACATTCCATCCTCAACGTTCTGTAAATGTCCCCTTGGAAACAGCATCCCCTCGTTTTGATCAGAGCAGCTGGTGAAGGAGGAAACATTTTGCCACATTATTATTATTATTTAAAAAAACCCCACTGATTTGTTAATCATATATCTATTTACAGTGGTACCTCGGGTTACAGACGCTTCAGGTTGCAGACTTCGCTAACCCAGAAATAGTACCTCGGGTTAAGAACTTTGCTTCAGGATAAGAACAGAAATTGCGCAGCAGCGGCGCAACAGCAGCAGGAGGCCCCATTAGCTAAAGTGGGGCTTCAGGTTAAGAACAGTTTCAGGTTAAGAACGGACCTCCGGAACGAATTAAGTACTTAACCCGAGGTACCACTGTATCTATTTATATCATAAGATTTATACACTGCTATATTGTAAACAAACAAACAAACTCAAAGCCATTTCCAGAAAAAAGAATTAAAAAACGATCGATCAAGAAAACCAGTCAAGGATGCCAGGAAACAAGGGGTTATGTTCACATGTGGTGGGGGTGTAAATATGTACTTTGGGGGTGGGGGTGTTTAAGGAGATGACAGAAATCACCGGGTTAAAGCTGACCTAAAGTCCAGAGGTAGCTTTATTCTCAATTTACAATAGGGTGGAAGGATCACAGGCCATGAAGGGTTTGCTCACAAATGTATTGACAGCTGCACAAATTATGATAGCTAGGAAGCGGAAGGGGCAAGCAGAATATAAAATGGGACAATGGTATAAAGAGGTGTGGGATATACCGTATTTTTCGCTCTATAAGACGCGCCAGACCACAAGACACACCTAGTTTTTGGAGGAGGAAAACAAGAAAAAAATTATTCTGAATCTCAGGAGCCAGAACAGCAAGAGGGATCGCTGCGCAGTGAAAGCAGCAATCCCTCTTGCTGTTCTGGCTTCTGGGATAGCTGCGCAGCCTGCATTCGCTCCATAAGACGCACACACATTTCCCTTTGCTTTTTAGGAGGGAAAAAGTGAATCATATAGAGCAAAAAATACGGTAGCTCTTAATGATAAATTAACATGTGCCATTAAGGTAAGACGGGGAATATGCAGGAGAACTGATTTTGAGGAGATATGGAGGGTGTTTGTTGAATTTGTACTGTTAAAACGGAAAGGGGTCAAACCATCACAAGAGGTGTTGAAATTTTGGGAGGCTGGATAGTTACAACGGAATGGTGGGGTGCACATTTTTATTCTTATTCATTTATGATTATGACTTTGTCAAAATAAAATTTAAAAACAGTCAAAGACAAATATTTAAAGCATTAAAACAAATAAAATCCGTGATACACTAAAAAGGGATCAAAGCACACATCAGCACCCTATGCGTCTGAGTACAGGTAAAGGTAAAGAGAACCCTGAGCATTAGGTCCAGTCGTGACCGACTCGGGTTGTGACGCTCATCTCGCTTTATTGGCCGAGGGAGCCAGCGTACAGCTTCCAGGTCATGTGGCCAGCATGACTAAGCCGCTTCTGGCCAACCAGAGCAGCGCACGGAAACGCCGTTTACCTTCCCGCTGGAGTGGTACCTATTTATCTACTTGCACTTTGACGTGCTTTCGAACTGCTAGGTGGGCAGGAGCAGGGACCGAGCAACGGGAGCTCACCCTGGTGCGTGGATTCGAGCCACCGATCTTCAAATCAGCAAGTCCTAGGCTCTGTGGTTTAACCCACAGCGCCACCCGCGTCCTATGCGTGTGAGTAGGAGATGACTAAACAAACATGTTTTTATCAGGTGCCAAAAAAAAAGAGTTCAGCGAAGGTGCCCGTCTGATGTCACTAGGCAGGGAGTTCCAAAGTGTGGGTGCAGCCACACTAAAAGATTGTTTTCTTACAAATGTGGAATGGGTGTTACGCGGTCGAGTAGGTGTCAATGGAATAAGGCGATCTTGCAAGTCAGCTGGCCCCAAGTTGCTAAGGGCTTGGTATACTAATAGTAACAACTTGAACTTGGCCCAGTGGCAAATGGGCAACCTGTACAAATCTCTGAGAGCAGGATTTTTGTGCTGACAAAGCTTCACTCCTTTCAACAATTGTGCTGCAGTATTCTGAAATGTAGGGATGCGGGTGGCGCTGAGGGTTAAACCACAGAGCCTAGGACTTGTCGATTGGAAGGTTGGCGGTTCAAATCCCAGTGACGGGGTGAGCTCCCGTTGCTCGGTCCCAGCTCCTGCCAATCTAGCAGTTCGAAAGCACGTCAAAGTGCAAGTAGATAAATAGGTACCGCTCCGGCGGGAAGGTAAACGACGTTTCCGTGCGCTGCTCTGGTTCGCCAGAAGTGGCTTAATCATGCTGGCCACATGACCCAGAAGCTGTACACCGGCTCCCTCAGCCAATAAAGCGAGATGAGCGCCGCAACCCCAGAGTCGGCCACGACTGGACCTAATGGTCAGGGGTCCCGTTACCTTTACTTATTCTGAAATGTACCTTTCTATGTATCTTTTTTTGTGCTTTTCGGTTTTATACATTTCACTAATTTTACAATCATTTTAACATTTCAAAACTTGGCTTCCTTCCCCCTCTTTCTGTGGTCCCTTTATTTTTCAAAAAATATCTTCTGCATATCCAAATTAACTTAATTTGCTCATTTATTCAATATATACTCTTATAAAACTGCAGGTGATTGCAATAATCCTGCCAATGTTCTTATCTGTTTACAACTTATCTGTAATATTCAATAAACCATTTCCATTCTTTTGTGAAAAGATTGGTATCTTGATTTCTTATTGTTCCGGTAAGTTTTGCCATTTCTGCATATTCCATAAGTTTTTTGTATCCATTCTTCCTTTGCTGGGGCTTCTGCTTCTTTCCATTTGGGGGCAAGTAACATTCTTGGCTTTCGTTTTTTTTTTTTTAAATAATTTTTATTGGTTTTACAACATAAACAAAAAACAAACAAACATAACACGACTTCCCCAAACCTCCCCTTCACTGCATCCTTATTTTAAAATTTTTTAGCAATTCTTCATCCCTTTTTATATTTAATTCTCTTTAAAAAATATTTTATAAATTTCAATTTTTATAGCTGTAATTCTTTGTATCCAATCCCTTGACATCTTAACATTCCGTAATTTTACAACAATTTTTAAGATAAATTTTAAATTTTTTCCAGTCCTCTTCCACTGTCTCTCTCCTCTGGTCACGGATTCTGCCGGTCATCTCTGCCAGTCCCATAAATTCAGTCACCTTGGTCTGCCATTCTTCCAGAGTAGGTAGTTCTTTAGTCTTCCAATACTTCGCCAAAAGAATTCTTGCTGCTGTTGTTGCGTACATAAAAAACGTTCTATCTTTCTTTGGAACCGTTTGGCCTACCATGCCCAAGAGACCGTTTGGCCTACCATTCTTGGCTTTCGTTCTATGTATCAGTCTCTTTATAATGGTCAATGGCCAGTATTCAAAAAGACGCGTTGTTCAAATATATAAAATAGTACTAATCAAAACAGAGAATCATCACAGGGATAATTACTAATAATTGCGTCATACTAAAAGACTCCAGGCACAAGTAGCAAAATGGAAAGTTTACTAAAACCACTCCCTGGTGAGATTTACATTCAGCGACACAAAAATAGCTACCTTGGAAGGGATGGAAGTGTTCTGATCTGAAAGGAGCAGCAAAGTATTCAACATACAGTGGTACCTCGGGTTACATACGCTTCAGGTTACATACGCTTCAGGTTACAGACTCTGCTAACCCAGAAATAGTACCTGGGGTTCAGAACTTTGCTTCAGGATGAGAACAGAAATCGTGCTCTGGCGGCGCGGCAGCAGCAGGAGGCCCCATTAGCTAAAGTGGTGCTTCAGGTTAAGAACAGTTTCAGGTTAAGAACGGACCTTCGGAACAAATTAAGTACTTAACTTGAGGTACCACTGTATTGGAATTTCTGTGAAAACTATTCAGTATATACAGATGCATGTCTGTGTGTGAGAGAGGGCGGAGCGAACCCTAACTTTAACATACAAAAGAGTAGTATTTTAGGGGAAATCGCTTTGCAAAATGCATGTATTAGGCACAACCTGCATGCAAGCATGTATATATTGGGAGACATTTGACTGAAATGTGGTAGAATTTTCATGCAGACTTTTAGTTAAAAATTTAAAAATCCACAAACTTAGCTATAATGGATAAAATTACTCGCAACCTGAGGTTTTGACAAGGGCTGGAACCACCCAGGCACTTTTTATATGATTTGGCATTCCTTTATCACATGTCACCATATTTTAGACCAGGGGTGTCCAACGTCCAAGAGACTGCAATCAACTCCCACTATAAATAACCTGGCAGTGATCTACCCATTGGGTTGGCCAGCATTGTTAAGCTTTTTTTAGGGGGAGAGAACAGAGTTGTTGAACTTTTTTCATTTGGGGGGGGGGGGCTCGATGGCTGAAGATCATGCGATCGACCAGGATCGACCAGGGACAGCCCATGATAGACCGGTTGCACAGGCCTGTTTTAGACAATCCTCACCACAGGCCTAGCAGATCTCGAACTAGACTTGGTAACCAGAAAAGGCTAATATTCTTTATGTGAAAGCAAAATTTATGACACTTTTCTTCTCATGACTAAAGGTAAAGGTAAAGGGACCCCTGACCATTAGGTCCAGTCGTGGATCAGACTGGAGTTGCGGCGCTCATCTCGCTTTACTGGCCGAGGGAGCTGGCGTACAGCTTCTGGGTCATGTGGCCAGCAATACAATAATCTATTAAACATTAAAAGCTTCCCTAAACAGGGCTGCCTTCAGATGTTTTCTAAAAGTCTGGTAGTTGTTGTTCTCTTTGACATCTGGTGGGAGGGCGTTCCACAGGGCGGGTGCCACCACCGAGAAGGCCCTCTGCCTGGTTCCCTGCAACTTGGCTTCTCGCAGCGAGGGAACCGCCACAAGGCCCTCGGAGCTGGACCTCAGTGTCCAGGCAGAATAGTGGGGGGTGGAGACGCTCCCTTAAGAGCAAGGGCACGGCAGTGAAGATGCTGCCCCAAACTCCTTGGAATGCGCAACGATACGCAAAGATTCATCACCACCGCAATATTTTATCCTCTGTCCCTTTCCTGTGACATGGTGAGAATCTTTGGTAAACATTCCTGGAATGTTTCCATCCCCTCCTCAACAATGATGGAGCGGGATGCCTTGATGATAAAGGGAGAAACTAGTTGCAGGGATTAGGGAACGGTTGGCTCAGCCGTAGAATAAGTCACTGCCTTCATGCGAGGAATTCCAGAGTTCCTTCGTCCTAGTTTCTGGTCACATATCTGAGCGACTACATCATTTCTTAGAAGCAGACAACCGATCCAGCTTTTCATTGCATAAGGATGACACAAGGGTTGCTAAGACAAGGACGGGGAACCTTTTTCAACCTGAGGGGAGCATTCCCTGTTTCTCAACTTCCTGGGGACTACTTGGGCGGGGCCAGGGGAAACAGTTGGCAGGGCAACAACCGCCAACTTTGTGCAATTTATACAATGAATTGAACTGCGCCTTTGTGCAGACACTGAGGTCCAGCTCCAAGGGCCTTCTGGCAATTCCCTCACTGCGAGAAGTGAAGGCACAGGGAACCAGGAAGAAGGCCTTCTCGGTAGTGGCACCCGCCCTTTGGAACATCCTCCCATCAGATGTCAAGGAAATAAACAACTATCTGACTTTTAGAAGACTTTGGAATGCAGCCCTGTTTAAGGAATTTTTTAATGTTTGAAATTTTTTAATGTTTTTATATATTTTGGTTGCCATATTTCAAATGTTGTTGAGCTTTTCATAGTTTTGCCCAAAGTTGTCGAACTTTTCTGAGATATTTTTAACGAAATCCATCCGGACACTGTTTCCGACTCCCAGATGTGCGGGAAATTCCAGATGTAGGGCATTCCTATTACAGTGGGGCCTTGGGTTACATACGCTTCAGGTTACAGACGCTTCAGGTTACAGACTCCGCTAACCCAGAAATAGTACCTCGGGTTAAGAACTTTGCTTCAGGATGAGAACAGAAATCGCCCTGTGGCAGCGGGAGGCCCCATTAGCTAAAGTGGTGCTTCAGGTTAAGAACAGTTTCAGGTTAAGAACAGACCTCCAGAACGAATTAAGTTCTTAACCCGAGGGACCACTGTATATACTTTGGAAGCCGCCCTGAGTGGCCCCAGCCAGGCAAAGCACAAGAAAAAGCAACAAAGCCAATGAACCAAAACTCAAACGACTCAGGTGGCTAACACAAAATATCTAAGCAAAGTATCACGGCACACCCTCGTTATCCTAGCTCATCAATATGCATCAGTATTGCCTTGGAATGTTTTCTTTTTTCCCTCCAGGAGTTTTCACATTGTGTGATCGTGTGTGTTGATACAAGGAACGAAGCACCATAAAAGGATTGTTGTCTCCTCCTGAGTCCGGGCTTCCCTGTTCTGACACATAGGCTGGTGACAAACCAATTCCCTCCCACTCTTTTGCCATCCCCGATTCCGAAATAGCACAGCCTCTGGGAAGCCTGCGGGCGAGACATGGAGGCACCAGCCCTTCCCTGTTGTTTTGCCTCCAGCAGGTGGAAGTCAGAGGTAAACTGCCCCTGAACATTGAGGCTCGGCGATTATTGTGTGACTGTCGAATACCATTTTCCAAATGCCGATCTTCAATACAGTCAAAAGCAGGGGTAGGCAGCCTAAGGCCCATGGGCCGGATGCAGCCCAACCGCCTTCTTGATCTGGCCCTCGGACGGTCCAGGAATCAACGTGTTTTTACACGAGTAGAATGTGTCCTTTTATTTAAAATGCATCTTTTGGTTATTTGTGGGGCCTGCCTGGTGTTTTTACATGAGTAGAATGTGTGCTTTTATTTAAAATGCCTCTCTGGGTTATTTGTGGGGCATAGGAATTCGTTCAATTTTTTCCCCCAAAATATGGTCCAGCCCCCCACATGCTCTGAGGGACAGTGGACCGGCCCACGGCTGAAAAAGGTTGCTGACCCCTGGTGAAAAGCATTCTTTCCCTTTAGACCTTGATGCTGGCTTGATAATAGAATCACAGGATCACAGAATTGGAGGGGGGCCATAGGATCATCTAGTCCAACCCCTTGGTGCATATTTTGAGAACCCATTTGTTTCTGTGATTGTAGGTTGTTTTAGTGCTCGCTTCGGCAGCACATATACTAAAATTGGAACGATACAGAGAAGATTAGCATGGCCCCTGCACAAGGATGACACGCAAATTCGTGAAGCGTTCCATATTTTTTCTACCCACCTTGGAAGAATGGCAGATGAAAGTAATGGACTATATGGAATTGGCGGAAATGACTGGCAGAATCCGAGACCAGGGAGAAGAGTTGGTGGAAGAAGATTGGAAGAAACTGAAAGATTATTTACAGAAACATTGCAAAATTAATGAATGTTAAAATGATGTTGGAATGAAATGAAGTGGTTTTAGTAATAAGGTTAAATAGGAATACGTAAAAATGGATTGATATTAGATGAAAAGTATAAAGTTACAATATGTGAAGATAAAGAAGTAAGATAAAACAAAGAGGGTAAGGATTTGCTAAAATAACTATTTGAACTGGAATACAAAAAAGGGAGGTGTGAGGAAGTCATGAAAATAAGTAAATGAATTGTAAGATATAGAAAGAGGGACTTATTTTTAACTGTTTTTATTCTTTTTGTAATCTGTATTTTTTGTTTTTTATTTTTATTTTTTCTGTATCTTTTTTCTTATTGAAATCTTAATAAATATTATTTTAAAAAAAACACGATTGTAGGTTGTTTTAAGCTGTTCTTAATATTGGGCTTTAATGTTGCAACCTGCCCTGGGGCCTTAGGGAGAAAGGTAGGTAAGTAATAGCAGTAGTAGTAACAACAACAACAACAACAACAACAACAACAACAACAACAACAACAACAACAAACAGGTGGCTGGCACCTGTTTTAAACACTGGGTTTCATCAAATGCCATCCAATTGGGCCAAAACAACATTTTAAGGCCATCTTTTCAAGTGGGCTAAGTGAAGGACAATTTTTATTATTTATTTCTTATGTTTATACCCCACATTTCTTCAAGAAGCTCAAGTTGGCGTTTAGTTCTCCTTCTCCCCATTTGAGTCCCACAACAACCCTGTGGGGTAGGCTAGTCTGAGAGTGAGTGACTGGCCTGAAGTCAGCTCATGGCTGTGGGCTCAAAGACTCACTTGCCAGTCTTGTGCGGCTGTGCCTGTGGCTTCCAGGGAGAAGATCTCTCCAGAGGTCTGCAAGATCTCGCCAGAACCCAGAAGCCACTGCTTCTTCTGGCTTTTCTGGTGGCAGCAGAGAAGCAGGGAGAGGTGGCTGCTTTTCCCCTGTGAGATTTTTGCAAGATTCACATAAGATCTCTGTTGTCCTTGTCCATGGAGTTTGGCCACCTCATGAGAAGAGAAGACTCCCTGGAAAAGACCCTGATGGTGGGAAAGATGGAGGGCACAAGGAGAAGGGGATGACAGAGGATGAGATGGTTGGACAGTGTTCTCAAAGCTCCCAGCATGGGTTTGACCAAACTGCGGGAGGCAGTGGAAGACAAGAGTGCTTGGCGTGCTGTGGTCCACGGGGTCACGAAGAGTCGGACACAATTAAATGACTGACGAGATCTGTCTGAAATCCTCAGCCGCCTCTTCTCACTTATCACGGGGTGGAGGGGACCCCTGGCTACTCTGGAGAAGTGAGGAAAAACAGAAGCAGAGGCGGCTTTCAGAAAGAGCCTTGCGAGATCTCAGGTGGGGCTCTCACTGGATCTCGCCAGAACCTGGAAACGGACACTTCTCCTTGCTTCTCTGGTTGCTGGTGAGGTAAAGGGTAAAGGGACCCCTGACCATTAGGCCCAGTCATGGCCGATTCTGGGGTTGTGGCGCTCATCTCGCTTTATTGTCGGAGGGAGCCGGCGTACCGCTTCCGGGTCATGTGGCCAGCATGACTAAGCTGCTTCTGGCGAACCAGAGCAGCGCACGGAAACGCCGTTTACCTTCCCGCCAGAGCGGTACCTATTTATCTACTTGCACTTTGAGGTGCTTTCGAACTGCTAGGTTGGCAGGAGCAGGGACCGAGCAATGGGAGCTCACCCCGTCGGGGGGATTCAACCCCCCGACCTTCTGATCGGCAAGCCATGTTCAAATATATAAAAGGATGTCACATAGAGGAGGGAGAAAGGTTGTTTTTTGCTGCTCCAGAGAAGCGGACACAGAGCAATGGTTCCAAACTACAAGAAAGAAGATTCCACCTAAACATTAGGAAGAACGTCCTGACAGTAAGAGCTGTTTGACAGTGGAATTTGCTGCCAAGGAGTGTGGTGGAGTCTCCTTCTTTGGAGGTCTTTAAGCAAAGGCTTGACAACCATATGTCAGGAGTGCTCTGATGGTGTTTCCTGCTTGGCAGGGGGTTGGACTCGATGGCCCTTGTGGTCTCTTCCAACTCTATGATTCTATGATTCATTGATTCTATGTTTCTAAGTCCTAGGCTCTGTGGTTTAACCCACAGCGCCACCCGTGTCCTTGCTGACGAGGTGCTTGCCCTTAAGTTCCACCACCCAAGATGGCTGCCTCCGTCTGCCTCATGGATGCAATGCCCTCTCCTTCCAAGCCCCTTCCAGAGACCTTGTTCCGCTCAGATGGGTCCCTCAACAACCTTTTCTCCCAACCAGGCTCCCAGCCCCCTCACCTCCTCTCATCCTGTGACACACTCCCTGCCCATCTAATTAGTCACACCCCACACCTTTGCATCGCAATGTCTATTTACCAGTTCCCATGGAGGCTGAGCAACTTGGCAACTCCATTATGAAACCGCCCCTCAGGCAGAAGAACCTCGGCAGGCAACGACGCAGCCCAGCCTCCGAAGCTCGGCTGAGGCCATCTGGTTCCTTGGCTCTTGGCCGCGTATGCGAACCAACTCCCAGTGAATTGTACGGGGATCTTGAACTCGGGTCCTGCTTGCAAATTTCCCACAGGTGTCTAGATGGCCACAGTGAGAACAGAAAGCTGGACCAGATGGGTCATTGGCCTGATCCATTGGGCTCTTCTCAAACATTCTCTCAAAGTACACAGGCTTTACACCTCTTTAAGTCCAATTTAATATGTGATCCCTGATAGGTTGGGACATTTATACCACTTGCTGGAAACCTCAGGAGGAAAAAGTTGCTCTGGTGCTCAGCTTGAGAGTTTCCTGTTGAGACAGCTGGTTGGCCCAACAGGCTCTTCTGAAGTGTTTTCAGACAGAATAAGAATAAGAATAATTTATTATTTATCCCCTGCCCATCTGGCTGGGTTTCCCCAGCCACTCTGGGCGGCTTCCAGCAGAATATTAAAATACAATGATTCATCAAATATTAAAAGCTTTCCTAAACAGGGCTGCCTTCAGATGTCTTCTAAAAGTCTGATAGTTGTTTATTTCTTTGACATCTGATGGCAGGGCTTTCTACAGGGCGGGTGCCACCGCCGAGAAGGCCCTCTGCCTGGTTCCCTGTAACTTGGCTTCTCGCAGGGAGGGAACCGCCAGAAGGCCCTCGGCGCTGGATCTCAGTGTCCAGGACAAATGATGGGGGTGGAGACGCTCCTTCAGGTATACTGGGCCAAGGCACCATACACGTGCACCATACATTAAAAGTACTCTTATAGCACATTAAGAGTCATGGAGAATCTTGGGAACTGTAGTTTCTGAAGGCTGCTGAGCTTGCAGAACGACCATTCCCAGCACCTTCGACAAACTACAGTTCCCAAGATTCCACCACGACTCTTGAAGTGGTATAAAAGTGTTTTAAATTGATGGGGAAGATGTGGCCTGAAAGGCAGAGCTGTGCCAGAATTGTTCCCCCAGTTTCATCAGTTATTATTGTTGTTGTCACTATTATCACTATTATTATTATTATTAACCTGCCTTTCTCGCAGAACCAGGACTCAAGGCAGCTTACACAAATTAAAAACAACACAGGCAAAGTAGAAAAGGCTAAAAGCATATAAAAGATCATAATGAAAGAGCAATTAAACTCTCATAAAATTACAGCAATATAAAAAAAACAAATCTTATTAAACGCAGGCAGTATAAACAGCACAGTGCCGTTAAAAGCTCTTTCCTTTAAAAACAGTTAGTTCCCAAAGGTCTGCTGGAATAAGACAGTCTTCACCTGCCAGTGGAAAGCAAGCAAGGAGGGAGCCAGTCTAGCTTCTCAAGGAAGGGAGTTCCGCAGCTTGGAGGCAGCCACCGAGAAGGCCCTGTCATGCATCCCCACCAAGCAGGGCAGTGAGGGCAGTGGGACTAAGAGAGGGGCCTCCTCCGAAGGTCTTTCAGGTGGGCCTAAGCTGTATAGGGCTTAGAAGTCATAACCAGCGCTTTGAATCATGCCCGGAAACAGACCAGAAGCCAAGGGAGCTACTCATTCCCTATAACTGACTTAATTTCGTAGAAATCATTTGGGAATAGGGTCACCATATTTCAAAATGTAAACATCCAGACAGAAAGGGCAACCCTATATTGGAAGTAATTTTACAATACAGTGGTACCTCGGGTTACAGACGCTTCAGGTTACAGACTCTGCTAACCCAGAAATAGTACCTCGGGTTAAGAATTTTGCTTCAGGGTGAGAACAAAAATCGTGCGGCGGCAGCGGGAGGCCCCATTAGCTAAAGTGGTACCTCAGGTTAAGAACAGTTTCAGGCCTCCAGAACAAATTAAGTTATTAACCTGAGGTACCACTGTACCGTAAAAACATGAAAAATGATTGCATCATGATATGGTGTGTTTATGTTTATGTTTTTAAACTCTGAGTTGCTTGGATATATTCCTGTGTTTGTAGTTACTGTTGTGTTACCCGTTTGTATGATTTTAACGATCTTGGCTGGCTAATTTTCAAGGTGGATGGATGTTGTTCCTCATTTCTGAGGGGCTGTGACAAGAGGTGGAAACCAAGATAGAGTGTTTGTGTGTGTGTGTGTGTGTGGGAGAGAGAGAGAGAGAGAGAGAGAGAGGGAGAGGGACTATGTCTGTAGTGGGGCTTCCTGTCTTTATTTGATTCATTGTACAGTATTTGATTTAATGTACTCCTGAGCCGCTCAAATCTCAAAGCAGCTTACAAGCAATGCATAGCAGTAAAATAACAAAATGTAACAGGACATCTTTCGTGGCATCAGGAAAAGCTTTGTGGGGGGAGGAGAGAGAGGAAATCTCTGTTTCCAAGACTCAGCTCCCATCTGGAATATGAGACCTGGAATACTGGAGTTTTTTAAGCAGAGGTTGGATTTAGTTGAGATTCCTGAATCGCAGGGGGTTGGACTAGATGACCCTCGGGGTCCCTTCTGACTCGACGATTCTACGATTCTATGTATGGTAATTTCCACTCTCACAGTGTCCCTGCGAGGGAGGTCATTAACAGGCTGACTGAGCACGAGGGAGAGTGACTTCCTCGTGGCATCAAAACATCACTGCTTAGACGAATAGAGCGAAATGGCAATCCTCAGTCTGTAGGACAAAATGTGGCCCTCCAAGGCTTTGTAGATGGCCCTCAGAACTCTCCCTAGGTAGCAACGCTAGCCGGCCCTGCTTTGCATCCTCCTTGGGTGTTTCTGGCTGGCTGGAATGTCTCCCTGACCTCTGATCATGCCTCTTGCTTCCTGGGATACAGAAGGAAGGGTGAGTGTGTTGGAAAAACTAGCTTACTGTAGAACAGTAAACTCTATATCTGTTGCTCTGCCAGTTTTGTCAGTGGCCTCACCCACCTCTAGCATGTAGCCCCCAAAAGATTGCTCAGAAGGGAATGCGACTCTTGGACTGGAAATAAAAGGTCCAGTAGGGACATGGGTGGCACTGTGGATTAAACCACAGAGCCTAGGACTTGCCGATCAGAAGGTCGGCAGTTCGAATCCCTGCGACAGTGTGAGCTCCCGTTGCTCGGTCCCTGCTCCTGCCAACCTAGCAGTTTGAAAGCACATCAAAGTGCAAGTAGATAAATAGGTACCACTCCAGCGGGAAGGTAAACGGTGTTTCCGTGTGCTGCTCTGGTTCGCCAGAAGCGGCTTAGTCGTGCTGGCCACATGACCCGGAAGCTGTATACCGGCTCCCTTGGCCAATAAAGTGAGATGAGTACCGCAACCCCAGAGTCGGTCATGACTGGACCTAATGGTCAGGGGTCCCTTTACCTTTACCTTTACCTTTACCGTTAGAGATCTAGAATCGTTTCAGCAAGGCAGGATCCTGCCAGGCTAGCAACGACATGGATCCGTCCTTAAAGATCCTGTCCCTTAAACGAGATGTGATGAAGGAAAGACAACAAGCCCCTTGCAATCTTTCTTTTCTTATTTCTTTATTTCATGGATTTATACAAAATAATAATAATATTAATATGGCAAGCAACACAAGAGGTCAAAACGTTTGGCCATCCGCCCAGCCCAGACTTTGGAAACCGAGGATAATTCTTGCCAGATGAGGTGGAAAGGAATGGGACGGATCCAGACCTTACTTGGACACTCAGTGGATGGCTTCGTGATGACCACAGTGGAGCAGATTCGGCTGCAGGGAAGGGTTTCTTCAAAGCATTTCATGGTGGTTCCCATTTGGCGAGTGTTTAGGTCTCAGACCCATTTGATTTGTTCAGTGGAGACGTCAACCCCAACCCAGAACGCCCTTTGCTACCCAACCTCTGCTCTCTCCAACCCAGGAATCACACACAGCCCCAACGTCTAGCCTCTTGCTCTAACCGCTAGCCTCTGCTTCCCTTTCAGGGGAGGAAATTGAAAGCCATTACCCCCTGAGCTTTGCACCCTCTCCCTTAGGCCCCCAGTAAATTTTGCAGAGACGAGTTGAAGGGCCACAGTAAGTAATAGGAAGAGGGAACTGGATCTTCCAAGAATTCACCCCCTGGTGGCTTATGAGGAGGTGAAGGGAAGACCACTCATGTATTTCAAATGCATTGAGATTAAGGACTGCATTCAACACAGCTAGACCTGATGTTGGAGGCTAGAGGATGGGGCCATGTTGGAACTCTGGCAGATCAAGGGGTGGAGCCAGTGCAGGAACTGGTGGGTTATGGGCAGAGCCTATATAAATCCAGTCTCTCCAAGCTGGTTCAATCACAACCCATGTTGCCACAGTTGTAGTTGGTTGGGCCAAGATTTGCATTTCTCCAGTGGTCGTAAATTCGGGTTGAGTGCTTGCCTAGGTCCAATCTCCATAGCTTCTCATCTTCTTCCGCCCACCTGATCTGGCACAGCCAAATCCAATCCATTTAATTCAAACTCCATAGCTTCTTTGCTTTGTGAATTTAGAAGATTAAAATAACACCCAAGGAGGAGACCAGGAGCTTGAAAACACAGCTAATGGAAGAAGCATCATCAACGCTATGGAAGCGGGCGAACCAAGATGGACTAGCCAAGCGGGGAACGAATTCCACCACCAAGATCAAAACTTTGGATTGAATGTATAGGTTTATTTTTAAAAATAATAATAACATTTCCAAGGTCTGGAGCAAATAGTATTCTGGATTCCGGATCTAGAGAGAGGAGGGAAACATGGTGCTCTGGGCATTCTAGATCCAGGGGTGAGATAAGTGAAACATAACAAATCTAGAGGCAAGGGCTACTAATTTATTTTAAAAGTAAATCTCCAAAGAGTTCTGGATCAGATCTGGAAGATCTCAAACAAACAGACATGCAGAAGAAGAAGAAGAGTTTGGATTTGATATCCCGCTTTATCACTACCCGAAGGAGTCTCAAAGCGGCTAACATTCTCCTTTTCCTTCCTGCCCCACAGTATGGAGGAGTTTGGGTGGGTCGGCCTGAATTATCAAAACCAGAAAATAGGAAATTTGAGAAAACATCCAGACGGTGAGCTAAAATGACCTCTTAAGGGTCCAGAGCTCCTCCGTTTGAAGGTTCTCGAGTTGAGCGGTCAGGAACCGAGAACGTCAGTGTAGCTGGAAAGCTTACAACAATGCCATTCTAGAGTGGACTAGAGTGGTTAGGGTGGGAACCTGGGCTGTGAACTGAAAGTTTCCCGACTTAAAGGCGATCAAGCTCTAGACTTTGATATCCCAGAACCGGACAAGGGGAGGGGAAGGAGACCACCCCAAAATATTAACACTGCATTGACAACACATTGACATCATGGCGGACAGTCTCTCGTTCTTCCTGTGTAAATGGTCCGAGGCCTTGTGGTTCTGATCCTCCGAGGTGCGCGTTACTTCTTACTCTTTGTGACTCGGCACCCCTTTGCTGCGTCTCCCATAACGCTCCAGTACTCGCCAAATTGCAGTTTGGCCTCGTCGCCGTCACCATGGCATTCAATCTTATCGTCCAACGTGCCAACGCTCTGTTGGGGGAGGAGAAAGAAGCTGTCAAAACCCAGCAGGGAAACCAGAGCTTGGATTGACAGTTTGCGGTTTCTTTTTCCAGACTTGGGGGGGCTGGACTAGGGGGGCCCAGAGAGAAAAGTGGGCGGGGCAGCAAAGGTCAATAATTTCACCTCCACGCAGGAGGGCAGTTTCTGTGCCCGTACTCACACCCCCCTCTGTATCCTGGCAAGTTAAGAGGCATGGTCAGAATTCAAGGACACATTCCAGCCAGGCAAAAACACTCAGGGAGGATGCCAAGCAGGGCAGGGAGAGGGCATGGGCTGGAGAGAAGGGGCAAGGCTTAGAGAGATGCCTGGAGGGCTGAACCAGAGGTTTCCTAGCCATGCGTTAGAAATCTACCAAGTTCCATTGCTTTTTTCATTTTTAGTCAAGTGATAAAAGCGTATTTTTTGCTCTATAAGACTCACTTTTTCCCTCCTAAAAAGTAAGGGGGGATCTGTGTGCATCTTATGGAGCGAATGCAGGCTGCGCAGCTATCCCAGAAGTCAGAACAGCAAGAGGGATCGCTGCTTTCACTGCGTAGTGATCTCTCTTGCTGTTCTGGCTTCTGAGATTCAGAATATTTCCCCCCCTGTTTTCCTCCTCCAAAAACTAGGTGCGTCTTGTGGTCTGGTGCGTCTTATAGAGCGAAAAATATGGTACCCCTTTATTTTTTGGAGGGGGGGTCCTTTCTCCTTTCTGCTGCTCCTTGGAAAAACTGCACCTCTCCCTTTCCCTGCTCCATTCAATGGATGTTTCTGTTCTATTTGTTTGTGTCAGGGATGGGGAATCTGCAGCAAGTCTTCCATACATTGTTGGAATGGGGCAACCCAGCCAGATGGGTATTATTATTATTATTATTATTATTATTATTATTATTATTAGTCTCTAACTCCCATCAGCCCCAGCCAGCAAGGCCAACAGCCAGGTTCTGTGGGAACTGAAGTCCAATAAAATGGAAGAGCATAGATTCCTCCTTCCCAACTTGTATGGAACAATAGAAACAAGGCTACAATCAAAGCATCATCGGAGGAATGTGGACACAATGATCTACCATTACTTCCACAGCTGAGTGTCTCACAACGAGGATCTAGGCCTCCCTTTCCCTCCAAAAAAACTGAGGCCCTGCAGGCATTGTTGAACGCTCATCACCCCTGACAATTGGCCATGCTGTCCAGGTCTAATGGAAGCTGGCGTCCAAGAACATTGTTGGACTACAACTCCCATCATCCCTGGCCATTTGGCCATTGTAGCTGAAGGGGCTGGTGGAAGTTGTAGTCCCTACGACCACGTGTTAGGCCCCAGGTTGAGGGAAGCTGATCTAGGCTGAAGAGAGGAATTGCAACTCTTTGGTTTGGAATTGTTCCCCTACATAACGCAGAAACACCCCCCCCCCAAAAAAAACTCTGCCACCCCCCCTGGCAGACGTCTGTCTTAGATTCTAGGTCTAGATTCTCTTCACCTCTGCTAAATGTGGCAACCTCTGTCCCACCAGGTCCCTCAGCTCGTTGGGGGTGATGCACTCTTTACGGCCCTTGACGGCGTAGCAGTGGAAGTTGTTGATGACGATTTCAATGGCCCTCTCCACATCGGTGAGCTCTTGAGAGTTCTGGGGAAGGAGAAAGACAAGGAGAGGAGTCATTGCGAGACACAAAGCATCAGCACAAGTCTGTGATCTCAAAAGAAGGCAGTCAGACCGGCCCGACTCCCTCCTACGCAGTTACACCCTCCCCGAAACTCCATTAAGACTCCCAAGATTGCATACCATCTCTGGTGAGCAATCTGGAGATGATTATCCATTCCATTTGCACCAAACAGCCCAGCTCCATTACAGAGGAAACAACAACATCCATCCTCTTCTGTGCTAGACCAGATAAGATGTGTCCCGTGTCCACAAACATATCAAGTCCAGAACGAATCATATCCTTGTTTACCGTATCCTATGTTGAAACTCATTCATTTCCTGACTCACATTCTGCCTGCATTAGAATGAATGAAAACTGAAGTCAAATCCATCCCGAATCTTCTAAAACTTCAGGAGATATCCAGAGTCTATCTTCAACCGCTAGACATATTCCAAATCATTTTAAAACCTGGTTGTTGTTGTTGTTTTACAGAGGCCACAGCTGCGCCATACATTTAAAGCACCATGATCCCACTTTAAACAGTCATGGCTTCCCCCAAAACGAATCCTGGGAGTTCTGGTTTGTTAAGGGCGCTACTGAGAGTTGTTAGGGCAACCCCCTATTCCCCCCTCAGAGCAACAATTCCAGGAGTGGCTTAACAATCAATCCCTCTTCCCAAGGAACTCTGGGAATTGTAGTTCTCCTAACAACTGTCATCCTATTTCACAAACTACAGCTCCCAGAATTCATTGGGAGGAGGCACATGGCTGTTTAAAGCAGAAAAAGTCAAAGGGGCATGGAGAGTCAGTGCTGAGGACCGAGATTCCCAAAGGGTACTTCCCCCAAAGTTGCACTCCAGTTGCCATAAGCCCCAGCCAGCAAGGCTAATGGCAATGGATGATGGGAATTGCAGTCCAATGACATCTGGAGGGGTATCAGCACTCTGATATGATACTGTGGGTGTCAGATGCGCATCAGGTGGGCGTTCAATAGCCTCAAAGGATGGATGAGAAATCTGATTCTATTCACATTTAAAGGCAAATTGATCAAACTGACACATTGTGAAACAAAATACAAGCATGAAAGACAGCCATCCTCCTAATTTTGCACTGTTCTGAATTTTGCAATGCATTTCTCTGGCCAAGTGAAGGTGTACCAAAACACAGGTATTGGTGAAAATCATGTGCAGAAAAGTCTCATATTGGAGACTTTGCAGAAATGTGTCGATCGCAGCGAAATTGCATTCAAGAACAATTGTATAGTAAGAGAAATTCGCACTGAGGTGCTGACGAATTTCTGTGAGGACTTTTAAAAAAAGGAAAAAAACCCTGCAAGCTGATCTGGAAATGCGGAGAGCTGAATTTCAGACTGGGAAAATGAGGAACAGAGAGAAACGGAAATGATTTTCCCATCCTGACAGCCACGATTATTTGATGCACAAAAAAATCTCCAAAGCCAACTGGTCCATCTGATCATGTGTGCTGCAAACAGGATTAACAGTGGAGTGGGAAAGCCCCAGGGCCTCTTTTTGCACCATGGTGTCTCGGGACATATCCTGACCCTCAGTTTTCAGCCATAAGAGCACCATACCACCAGGCCCGCCAAGACCCAGCCTGAGAGAGAGTTTGTGGCCTCTCACCTTAACATTCCCACCCCTTGCCTTTCCTAATTATTACACAGGAAGTTGCCTTGTACTGAGTCAGACCCCTGTAGCTCAGTGTTGTTTACATGGACTGGCAGCTGCTGCTCTCTAGGATTGCAGGCAGGGGCCTCTCCCAGCCCTACCTGGAGTTGCCGGGAATCGAACCTGTGACCTTCGGCATTCAAAGCAGACTCTCTACCCTTGAGCTATTGCCCTCCCCTGCTGTCGGATATACTTTTAACTGGGGGTGCCAGGGACTGAACCCCAGACCTTTGGCATGGAAAGCAGATGTGCTGCTATTTTGCCCTATAAATAAAGTAAGGCCCTAGTCCTCATTGTTTGGAAGAAGGCCCTGATTAAGACAGGAATGGAGGGAGCTGTTCTGTATTGAGTCAGACCTCACGGTCCATCTAGATCAGTGTTCTCCAAACTGTTGTTGGACTACAACTCCCATCGTCCCTAGCTAGCAGGACCAGCCATCAGGGATGGTGGGGACTGCAGCCCAAGTTGGAGACCCAAGTTTGGGAAACACTGATCTTGTCTGATATTGCCTGTGCTGACCACCAGTGGTTTCAGGCAAGGAGCATTCCCAGTCCAATAGGTCTTACTCTTGAGTAAGTGTGCCCAGGACAACAGCCCATAAATAACAAAAGGTTCTTGCTTCCTGCGACTGCCACCCTTACTTGGGGACTGAGTCCCACCGAAGTCACTGGAAGCGACTTCCGAGTAGACCTGCACAGGACTGTGCTGTGCCAGCATCTTTTTTAATGAAATGAAATGAAATCCCATTTTGAATCCTGAAAATCCATATGAAATCTTCCTTCTACACTGTGCTGCATTCAGTCGAGAACTTACTGAATGTTTTTTTTAAAAGTATATATATATATTTTAAAATCATCAGGGAAAACCTGTTTGAATGCCGAGAGAAGCCAGAGCTTTCGGGCGTTTCCCTGGATGAACGACCGCAAAGCCAGTTGATCCAGAAGATATATTTAAAATCAGCTGAGGGATCTGGTCTCCAAGACAGAAGTCACTTGTGGAGCCTGCTGACATGTCATTCTGGACCCAATGTGCTATTCGTATTCAGGGCTGCTGGGATAGGAGGTGATCTGTGCCTCCTTGCTTGTTTTTCTAATCTGCATCTTCTGCTGCAATTTCACCTTCATGCACACACACATACGGAGTTTACACCAATAATCTGGTGACCTCCAGATGTTTGTGGACTGCAATTCCCATCAGCCACAGCCAAACGGGACAACGGTCAGGGCTGATGGGAGTTGTAGTCCAGCAACATCTGGAGGGCCACAAGCCCGCCCGCCCGCCCCTTTCATAGGCAAATGTCCCAGCCAATCAGGGATCACATATCAAATGCACTTACAGAGGTGTAGAGCAAGGATGAGGAGCACCTATGTTGTTAAACTACAACTCCCATCAGCCCCAGCTAGCACTGGTCAATGATCAGGGATAATGGGAGTTGCAGTCCAACAACATCTGGAGGGATTCCCCTTCCCTGCATTAGAAGGAAGGCAAATGACGATTTAGTTCAGGGACAGGGAACCTGTGATTCTCCAGATCTTGTTGGGTCCCAACTCTCATCACACCCAGCCAACATGGCCAATAGTCAGGGGTGATCAGAACCGTAGCCCAGTAATATTTGGAGGGCCACAGGTTTTCCCACCCCTGCTGTATACACATGTCCCAACCAACCAGGGACCACATATTAAATGCACTTGCAAAGGTATAGAGCAGAATGGGGAGCCTGTTGACCTCCAGCTGTTTGTTGGACTACAACCTCCATCAGTCCCAGCCAAGATGGCCCAACGGTCAGAGGCAACGATGGGAGTTGTAGTCCAGTAACACCTGGAGGGCACCAGCTTGGGAGAAAGCTGGCTTACGCGTTCCCTGTCTGCAAATTTTGCCATCTGATTTCCCCTTTCACAAGCCATGGCCCATGCTCAGTTGGCAGAGCATGAGACTCTTTATGTCAGGGTCATGGATTCGAGTCCCACATTGGGCAAAAGACTCCTGCATTTTAGGGGGTTGGACTAGATGACCCCGAGGCCCCTTCCAACTCTGTGTTGCTATGAAATTTTCCACCTTCTCTCCTCGTTTCCAGACAACGGCATCCTAGGCGAGGACAATGAATTCTGACTCAGCACTAGACTTGGCAACCATCTCCGCTTCTAATAAAAATATTGCCAAGATATTCTCCCCCACCCCAAAAAAACCTCACCCCACGTACCAATCCCCTCTCATTAGGAGATTTTTCCTTAAAACATTTCAACGTGTCCCACGAGGAGGACCATTCCAGAGGAGATTAGAACTTTGCCAAGCTGGTAGACAAGTCTATTCTAGGCCCCAGGAAGGCAGTGTCTCATACAACTGGAAAGAACTGGTTTGGCCAAGGAGATCCCGAAACTTCCTTAGAGGGAGATGGTTGCTCAAGAGGATCTCTCCCTCTCTCCTGGGGAAGGACTGGGTCTCGGTGGCAGAGTGTTCCTAACCACACCAACCCTTTTTCCAGAATCATGAGGACTTTAGCTATGGGGCAAGATCATAGCTGTCAACTTACAGATTTGAAAATAAGGGATCAGCAGCCCTGAAAATAAGGGATCAGCAGCCAAAATAAGGGATTTCCCGGGCACAGGTATGTTCAACTTCTGAGCCCCTTTGAGCCAAAGGCAGAAAGCCCAGCCAGCAGCCAAATGAAGCCTCATCAATAAGGGACAGCAGCAGGACATGGCGCTGGGATAAGGGACTGTCCCGCCAAATAAGGGACACTTGACAGCTATGGGCAAGATATGTAGCCAAGCTACAAAGTACGCACTCTGTATGCAGGAGAGCTGCTGCCAGTCAGTGCAGGCCACATTGAAGTACATGGAGCAATGGTCTGACACAGCGTATGACAGCTTCCTATGATCCCTGGAACATTAATGGAGGAAACGGACCCCTGTATTTTAGCCAACCCAATCCAGTTCCCTATGACATGGGGTTCTCTGTTTCTCCCTGAGCTTTGCTGAGTTTAAAATCCACAGATGATCCGAGAGGGCATCCTTTCCACACACACACACCCAAAAAACCCTACGCGCACCCCCCTTCCAACACAGAATGATTTCCACAATTTCTCCTCTCCCTTCCCCAGAAAACCGAAAGACAGTCCCATTTCCCCACTCCAATTGACCTTTCTCTTCTTGCAACAACCAAAGCCCATTGTTGATTCGGTTCGGTTCGTTCGGTTCGGCAAAAATCCCCTTTTCCGGAGCAAGTTGTGGCGAGTTGGTTCCTTGAGATCCGCTGGGTAGTTCCCGCAAAGAGGCTCTTAGAAATCCAACAAACGGCTGTTTTTCCTACGTGCGGCCAACAGAAGGGAAGAACGGAGACTTTTAGCTTTCCATCGGATCCTGCCTCTTTTATTTCCCCACTCCCCCACCCTAGTCTGAGCCTGTTTGGGAAGGCAAATTGTTGAGCGCTGCCTGAACATGTCCGGAGCGACGAGGCACACCGCTGAGCACGAAAAGGATTGGAGTTCACGGGGAAGGGGTGGGAGTCCTGAGGAAGGGAAAAGCCCACCGCCACTACTATTCCCAAACAGCAAACACCCCTTGCACCCCTTCTGTTTTGGGATGGGAGCCCCGGAGGAGTCCCAAAGGAGAGAAGTCCTGCTTACCTGCTCGAAGGGATCAGCTGTGCTGGATAGAACTGCCTTTCCTGCCACGGTTTTATATCTCAAGAAGGCGGGTGTAAGAGACACCTTCGGAAGATACCAGGAGGCGGTGGTGGCGCAAGGCATCTCTCTGCGTCGCCTGGCATCCTGCCAGCGTGGAACTCCAGCGCCACCCATTTCCTAATTTTTTAGTCACGGTGCGGCGGGTGAGCAATTGGTATGACAGGAGGCCAGTTTACGTGACTCTTCTCTTCCCTCCCCGCCCCCTCCAGTTTATCAAACTCTCCCGCTTTCCTCATCTCGTGCTCTATCCCAGTGATCGCCAAACATTAAGGATCTAAGAATGTACATCCGTGGCTCCCAATTTTTTTCATGCCACACCTTATGGATTCCATAAACTTATCTCCAGCGCCCCCCTCTAAAAGCAGGGACGTGGGTGGCGCTATGGTCTAAACCACTGAGCCTCATGGGCTTGCCGATCGGAAGGTCGGCAGTTTGAATCCCCGTGATGGGGTGAGCTCCCGTTGCTCTGTCCCAGCTCCTGCCAACCTAGCAGTTCAAAAGCAGGCCAGCGCAAGTAGATAAATAGGTACCACTGCGGTGGGAAGGTAAACAGCGTCTCTGTGCACTCTGGTTTCCGTCATGGTGTCCCATTGTGCCAGAAGCGGTTTGGTCATTCTGGCCACATGACCCAGAAAGCTGTCTGCGGACAAACACCAGCTTCCTCGGCCTGAAAGCAAGATGAGCGCCACAACCCCATAGTCACCTTTGATTGGACTTAACCATCCAGGGGTCTTTTACGTTTACTTTTACCTATAAAAGCATTGTTCAGAATAGCGGTTTGCGCAACCCCCTGATTCATTGCACATTTATTCAAAATCCAATTAAAATTTGTTAGTTGGTTGTAGAATATTTGAAAAAGAAATATCATGGTTGTGTTCAAACGTGGGCAGGGTTTGAAGTATAGCAGCAGATGACAAGTGGTAGCTTAATAATTTATAGTTTTTACTCAACTTAAACTACCTCACCAGGTTATTGCGAGGTGAAAACAGTGAGGAGGAGGACTGCCTTATTTTTCCATGTATAAGACAATGTTTTTTGCTTAAATTTGTTAGGCAAAAATTGGGGGCCATCTTATTCACAGATTGTGAATGCAGGGGGGGGCAGGTGATCAGTGGCAACAATTGGGCAGGCAGGTGAGAGATTGGCAGTGTCCGACCTCCCCCCAAAAACTTTTTAAAAACCCTCAACAGATCAATAATTATTGATTTCTCTATTTGGGTTAAAAAAGATAGGGATCAACTTATATACGGGGGGATCTTATACACAGAAAAATATGGTATGTAAGCCACCCTTGAGTAGGAAAGGTGGGATATAAATGTTAGTGTAAAATTGCTGTGGCAAAAAAAAGCAGCGAATAAATTTAATAAACAGTCATAACAATGCAAACGAAGCAACAAACCATGAAATATAATACAAATAATCATAAAAGTGACCGGTCAAATAGGGACAGAGACAAAGTCCAATTCAGTTTGCATTCAAAGGCCAGCTGCTCTCGTTTGCACTTCCTGAAGTAAAACACGAAGCAAAACTCAGCCATCCTTCGAAATCCGAACTGCCCTGAATTTTGCAACGCAGTTCTTCAACCAGGTTGTAGGTATGAAAATGTATACGCTGGGTAAAGTTTGCATGTTGGAAAATGCATACTTTTATTAAAAGAATGTATGAAAATGCATTATGTTTGGGGGGTGGCTTGCAAAAAACTTGTCTTGCAAATTAGGCAAAATTTGCATTAAAATGCTGGTGAATTTTCATGTTATTTTAAGAAAAGAATTTGCAAACTGATGTGGGAATGTGGAGAACTGGAAAATGAGAATCAGGCCCCATCTTCCCTCTGTATCTAAAGCAGTAGACTAACACATTAAGCAGCCATGGTTTCCCCTAAAGTATCCTGGAAGCTGTCATTTGTTAACGGTGCTGAGAGTTGACAGGAGGGCCCCCCCCCATTCTTTCACAGAGCTATAATTTCCAGAGTTGTCTCTTTTCCCAGCGACCCGAGAGAGAGACTGAAATTGATAGATTATTCCATCTGTATCGGCTCATCAATTTATATAGATACATAGGCCTGTGGACATAGAAAGACATACTTCAAGGAGTGTCTGACAGTCTAATAATAATAATAATAATAAATTCAGTGCTTTTTCTGGGGGGACACAGGGGTACGCATACCCCTAAACATTGTGTGAATCTAAAATTTTAAACATTTTTAGTTTCTTCGCTAGCACGGTGAATCGTCAGTTCCGTCGCTACCCCCGATGGCGTCCTCATTTCCTCTCATGGCATTTCCTGAGTCTCAGACGGAAGCGAGCGTTTAATGTGTGAAGCAGTGTGGAATGTGGATGTGTGGTGTTTTGCTGATGAAAGTTTGGCCTCATCCTGAAGGAAAGTTCTTAACCTGAAGCACTATTTCTGGGTTAACGGAGTCTGTAACCTGAAACGTATGTAACCCAAGGTACCACTGTGTTATTATTGCTGCATCTTTGCTGAAGTGTGTTCCACAATATAGGACCAGGAACACTAGGTGTCCAGCTTCTAGCAGAGGCCAGTCAGTCTGCTGTAACACACGGGACAACAAGCAACACTCATCTGGATTATCTCAGAGACTGAGCCACAGGTGGTCCTTAAAATATGCCTGAGAAGCTCGTACACCAGCCATGAAAGGGAAGAATTCCTCCCCAACAGTGCCCTCTTAGAGATCTCCAAATTGCATCAAAAAGTTTCAGTGCCAAGTGCTTGTTTTCAACCAGCCATTCCCTTCCCATGATATTCCATTCAAGTCTCCCTCCCTCTGCCTGCCAGTCGGCGTTTCATGTCGACTCCTCACTGGGCTGTTTTGGGTGTAATAATAATAATAATAATAATAATAATAATAATAATATTTATTATTTATACCCCGCCCATCTGGCTGGGCTTCCCCAGCCACTCTGGGCGGCTTCCAAAAAAATATTAAAATACTGTAATGCATCAAACATTAAAAGCTTCCCTAAACAGGGCCGCCTTCAGATGTCTGTACCCCATCCCTTAAGGGTTCCCCCTTGAATCCTAGCCCAAAGATCCCTTCCTCATGTGCATCGTTGATTTTGGAACCACTGCACTGATGTAAGGAACAGAATCGAGCCTGCTAGGGTATCCTGTGGCCCTCCAGATGTTGTTGAACTCCCACCAGCCCCTGCTTATCAAGCATGCTGACTGCTGTGGCTGCTGCCACAACTGGAGGGCCACAGATTCCCCGGACGCGGCTGTGAGTGTACAGGGTTGCCTCTGGGTATATGGCCTGGTTCGCCTAACAGTCATTGACAGACATATCCGTTGCAAATTTGTATAAACCACATATAATCATTTCCCAGTAATAAAATCTAGCACCCTGTTTGCGTTGAGAGTCCCTAGACAGGAGCTTTTAATTAAAGAGAGTTAACCGATCAGGATTATTATTCTCAGTCTTATTTACCCACCTTTCAGCCTAAGGTCCCAGGGCAGGCGACAACAGTTACAACTCAACGTTAACAGTTTAAGGCAGCTTATAATCACAGACATCAGGTGCGTCCTAAAAATATAGACCTTTGTGGTCGGAGACATTACCACTCCGGGTGCCGGTTTTCCACAAGTTGCCAGTTTTCCACAAGTTGGACAGAATGCTGAACTAAATGGACATTGGCCTGATCAGGCAGTCTCTCCTTATGTTCTTAGGATTCAGTTTGCCTTTAAAAGCAAGCCTATCAACCCTGATGGCACTGTGGGTTAAACCACAGAGCCTAGGGCTTGCCGATCAGGAGGTCAGTGGTTCGAATCCCTGCGATGGGGTGAGCTCCCATTGCTCGGTGCCTGCTCCTGCCCACCTAGCAGTTTGAAAGCACGAAGTGCAAGTAGATAAATAGGTACCCCTCCGGCGGGAAGGGAAACCACGTTTCCGTGTGCTGCTCTGGTTCGCCAGAAGCGGCTTAGTCATGCTGGCCACATGACCCGGAAGCTGTACGCCGGCTCCCTCGGCCAATAAAGCGAGATGAGCACAACAACCCCAGAGTCGTCCGCGACTGGAGCTAATGGTCAGGGGTCCCTTTACCTTTAACAATCTACCCTGAACTTTCTGAAAGAGTACATGAACCAAAAACATATTCTTCAAATCCCTCCTTCTCTAACTTTTGTAGTGCTGTTCCCCAGCCTAGCTTCAAAAACAGATAATAAAGTTTTCAGGGAAATACATGCGTGAGTAAAAAGAGGCTAAAATAATGCCTTGTGGAAGGGAGAATTGTTTCCCAAAACCAAAACCAAACTCTGCATATTAGGAGAAATTTGCCCTAAAATGCTTTTAAATTATCACGGGGAGTTTTCTTTTAATGCAGACTGATGTGGAGAACTGGAAAAATGACATAGATTTGCCCATTCCCCAACTCAGCTGAAATTAGACAAATCATTGGTGCAGGAGAGGGTCTGTCAATGACTACAACTCATCATGATGGCTCTATGAGCCCTCTAAATTCAGAGGCACTCAATTTATGGGTGCTGGTTTTGGAGCGGGTGGACAAGCAGGGGTTACGGTTATTCTCAGCCCCATCTTGTGTGGGCTTCTTGGAGACACCTGGGAATGTGGGAGCCCAATGTGCACAGAGGGGAGCTTTCATGTGGATAAGGGCCGGGAAAGACACTTGCTCACTGGAGAGCTCCATGAGCACATGAGGAATCTTTCTATACTGTGGATATAGGATGGGAAGGATGCTTTTGTCCATATGGGCAAAGCTTATTTGCGTGCACGAGCAGCCTGCGGTTCAAGTGCCACTGGTCCCTTCTCTGTGCCCACACAAAGCTTGGAATCAGAGGCTGTGTGGATTCAGGAGACGCCCCTGTTGTCATGGTCACCTGTGGCGGAGCAACACCCTCAGGGGTTAAATTCCGGAGTGCATTCCTTTGCCCTGCCGAAATCAGCCTCCTTATACAATACGCATCTTGGAAATCATTTCCGGCTCCAAAGGAACAGCAGGTTGTCATTCCTGGGCTCTCTCGCACCGAGCCCTGGCCTGAAGCCAAACGTGTTTCTCTTACCTGTCGAGCTGGTCCTCTGTCTTAACAGATGCTCCACCTTCCCCCCTCCAGAGGTAGACACATCTTACTCTCATCGGTGCAAAAGGAGCTGATGGATTTCTGGCTCCTCCTCCACCTCTGCAGCCTCGAGGAAGGGGCTGCCAGGTTTATATACCACTTAATTCAAAAGAATATTTCTAAGCAGTTTGCAAGAAGCAAAATGAAATGGACCACTGAGTAGCTCAGTCAGTTAGAGCATAGTGCTGATTACACCAAGGCTGTAGGTTCGATCCCTGTTTGGGAGAGCTTCATATTCCTGCATTGCAGGGGGTTGGGATTAAATAAATCTCAGGGTCCCTTCCACCCTACAATTCTATGATTCTATTCATTTAAATCATTGCTATGAAAAGTCCCTGGCAGTTAAGAAATAAAATATATAGCAATAAACACAAATAAGGATAAAGGACAGCAAAAATAGTAACATTATCAAACTTAAGATAAAATCAATCATTTGAAAAATAAACATATATAATGAAATCACTTGGATGGATTTAAAAGAGAATTAGACAAATCAATGGATGGATTTAAAAGAGAATTAGACAAATCAATGGAGTATCAATAGTAACAATGGAGTATCAATAGTATCAATGGTTACTAACCACAACAACTATGTTCTCCCTTCACTGCTGCAGGGAGCATGTCTTTAAATACCAGTTGCTGGGAAACGCAGGAAGGCAGAGGGCCAATGGCCTGATCCAGCAAAACTCTTCTTATGTCCATATGTTCTTATAATATTAATGGCCTCTCCACAACAGAGGGGAGTGGAGAGTGGGTCTCAAGACCCAAGGAAGAGCATGGCATGGGGGTTGGGGGTGGAGAACTACTGCCACATCTCCTGTTGTATTGCTTCATTTAGCTTTTGTCCAGGTTGCAAAGTGGCAGCCCCAAGTTGGAGGAGCGTTAGTGATAGGGAGGAGTAGTGCTGGGACCAGCTCACCCTAAAGAGCAGGCCCCCACCATGAGGCAAAGTGAGGGGGCAATATGGGAGGCAGAGCATTCAGAGCTAGGAAGCTCTAGCACTTCTGATGGTGACATTAACATCTCCATCCCTTGGGAGCTCTCCCAGGTCCTGATGAGCCTCCTCCTTGCCCCTAATTAAAGACCTTGCTCCAAGACCACCTCCCTCCCTTAGGAGCTCTCCCAGGTCCTGAAGCGTCTCCTCTCCAATCTTCCTCCCTAGAACAGGGATAGGGAACCTGCAGCCCTCCAGACATTGTTGGACTCCAAATCCCACCAGCCCCAGGCAGTCAGGCCAATGGCCGGGGTGCCGGCAGTTTCATTAATAGCATTTTTCTGATGTAGGCTTGGGGGTCAGGGTGGGGAAGAAAACAGAAGGGATAGGGTAGAACCAAGAGGGAGTGTCACATACAGCCAAGATCACATACAGTGTCACATACAGCCAAGATCACTCTTCCCCACCCCTTGACACAATGATTCTGCAGATATACTGACTGGTGTCAGGAGAAAATTATCCCCTGGCATGATTTGGGTTGGGGGGGCATTGGCAGGGAGATGCAAGGTGTCACACCCACTTTAAAACACAATTGCAAGAGATTAGGGGTGGCAGAGGGTGAGGAAGAATGAAGGACTAAGGAGATTGTCCTGGGTGCTAATGAGTAGGTGCTCCCCAATAGCCTAAAATAATAAAATAACAATCACTTGCAGCAGCAACACTGGGAGTTGTAGTCTAACAACGCCTGGAGAGTCACAGGTTTCTCAGTCGTGCCCTATAGCCTGCCACCCCAAACCTGATGCCTACTTCCCACAGCTGTTGAAATTGTACGATAAAGACCCTAAGAACCCAGGAATCCGAATAGACTGTTCCTGGACTTCAGAAGAACCTGGCTGCTGGTTCAAGTCAATGCCCATCTAGTCCAGAATCCTGTTCTCACGAGAGCTAACTTTTTGGGGGGCCTGCAAACAGGACCTGAGTGCAACAGCAACTCCCGCCACTTGTGATTCCTAAAAACTGATGTTTAAAAGCACATTGCCTCTTTAGCATATCGGTAGTCATTATGGCTCATTGACAGACTTCACCATGAATTTGCCCCATCCTCTTTTAAAGCCATCCAAGTTGGTGGCTATCAATGCTTCCTTTGGAAATGAGTCCTCTAGATTAACTATTCACTTTGTGGGAGGAAACTACTTTCCTCTGGGCTGCATCAATAGGAGTATAGCATCTAGATCAAGGGAAGTACCGGTAATAGTGCCACTGTATTCTGCTCTGGTCAGACCTCACCTGGAGTACTGTGTCCAGTTCTGGGCACCACAGTTCAAGAAGGACACTGACAAACTGGAACGTGTCCAGAGGAGGGCAACCAAAATGGTCAAAGGCCTGGAAACGATGCCTTATGAGGAACGGCTAAGGGAGCTGGGCATGTTTAGCCTGGAGAAGAGGAGGTTAAGGGGTGATATGATAGCCATGTTCAAATATATAAAAGGATGTCACATAGAGGAGGAAGAAAGGTTGTTTTCTGCTGCTCCAGAGAACTGGACACGGAGCAATGATTCCAAACTACAAGAAAGAAGATTCCACCTAAACATTAGGAAGAACTTCCAGACAGTAAGAGCTGTTCGACAGTGGAATTTGCTGCCAAGGAGTGTGGTGGAGTCTCCTTCTTTGGAGGTCTTTAAGCAGAGGCTTGACAACCATATGTCAGGAGTGCTCTGATGGTGTTTCCTGCTTGGCAGGGGGTTGGACTCGATGGCCCTTGTGGTCTCTTCCAACTCTATGATTCTATGATTCTATTCTATGATTCTATGATTCTATGATTCTATGATTCTATGATTCTATGATTCTGTCTGTCTAGAATCTTCCAACATTCAGCTTCATTAAAGGTAAAGGTAAAGGGACCCCTGACCATTAGGTCCAGTCGTGACCGATTCATTTCTGCACCCAATTGAAAGTGCTGGTTTTGACCTATAAAGCCTTAGACGGCTCAGGACTGCAATACCTCAAGCACCACCTCTCTCCACATGAGACCTGGACCCTGAGATCATCTTCTGAGGCCCTTCTTCTTGTGCCTCCTCCTATCTATGTTGGGTTTATTGTCTGCCTGTCTGTTGTTTGTAAGTCACTTTGAGTTAAAAGGTAAAGGTAAAGGGACCCCTGACCATTAGGTCCAGTCGTGGACGACTCTGGGGTTGCGGCGCTCATCTCGCTTTATTGGCCAAGGGAGCTGGCGTACAACTTCTGGGTCATGTGGCCAGCAGGACTAAGCCGCTTCTGGCGAACCAGAGCAGCGCACGGAAACGCTGTTTACCTTCCCGCCGGAGCAGTACCTATTTATCTACTTGCACTTTGAGGTGCTTTGGAACTCCTAGGTTGGCAGGAGCAGGGACCGAGCAACGGGAGCTCACCCCGCCGCAGGGATTCGAACCGCCGACCTTCTGATCAGCAAGTCCTAGGCTCTGTGGTTTAACCCACAGCGCCACCCCAGCGCCATGAGCTTCATTGGACGTCCACAAATTCTAGCGCTATAAGAGAGGGAGATAAACTTATCTCTGTCCACTTTCTCCACGCCATGTATGATTTTATACACCTCAATCATGCGCCCTCTTCCTTGCTTGTGTTGGTGCTGACCTTTAAAGCCCTAAATGGCCTCGGTCCAGTATATCTGAAGGAGCGTCTCCATCCCCATCGTTCTACCCGGACACTGAGGTCCAGCACCAAGGGCCTTCTGGTGGTTCCCTCACTGTGCGAAGCCAAGTTACAGGGGGCAGAGGGCCTTCTCGGTAGTGGCACCCACCCTATGGAACGCCCTCCCGTCAGATGTCAAAAAGAAAAACAACTACCAGACTTTGAGAAGACATCTGAAGGCAGCCTTGTTTAGGGAAGCTTTTAATGTTTGATGCATTACTGTTATTTTAATATTTTGTTGGAAGCCGCCCAGACGGGGAAGCCCAGCCAGATGGGTGGGGTATAAATAATAAATTATTATTATTATTATTATTATTATTATTATTATTATTATTATTATTATTTTGCCACCAAGCAAGCAACAAACAACAACAGTATCTCAGAGCAAATGCTTTTATTTGAATTGCTGCAGCCTGTTGACTGACGGGTTGATATTTCCTGTTATCTTCCTCCTCCTGCAAGCACTCAGAATCAAGGTTTCTTGGTCCCACCCAACTCTCTCTCTCGCACAAGCCACGGCCACCCACCCGTGCCACGACTTTCACTTCTTTCTCCCCACTTTCTCCCTCTTGATATCCTTGGCCAGCTCCCCAATCAGCCTCCAGTACTCTCCGAATTTCAGCTCCTCGTCGTTGTTGACATCCAGGCTCCTCATCTTCTCGTCGAGGTCGCCGACGTCCTTCGGAAAAGGAGGAAAGGAAAGGAAAAGTCAGGGATATGTCTAATTTGTTAATTAGACAAATTAACAGGAATTAGACAAATTAATAGGAAGGATCCAAAACCGGTGGGACCAGAATTTTACCGAAGACTGGAGTAAATTTACGAACTAGATGAAAAGTATTTGTGATGATCAGATGACGTTTGAAGGTTTGCAAGAAGTTCTGTGAGAGGAGTATTGTTGGGAATATTGTAAAAATGGAAAAGAGGAGATGATAAGTTAAGGGAGGTAAAGACAATATAAAATTAAGTAATGCATAAAAAGAGGTTAAGACAGAAGATCATCGGAGGTGCTGATGGAAGTCCAAAAAAAGTGTATTTGTAATAATTTGTGTGGTACATTTTATAATTTGTATGTTAAAATTAATAAAAATGCATTATTATTATTATTATTATTTTTAAAAAAAGGAAAAGTCATGGATAGCTGGGGCAGCAAAGGCACTGCGACGTTTTGTCACAGGAAGCCGCTTGTAAAAAATATGTAAGGTATGGAGAAGACAGTCTGAGGAGAATTCTCTCTCTCTCTCATCATTCTCCCAGAGCTCAGAGTCATCCAAGAAAATTGATTGGCAGCCCTCGGTTCAGAACCAACAAAAGGAAACACATCTCCATAACTATGCATAATTAACTTCAGGAATTTGCTCCTGCCAGATCTGGTCATCGCGGCAGCAGGTGTCTCATGTTTGCGTCAGCCCATGAATGACACGGAGTCTGGTCCAACTTCCCGCAAGCAGCAAGTGATGGGGTGGTCTGAAGGCTACACGCACACAGAGTGAGAGAGAGAGCAAAGGGATTCCTTGCACACAGAAATCTAGCAGGTCAGGGAGAAGGTGATCTAGCTGAAATTTATTCCCTGAAGGACTAGTTTTCTACATGCATGGTGTTGCTCTTTCTTGGCAGAGTAGACTAGGTTAGTCATGTTAATTAATTTCAATGGGTTTACTCTGAGTAGGAATAAGAATCCCATATATCTATAGCATTTTTATACCACTTTAGCAGTCGTGGCTTTCCCCCTCCTTATATATCGTAATCCTGGGAAGTATACAACCGTTCGTTAGAGGCACTGGGAATTGTAGCTATCTCCCCCCCCCCCCCATTTTATTTATTTATTAACATTCTTATATTACGTCGGTAAACATTGTCATATTACATTACAGGACTTACTATAATATAATTTCCAACATGTATACAAAAATTATATACAAATTTTATATACCTAAAAAGAAAATGAAACCCAAAAAAAGAACAAAGGGGGAAAAACAAAAAATGATTGATGTTGGAGAGAGACTGGGTTGAGAAATAAGATTAAGAGCACATATTGATATAAGAATGTATTAGATAGTATATAAAGAAATATACAATAATAAGAGTACATTCATTTGTAAAAAAGAAATATACAACGGGAAAGACAGGAAGTCTAGTGTGTTGGTATGTGTATGATTTTTGGGAATTATAGCTATCTTAAGGTCTCCTAAAATCTCTCAATACCCTTAACAAACTACAGCTCCTAGGATCCTTTTTTATTTTGTGGGGGTGCCTTAAATGTATAGTGTACACAGCCGGGACTATATCACCCCATGGCTTAATGTAGAAAATCCAAGGGTGCAGGGGTCATATCCAAACCATCAATTGAAATCACATTTATACCACTTTTAAAAGTCATGGCGGTTTCCTCCAAAGAATCTTGTGAACCACAGTTTAAGGGTGCTGGGGATCATAGCTCAGGGTGGGGTCTCCTAACATCACCCTTAACAAACAGCTGTTCCCAGGATCCGATGGAGGCAGCCATGACTGTTAAAGCGGTATCACAGTTCTTTGAATGGCTACTACAAGTGGATCCAAGCATTAGTCATTACTCAGAGTAGACCTACTGAAATTAATGGATGTGACTAACTTAGGCTCAGTGGGGTTGCTCCCAATCTTCATCCCACTCAGAAAAGTTCCCCGTTGACTTTAATGAACTGGACTAACATAGGTCCATTATTTCCAGTGGGTCTACTCTGAGCACAGTGGCTGCTCTCAAGTAGGCTCGCTTTTAAAAGGGACACGAATCAAGGCCTCATGAAAATCCATCAGCGTTTTAACGCACATTTCTCCCAATGGGCACACGCGTGTACACAACGTTGCCTAATACATTTTTGCAGAGCACACATTTTTCTATGCAATTTTAGCTAACACACATACACAAACACAAACATCTTTGCAAAGCAATTTTCCTGAACACAATGCATTTTTCTATCTCATTTTCACTAAGAGACGCATTCATACACATCTTGGTGTACAGGGCTGTGCTAGAGAATGCATTGCAAGATTCAGAGAAGAGTGAATTTTGAAGGCAGGCTGCATTTAAGTTATTGATTCCGAAAGGACGACTTAGGTTCTCCTCAAATTGCGACAGGAATCAAATACAGTACCTCCCCTGTCCTTAGACATTGCGACTGCTGCAGCTGCCAGCTCCTCAAAACTTTTGCAACCCTTCACCTTACCTACTGGAATGTAGCACAAGAGTGAATCCCTCCACTCTTGCCAGAATCAGACCATTGAAGAAGAAGAAGAGTTTGGATTTGATATCCCACTTTATCACTACCCGAAGGAGTCTCAAAGCGGCTAACATTCTCCTTTCCCTTCCTGCCCCACAACAAACACTCTGTGAGGTGAGTGGGGCTGAGATACTTCAAAGAACTGTGACTGGCCCAAGGTCACCCAGCAGCTGCATGTGGAGGAGCAGGGAAGCGAACCCGGTTCCCCAGATTACGAGGCTACCGCTCTTAACCACCACACCACACTGGCTCTCCCGTTGGTTCGTCTGGCACAGTATTTCCAACACTGACCGGCAACTGCCTTCTGGGGTTTCAGGCAGGGTTCTCTCCCAGCTGTTAGAGACTAGCTGGATGCAGAGGAGAGGTGGAAGGCAAAAGATGGAGAACCCCCAAGGGAAGATGGCTTGGAGCCCGGGGACTGGTGGTGGGTGATCAGAAGGAGAAGACTGGGAGAAGGATGTGTCAGAAGCAGAAGGTGCAACAGGGTTTAGTGAGCAGTAGGGTGGTTCATGAGACGTGGGTGACGTTGTGGGTTAAACCACTGAGCCTCTTGGGCTTGCTGATCAGAAGGTTGGCAGTTCGAATCCCCGCGACGGGGTGAGCTCCCATTGCTCGGTCCCTGCTCCTGCCAACCTAGCAGTTCAAAAGCACGTCAAAGTGCAAGTAGATAAATAGGTACCACTCTGGCAGGAAGGTAAACGCCGTTTCCGTGCGCTGCTCTGGTTCGCCAGAAGCGGCTTAGTCATGCTGGCCACATGACCCGGAAACTGTACACCGGCTCCCTTGGCCAATAAAGCGAGATGAGCAAGACTGGACCTAATGGTCAGGGGTCCCTTTTAGGTCCCAACCTCTTAGGGTGGTTCATAAAAAAACTTTTTTTAAAATAATGCCTGCTCCAAAGGTCTTATCTTACTACACTAGGGATTATATAGCTATATCTGAAATTTCATGCATATCAATTAATATCTTGACCCTGCTCCACTGAATTGAAATTTCAGCCTTCAAAACATAGGAAAACGGTCAAGTAGACAGCTATTTTCATGGAGGAGGGTCAAGATATTAACTGATATGCATGAAATTTCAAATATAGCTGCATAATCGCTAAGATAGTAAGATAAGACCTTTGGAGCAGGCTTTTTTTAAAAAAAAAAAAAAATTATGAACCGCCCTAGTGATCAGGAAGAGGCTGTGACAGAGGGCAGTTCAGAATCAGAGGCGGAAGCAAAGGCTGGAGAGGAGAGGGGGCAATCGGCAGAGATGAGATAGGCGGCTGAAGAAGCCAAGGACTCTCCCCTCCTGCTGTGGCCAGCTTCCCTCCCTGCTGGTCTCCCAGGACCAGGAGAGGTGTGAAGAGGGAGTAGCAAAGACAGGCACATCGACTGAGTCTCAGATTGGTAGGGGAGAAGCAGACTTAGGCAACTGTAGGCAACTTCAGTCCCCTCAGCTGCCTCATAGGGGGCACGAGTTGCTGTGCTCGCTAGGTCTGGCCTCCTGAGCAGATCTTGTTTCCCTAACTTCACTGACGCCGTGTGGTTTATTGCTGACCTGCACGGGACACCATCCCGACTCTAATAATGCCTCTTGCTTGCTTGGATGGAGGATTCGTGAAGGGAGGTGCGAGTGACTGTGCAGGAACCAGTTTACTCCGCAAAGGTAAAATCCGCACTCGTTACTCCACTAACTGTTGCCTCTGGTCCCTGCCCACCACTGCAACACGGCCCTGGAAGGCTGCTCAGAAGGGAATGTCGCCCTCAGGCAGAAAACTATTCCCTGCAGAGCTTCCGGACATGCAATGAGAGGCAGTGGGTCATAGAATCATAGAATCATAGAGTTGGAAGAGACCACAAGGCCCATCGAGTCCATCGAGAGACCACAAGGGCCATCGAGTCCATCGAGAGACCACAAGGGCCATCGAGTTGGGTCTCCAACTTGTCTTTCAGCAAAATGCTTTCGGCCTAGCCCTGCGTGTCCTGATTTTAAAATAAAAGTCTCCCCCATCCTCCTAGTCTTCTGCCCTATAATTTGTGTCGCCCCCCCCCCTACCTTCATGAGGTTCGGGAGCTGCTCGTGAACAAGTTCCTTGAACTCCCCAGCCGTCAGAGTCCCCTTCTTGCCCTCACGGCCCGCATGCGTGAAGAAGATGTTGACGATCTTCTCGATGGCTGCCTCCAGCTCTGTTGATTCGCTGCTGGCCATCTCAGGACTGAGGAGTGGCGAGTTCCTTCCTTCCTCGCTGAGGCTGTGGCTCGACGGATGGGGAGTGTGTTTGTAGCAACGGGCTGTGTAAGACGGGCTCTGTGAACAGGGGAAAGAGGCAAGGTGAGGCAGTCAAGAGGAAATCAACAGGGGAAGAGCAGGAGGAAAGTTGTCAACAAAGCAACAAAGGACATAAGAAGAACTAAGAGACCACATAACACTGGTCTTGAAAGACCTACACTGGCTCCCAGGACGTTTCTGAGCACAATTCAAAGTGTTGGTGCTGACCTTTAAACCCCTAAACGGCCTCGGTCCAGTATACCTGAAGGAGCGTCTCCACCCCCATCATTCTACCAGGACACTGAGGTCCAGCTCCGAGGGCCTTCTGGCGGTTCCCTCACTGCGAGAAGTCAAGTTACAGGGAACCAGGCAGAGGGCCTTCTCGGTGGTGGCACCCACCCTGTGGAACGCCCTCCCACCAGATGTCAAAGAGAACAACAACTACCAGACTTTTAGAAGACATCTGAAGGCAGCCCTGTTTAGGGAAGCTTTTAGTGTTTGATGTATTGCAGTATTTTAATATTTTTTTGGAAGCCACCCAGAGTGGCTGGGGAAGCCCAGCCAGAAGGGCGGGGTATAAATAAAGTAGAGGTAGTAGTAGTAGTAATTTTTTTCTGTTGTTCTGCTGTTTTTTTATTGCTATGTTTTTTTTTTGTTGTTGTTTTTTTAACTCAGGGTCTTTCCATAGCAGTATTTTAAATGAATAGAATCAAAGCTCTGGCTAGTTAAAACATCGCCGTCAATCGACAACAACTCAACAAGAGAGACCAATGTCACTTGTTGCTTTGCCAAACGAATGCGTCATGGGCTGGTCTTTCAGCTTTTCATAGAATCACAGAACGGTAGAATTGGAAAGGATCCTGAGAACCATTTCATCCAACCTTCTGCCATGCAGGCAACATCCCGCTGTCCCAATCAGGGATCGAACCTGCAACCTTGGCGTTATCAGACCATGCTCTAACCAGTTGAGCTACCAGTTTGCGATACTGCCTAGAGGCAAAGGCGAAAACATTCCAGAAGGCCTGTAAACACCACCTTGGTAGCCAAGATAACCCCAGGACCAATTGCCACTTGCTGCAAGAACAAGATCGCATCGCATGTGGTGGGAATGTAGAGAAGTTAAAAAAAATTGGGAAATGATATATAACAAATTGAAGAAAATGTTTAACATTTGTAAAATAATCCAGAAGCATTTTTGTTAGGACAAGACCTGCCTGCATTTTGTTTGTAGGACAAGACCTGCCAAGGAAAACAAAGAATTTATTCGTGTATGCTACAACAGCGGCAAGAACACAAGGATGGAAGAATGAGGAAAGCCCGACAAAGGAACAGTGGCAAGAGAAACTGATGAACTATGCAGAATTGGCTAAACTGACATACAAACTGCGAGATAAGGACAACGGTGACTTTAAAGAAGAATGGGAACTTTTTACAAAGTATTTAAAAAGACAACAAAATGAATTGGACTCCTTGGCAGGTTTTGAATAAACACACACAAATTTAGTGGTTGATAACATGGTAGATAGATAATATAAGGATTGCAATAATTTTATAATATGCAGAGAAATCAGAGACTGAGGTAAGTTTCGGGGGGGGAGGGTTTGATGGGGAATGGGGAAAAGGGGGAAAATAATGAATATGATATGTTTTGATATATTGTTATGTTGAATTTGTTAATAAATTTTTATTTATTTTTTAAAAAGAACAAGATCAAGTTTCCTGCTTGGCAGGGGGTTGGACTCGATGGCCCTTGTGGTCTCTTCCAACTCTATGATTCTATGATTCTATGAAATCGGCTTATTCACGTGCTTGGGCATATACCGTATTTTTCGCTCTATAAGACGCGCCAGACCACAAGACGCACCTAGTTTTTGGAGGAGGAAAACAAGAAGAAAAAAAATCTGAATCTCAGAGGCCAGAACAGCAAGAGGGATTGCTGCACAGTGAAAGCAGCGATCCCTCTTACTGTTCTGGCTTCTGTGATAGCTGCGCAGCCTGCATTCCCTCCATAAGACGCACACACATTTCCCCTTACTTTTTTAGGAGGGAAAAAGTGAGTCCTATAGAGCAAAAAATACAGTATTAGTTGGCTTGCTTGGGATGCTTAGCAAGTTGGGAGAAGGGAGATCTCTCACACTGATTGCCTCTCAGCCTGAGATGGATGAGAGATAAGCTACTACCTTATCTGAGAGAGGGATGAAAGCTTCTACCTTATTTGAGAGATGGATGAGGGATAAAGTACTACCTTATCTGAGAGATGGAAGGGCGCCTCTAAGGCAGGGGTGAGTTAACTGGATTATTGGTGCCTGTTTACGTAGTTTGCTTTGTGCATAAGTAATGCTTAACATAATAGCAGTGAGGCTCTGCAGGGTGCTTTGTAAGCTTACACTTTCCTTTAATAAAGCACTAGAACTGGCCATTCTGATGTTCTCCCATCCTCCTTCAGCATAGCTGCATCAACCCGCTCTCACAAGCCCTCGACCTTTCTTTTCTTCTCATGAAAACCTATCAGCATATTCGCGCAAACTTCTCCTGATGTTCGCAATCTTCTTATGCACCTATTTGCAACGTTCCCCAGTAGAGTGCATTTGTGGTGGGTTAGTTTCACGAAGAGATCCATTTCTACGCACACTTTAACGCCAGTCTATACATCGTTATACATGTTGCTCCGCTAAAGAAACTGGATTGCAAAATTCAGAGAAGTGCAGATTTCCTAAGATGGCCGCGTTTCCGTTTGCGTATCATTTTGGGTTGCGGAAACTAGGGAGATTCGTCTTTAAATGTGAGCTGAATCACATCTCTCCCAACCAACTCTGACTGTGGTTTGATCCTAGTACATTTCTGCAGGACATTGTATCCCCAAAATATTAGAAAGTGGTCAAGTCCCAAGGAGAAGGGAACTGGTTGTTAAGAGGGCAAGGAGCTCGCCTCCCTCTGTGGAAATTAGGAACTAATAACACCACTGAAAAGAATTAACAGTAAGAAATAACAATGCACACATCAGTTGTATCTTCCCATCCATTGATTAATCAATTGCATTGCGCTGCATGCTGACTTGGGAATAAGGCACCTCCAACTCAATGAGGCTTACTTTTGGGTAAATGTGAGGAGGTGAATTCAGTTGTATGGATGTGTGGGCCGGATCCTATGGATGCACTCTTGCAAACCAGTCCTGCTGAATTCAGGGCGAAAGCATGGATAGGATTGCACCACTTTCCTCCCGGGGCAACTAAAGCACTTCTAAACGCGACTTTGGGGTCAGCGGAGACACTTTCCCCTCCGTCCCACAGCCCTGCAATCTGGCTCCCCATACCACACCAGCTAATTGTCCTAAAAGGCAATTAGCTCCAAAATAGGTGACCAACGTCCAATCTGGCTGGTCCTTACACTGGTTAGCTGGCTGGACTGAGAATTAACAACACCCTTTTAAATGTAAGAAAAGCCCTCCTCAGTGAGAGATCCAGGAATCTCCCAGAAACCCACAAGCAAGGCATGAAGGCAACGTTCCACGTTGTTGTTTTTTGCAATTTGTCTTTAGCACCTGGTTTTCAGGATACACTGACCCTGAATTTGGAGGCTCTGTTTTGCTGGCAATGTTTTAAACCTGTGTGCCACAACGATAGAGATAGATAGATAGATAGATGATAGATAGATAGATAGATAGATAGATAGATAGATAGATAGATAGATGATAGATAGATGATAGATAGATATAGATAGATGATAGATGATAGATAGATAGATGATAGATAGATAGATAGATAGATAGATAGATAGATAGATAGATAGATAAGAGAGAGAGAGAGAGAGAGAGAGAGAGAGAGAGATATGATAGATAGATAGATATAGATAGATAGATGATAGATTAGATAGATAGATAGATAGATAGATGATAGATAGATAGATAGATAGATAGATAGATAGATAGATAGATAGATAAATAGATAGATAGATAGATAGATGATAGGTTAGATAGATAGATAGATAGATAGATAGATAGATAGATAGATAGATGATAGATAGATGATAGATAGATAGATAGATATAGATAGATGATAGATATAGATAGATATAGATAGATAGATGATAGATAGAGATAGATAGATAGATGATAGATGATAGATAGATAGATAGATAGATAGATAGATAGATAGATAGATAGATGATAGATGATAGATAGATAGATGATAGATATAGATAGATGATAGATGATAGAGAGAGAGAGAGAGAGAGAGAGAGAGAGTTCAATAGATAGATATAGGGCTCATCCACACTTCTGCTTCTGTCATGCTCAATAAAGCACAAGTCCAAGCTGTTTTCCCCTTGCCCTGCTCCTTTCCAAGGAAAAACCCACTCTTTAGAGCCAGATCAGAACAAATGGCAATCCAGGGGAAACCCGAATGGTCACCTCTGTTGTATCTCTGACCAACAGCAGACCTCAAGGGATCTTGACTCCCTCGATAGGGAGGTGGACTTCAAAAGCCAACCCCAATTCTTATAACAGCCGTTTGTTCTGATTGAGCATTAAAGAGCAGTTTTCCCTGGGCAGGAAGCAGCGGGACAACAGGAAATGTGGGTATGCCCTTACAGACACACGTCTGTGATTCTATCTAATCTAGTGGCTACGAAGCACATCTTGTGGGCTATTTTGGATTCTGGTGTGTCATGTCACTTCCACGTGACTGGTTTATCCGGCACTCATCCGGATTTGTTTGCTGGGAGGTTGGATGGCCTCTGCTATTTCTTGAGCATTTCGTTCTGATTCGGTAGACGACGTTGTGTCAATCAACTGCGACCCAACGCTCTCTCTCTGGTGGATTTCCCCATCACTTTCCTTCCTGCAACAAGTCCAGGGTGGGGTGGGGGAAAGTGGGTTTATGCAGGACCTCCCAATCAATTTTAATTGCCCAACCCAGATTCGCCAGCACATGATTGGATCTCATTGGAAAACAGCATCTGTCTGGAAGTGCCCTTCATATGATACAGTGTTATTACGAGAGAATAGATACATATAGGGAGATAGCTGAATGGACAGAGACAGACAGTGCAGTCATTAACATATTTACTTAGTGTATGTATCTCCCAAAGTTCACTGGCTCTCAAGTCAAAGTGCTTAGAAGAAGTTACAGATAGGTAGCCGTGTTGGTCTGCCAGGAAGGAATTTTTTTGTTTTGCTTAGAAGAAGAAGAGTTTGGATTTGATATCCCGCCTTTCACTCCCTTTAAGGAGTCTCAAAGCGGCTAACATTCTCCTTTCCCTTCCTCCCCCACAACAAACACTCTGTGAGGTGAGTGGGGCTGAGATACTTCAGAGAAGTGTGACTGGCCCAAGGTCACCCAGCAGCTGCATGTGGAGGAGCGGAGACGCGAACCCAGTTCACCAGATTACAAGTCCACCGCTCTTAACCACCACACCACACTGGCTCTCCCATTGGTTCGTCTGGCACAGTATTTCCAACACTGACTGGCAACTGCCTTCTGGGGTTTCAGGCAGGGTTCTCTCCCAGCTGTTAGAGACTAGCTGGATGCAGAGGAGAGGTGGAAGGCAAAAGATGGAGAACCCCCAAGGGAAGATGGCTTGGAGTCAGGGGACTGGTGGTGGGTGGTCAGAAGGAGAAGACTGGGAGAAGGATGTGTCAGAAGCAGAAGGTGCAACAGGATTTAGTGAGCAGTAGGGTGGTTCAGGGGACGTGGGTGACGTTGTGGGTTAAACCACTGAGCCTCTTGGGCTTGCTGATCAGAAGGTTGGTGGTTCGAATCCCCACAATGGGGTGAGCTCCCGTTGCTTGGTCCCTGCTCCTGCCAACCTAGCAGTTCCAAAGCACGTCAAAGTACAAGTAGATAAATAGGTACCGCTCCGGCAGAGAAGTGTGACTGGCCGAAGGTCGCCCAGCAGCTGCATGTGGAGGAGCAGGGAATCGAACCCGGTTTCCCAGATTACGAGACTACCGCTCTTAACCACTACACTAGCTCTCATTAGGATCGCATTGCTCACTTGTTTCTTAAACGTAAGAGCAGAGGAGGAGTCCTGCGGGATCAGACCACTGGCCCATATAATCCAGAACCCTGTTCTCATAGTGGTCCTCACCCCTGCTGCAGGTTCCAGTAACTGGCGTTCAGAAGCACTGCTGCCTGTGGAGGCAGAGCCGAGCCATCATGGCTAGTAGCCATCGATAGCCATCTCCTCCTCCCCCATGAAAATTTCTCTAATCCTTTTTCTTGGAGCCACCCAAGTCGGTCGCTATCGGTCACTGCCTCCTGCGGGGAGTTCCACAGTTTAACTCTGCATTGCATGAAAAAGTCCTTCTGCCCCGGCCCTTCCCACATTCAACTCCACTTCAAACTCTGGTGTTATGAGAGATGGGGAAACGCTTTTTCTCTGTCCTTGTGCATCATTATATAAACTTCTCTCGCGCCACCTCTTAATCGTCATTTCTCTAAGCTAAAAAGTCTCAGAGGCTGAAGTAATAATAATAATAATAATAATAATAATAATAATAATAATAATAATTTATTTATACCCTACCCATCTGGCTGGGCTTCCCCAGCCACTCTGGGCTGCTTCCAACAAAATATTAAAATACCATAATGCATCAAACATTAAAAGCTTCCCTAAACAGGGCTGCCTTCGGATGTCTTCTAAAAATCTTTCCTCATGGGGTGGGGACTTGCTCCAACCCCCTTGATCATTTGTGGTTGTCCTTTTCTGAGACTTTTCCCATTCTGCAATATCTTTTTTTGAGGGGAGGAGAACTTCTTAAACCTCTGAGCTTATCTCAGAATCTCACCAGTACAGTGGTACCTCGGGTTAAGAACTTAATTCATTCTGGCGGTCCGTTCTAAACCTGAAACTGTTCTTAACCTGAGGTACCACTTTAGCTAATGGGGCCTCCCGCTGACGCCACCATGGGATTTCTGTTCTCATCCTGAAGCAAAGTTCTTAACCCGAGGTACTATTTCTGGGTTAGCGGAGTCTGTAACCTGAAGCATCTGTAACCTGAAGTGTCTGTAACCCGAGGTACCACTGTACCTCAAACAGACGACCCTCCTCTACTGCAGGTTTTTCTAACACACCTCAATGCATGCATGTAATCCATGAATGCAATGGTGGCTTGGATGGGTGTTTTCAAGTGATTCATCGCCTCCCAAAATTATTTTCGCTAGTCAGCAGACTTTGCACTCCCATAACTGCTCTGCCCCATATCTCTCTCTCACACACATGCACACCCCATGGCCAAAAAAGGGGGCCCAGCCTCTGTCACCAACTGGCACCGTGCCCCTTCCCAAGGATTGCCACTTACCCTGAAGACGGACGCTTGCAAGGATAATGTCAGTGGGGGAACAGGGCGGTGCTTTTTATACAGCTGTGGGCAGCCAGAATCGGGGGAAACAAGGAAGCGGGGGGGTTGTTCAAAGGATCAGTGCTCCATTAAGCTAAAAGACTTTGCTGGTGTACGGTTTCTCTTTCCACAGACACCGCCCACGCCCGGACTCCCCCCCCCCCAGGCTGCAGCCCGCACTGCTACTGACACAGGGCACTGCCTTCCTGGTTTGTCAACAACAACCCACAAGACTTAGCAGCCAGTCTTGGCCCTGCCCAGTCGTCCACAAACAAACTTTCCTTTTGCAAGATTCGGCATGCAACCAAGGAAGGGCTGGGGGGGGGGGAGAAGCCCCCAACAACAACACCTCGTGTTTGTGGGTGTGTACAGGCTGCAGAAGACACACAAGGGGAGAGTTTGTGTTAGAGACTCTCTGCCGGGGCCTCGGGATGAGTTAGCAGGGAAGGCGGTGGAAGCCCTCCAGGAAAATGTATTTCATGAGCTGACTCACTCGCTCAGCCACCGTTTGCAGAAAAACACGACTGGCCGTCGCTCACGCTGGGACTTTTTTTTGGGGGGGAGGGGTAGTTTGATTTTGATTTTGGCCAGGAAAAGTAAACAGGATGCCCTAGCAAGGCTTGGACTTGATGCCAGGCTCGGACAGGGTGACCTAGCGAGGTTTTGAATTTAAGTCAGGCTCAGACAGGAAGATCTAGCAAGGCTTGGATTTAAGTCAGGTTCAAACAAGCATATCCTCCAAGGTTTCTCCGACGAAAATAGGGACGTCCCATTCCACAATGAATTTTACTATTTATACCCCACACTGGGTTGTCCCAGCCTCTCTGGGCAGCTTCCAGCTAAATTGCTATATTATCACAATTCCAAACTGTTTTATATATCAAACAGCCTTATTTCCTAAGAAGAAAACTGCACAAGAACGTGGCAACACGAGAATGGGCCTTCTCTGCAGTGGCTCCCAGTCTGTGGGATGTTCCTTTTCAACCAGGCCTTTGGTTGATTTGATTGACACCATATGCCCTTTTAAAATGTGGGGGTTTTTTGGGAGAGGGTGTTATTGGGTTATTGTTATTATTTTGATTATATATTTTGTGGTTTTGAGTTCTGGTTTTGTTCTGTGAGCTGCCCTGAGACCTCTGGGTTCAGGGCGGAATATAAATTCAATAAATGAATCAAATGAATGAATGAATAAAAAGAAAACAAATGAAACAGAAAGTGGGGGAAAGAAAATGGCATGTGGGAGGGGAGGAATAATATAACAAAAAAGGCTATAGCGCCATGAGATAATACAATCATTTACATTGTCATTCCAGAAAAGGCTCACTTCTCAACAAATGTGTTTTCTTCTTTCGTTTTTCTTATGTGTAAGGTTTATCGTTAAGATAGTTTGCCAGGTTTTCCTTAGCCAATCAGATATGGGGATGAGGATGGGGTTATATTTCTGTTTTTGTGGAATATACTGTTTTGTTGTCGTTAGCAGCATCGCAATCAGCTGCACTTCAGTGTTAATGACCTCAGAGCAAAGTATCAAATGGAGCGTTATTTTTCAATGTTCTCGAATGACGATACTAAGCTGCAGCTTTCCCTCGCTCCGACTCTGCAAGCTCATAATCTCTTTCCCAAATCCACTCACATTTAGTTCAGTCTACAGCAGTCACTTACCTGCTATTGGAAAAATGCAGTCACCGACCCCCCACCACCACACACACAAACACAAACACACAAGCACAAACACACAAACACTCCTGTGCTCCTCCCCAAATCACCAGCCTCCTCCAGTCCTTCCTGTTTTTGAACACTGCTTTAGCAGTAGCGGTGCAAGTTCAGTCCAATATTTTACTGGTTTATCCTGAGCAGCTCAATTTGTTATAGACTGCTTTGGGAACGGGAAGGGGTTCAGAATGGGCAAATCTGTTCCTCCTTTTCCCCAATATTCAGTTCAGTTCTCCACATCTGCACATCAGTTTGCAGATCCACACCCTCCCCACAAAAGGCTTTATGAGAATTCATCAGCTTGAATCAAAGAATTCAAAGACTCCTGGCATACACAACTTTGCATGCAATTTTTTTGTGTGCATTTTTGCAAAGCAATTTTCAGTAACACAATGCATATTTGACCTGTTACTTCCACTAATGGATGCACACTTTGGTCTCATGGGTGACTTTTTTGTATGCATGACTCAGCTGCAGAATTGCACTGCAAAATTCAGAAAAGCACAAATTGCAAAGGTCGGCCACAATTCGATTCATGCATTACTTCAGGTGAATCAGTAGGTTTGACTTTAAGTTGGAATCGAAACAATTTCCCCTCCATCCCTATACCTGACCACTGGCTGTGCTGGCTACACTCTCATTCTAAATGTAGACCAATGTGTCGTACCTTCTAGACCAGCACAAGAGGCAGATATCAGAAGGAAGGGGGAAAGAGGCAGCGGTGGTGCAGTGGTTAGAGTGGTCAACTAGGACCCAAGAGGGAGATTGGAGTTTGAATTCTACCACTCAGCCATGAAACTCACTGGGTTTGATATCAGGCCCAGCCACTGCCTCTCAGCCTAACCTACCTTTCAGATGGCATGGAGAGAACTGTGTACAGTGGTACCTCGGGATACATACGCTTCAGGTTACATATGCTTCAGGTTACAGACTCCGCTAACCCAGAAATAGTACCTTGGGTTAAGAACTTTGCTTCAGGATGAGAACAGAAATCGCGCAGCAGCAGGAGACCCCATTAGCTAAAGTGGTGCTTCAGGTTAAGAACAGTTTCAGGTTAAGAACGAACCTCTGGAACAAATTAAGTACTTAACTCGAGGTACCACTGTATGTCACTTTGAGCTCCTTGAGGGGGGGGAAGGTGGGAAGGAAATCAATCAATCAATACACACAATAAATGCATTTTTGTCAATACGGTTTGACTGATGGACTGCATAGCAAAACTCAAAGAAGTGCAAATTTCAACGGATGAAGAAGAAGAAGAAGAGTTTGGATTTGATATCCCACTTTATCACTACCCGAAGGAGTCTCAAAGCGGCTAACATTCTCCTTTCCCTTCCTGCCCCACAACAAACACTCTGTGAGGTGAGTGGGGCTGAGAGACTTCAGAGAAGTGTGACTGGCCCAAGGTCACCCAGCAGCTGCATGTGGAGGAGCGGAGCCGCGAACCCGGTTCACCAGATTACGAGTCCATTGCTATGTTTTCATTTCTGAAAGTCAGGATTTGATAGATTTGGCTGAAACCTGGATCCGATTTCTCCCCCCGCCCCCATCACTGAGGAGGGCCTCAAGAAGTTCCCCCTCAGGCCTTGGTTAGACATTCCTGGGCTTTATGGACCAATTGCCTGACTCAGTATTAAGTGGCATTGTAAAACAGCTAAGTTATTTGACAATAATAGTAATAAGGCTATGTTTTGCTGCTTTGGCCCACAGAGAGATAACACTGGAATGCAGAAGAGGTGGCTGGACAAGAATTACCGGAAAGATCCTTCGGCGTACAAAGCAACAACCCCTATGCACTGCCGAGAGGCCCAGTGTTTTGACTCTGACATGTCACACTTAAAAAAAAAAGGAAAAAAATCAAATTAACATTGTGTAGGTTTTGCGATGTATGGATGTATGGAAGTGAGAGCTGGACCATAAAGAAGGCTGATCGCCGAAGAATTGATGCTTTTGAATTCTGGTGCTTGAGGAGACTCTGGAGAGTCCCATGGACTGCAAGAAGATCAAACCTCTCCATTCTGAAGGAAATCAGCCCTGAGTGCTCACTGGAAGGACAGATCCTGAAGCTGAGGCTCCAAGACTCTGGCCACCTCATGAGAAGAGAAGACTCCCTGGAAAAGACCCTGGTTTTGGGAAAGCTGGAGGGCACAAGAAGAAGGGGATGACAGAGGATGAGATGGTTGGACAGTGTTCTCGAAGCTACCAGCATGAGTTTGACCAAACTGTGGGAGGCAGTGGAAGACAGGAGGGCCTGGCGTGCTCTGGTCCATGGGGTCACGAAGAGTCGGAGACGACTAAACGACTAAACAACAACAACAAGGTTTTGCGAGACTTGACAATGCATCTCAGGATGTTTTATTCATTCATTCATTCATCAAAATTGCACTTATGGTCCACCTTTTATTCCAATGAGCTGAAGGTGACATACATGGTTCTGCTCTTCTCATTTCATCTTCACAACTGCCCTGTGAGTTAGGCCAGGCTGAGACGCACAGACTGTGGCAAGGCCTCACTCAGCGAGCTTCAAGGCCAAGCTGGGATTTGAACCCAGCTCTCTCCTAAGTCCTAGTCCAGAACCCCAAGGGGAAATGATTACTGTGGTGACAAAGTGGACTAGATGGACCATTGGCCTGATCAGACAGGGATCATCTTACATACCCTTCAACATTTCTCTAATGAAAATGGGGACTTATATGCTTGGCTTGGGGGGTCACATTAATGCTTCAACATTTCTCCAGTAAGAATAAAGGTAAAGGGACCCCTGACGATTAGGTCCAGTCGTGGCCGACTCTGGGGTTGCAGCGCTCATCTCGCTTTATTGGCTGAGGGAGCTGGCGTACAGCAGGTCATGTGGCCAGCATGACTAAGCCGCTTCTGGCGAACCAGAGCAGCGCATGGAAACGCCGTTTACCTTCCCGCTGGAGCGGTACCTATTTATCTACTTGTACTTTGACGTGCTTTTGAACTGCTAGGTTGGCAGGAGCAGGGACTGAGCAACAGGAGCTCACCCCGTCGCTGGGATTCGAACTGCCAACCTTCTGATTGGCAAGCCCTAGGCTCTGTGGCTTAACCCACAGCGCCACCCATGTCCCCCAGTGAGAACAGGGACGACCTAAGGAAAACCTATCCATTCTGAGGGAAATCAGCCCTGAGTGCTCACTGGAAGGGCAGATCGTGAAGCTGAGGCTCCAATACTTTGGCCACCTCATGAGAAGAGAAGACTCCCTGGAAAAGACCCTGATGTTGGGAAAGATGGAGGGCACAAGGAGAAGGGGACAACAGAGGATGAGATGGTGGGACAGTGTTCTGGAAGCTACCAGCATGAGTTTGACCAAACTGCGGGAGGCAGTGGAAGACAGGAGTGCCTGGCGTGCTCTGGTCCAGGGGGTCACGAAGAGTTGGACACGACTAAACAACTAAACAACAACAAGGAAAAGCGGGACATTCCAGGATCAAATCAGAAACCAGGACGGATTCTGTAAATCCAGGAAATTCCCTGGAAAATAGGGGCACTTGGAGGGCCTGTCCTTATGTTCTTAAACCAGCAAGCCCCATTGGCAGAAGAGAGTTTCCCACGTTTTTCATTGTCGTTCCTTGCCCCCCATCTTGATCAACCCCGGCCTGTCAGCAACAGCAAACACTGATTGATTGATTGATTGATTGATTGATTGATTGATGCACATTCCTTCCTTCTGTGGAGGCTTGTAATAACAGGGGCTCCCCCCCCCCGCCCCCGTTTTCACAAACCATTGCCAGCCTCCTGTTGCTGAGCCCAAACACGTTCTGATGACCCGGGATTCTGGGAACACCAGCAGCAAGGAACACCAGCCCGGCCTGTTTCATGTGCCCACACGCGCATAACTCTGTCTCGCTCACCCATATGCTAATCTGGGCCAGTCGAGCTCCATGCCATCGCCAAGGGTAGATAATAGATTTCCGGAGAACTGGGACAAGGCGAGGACGTCACAGCTTTCCAACCCCGGAAGGAACCACCTTTGACTGGAGAAACAGAGGCACGTGCCATAGGACTCAGAGGATAAGCGAGGCCATGTGTCACACGCCAGCTCCCCAATGAATAATGGCCAACTGCTTGTGACAGCATTGCCTCCCCCCTCACAATATTTATTTATTCAAATTTCTGAACCACATCATATTTTGAAATTTTCAAGGCCACATGCACACCATGCATTCAAAGTGCAATAATATCCCTTTAAACAGCCAGGGGTGTCCTCCCCCCCAAAATAAAAGAATTCTGGGAGCAGTTGTTTGTTATGGTCGCTGAGAGTTGTTAGAGACCCCTCCCCCCAGTTCTGTTTGCAGAGCTACAATTCCCAGAGTGGTTTAAGAATCAAGCCCTCTTCGCAGGGATTTTTGGGATTTGTAGCCCTCTGAGGGGGGGTCAGTTCTCAGCTCCCTGAAGAAAGGAGAGCTCCCATAATCTTATTTTTTGGGGGGAGCCTGTTTATAGTGCAATGATACCACTTTAAATAGTCATGGAGCCCCGCAACGGATTCTGGGAGCTGTGGTTTGTTAAGGGTGCTGAGAGTTGTTAGGTAAAGGTAAAGGGACCCCTGACCGTTAGGTCCAGTCGTGACCAACTCTGGGGTTGTGGCACTCATCTCACTTTATTGGCTGAGGGAACCAGCGTACAGCTTCCAGGTCATGTGGCCAGCATGTGGTGAACCAGAGCAGCGCACAGAAACACCGTTTACCTTCCCGCTGGAGTGGTACCTATTTATCTACTTGCACTTTGACGTGCTTTCGAACTGCTAGGTTGGCAGGAGCTGGGACCAAAAAATGGGAGCTCACCCCGTTGCGGGGATTCGAACTGCCAACCTTCTGATCGGCAAGCCCTAGGCTCTGTGATTTAGACCACAGCACCACCCGCGTCCCTCCCTGAGAGTTGTTAGGAGACATCCATTTCCCCTCCCTGAGCGATGTATGGTGTGAATGTGGCCATTGTGATGTAAAAACAAAGACACAAACCCCTGATACACCAAGAAGGAGAAAGGGGGAGCCTCAGCGAGCTCCCTGGGAAAGAAGGAAACGACACTGTGGTCTAGCGGTTAGAGTGCTAGACTAGGACATGGAAGACCAGGGTAAAGCTCACTGGGTGTGGCCTTGGGCCTCTCAGCCCAACCCACCTCACAGGGTCGTCGCAAGGACAAAATGGGGGGAGGCAGAGAAGCATGTATGCCATCTTGAATTCCACGGCGGAAAGTTGGGATATAAATGTAATAAATACATACATAAATCTTCAGAGAAAGGCTGACAATGAATCAGGCTTGTATTTCAGCAGGTGAGCAATCTTTCTCAGCCCTGAGGGACACATTCCTTTCTGGGCAACCTTCTGAGGGCCACATGCCAGGGGTGAATTTTTACCTTTGTGAATTTTTTACCAATGTGAATTTTGTACCTTTGCATAGTAGGCTATTTTCTGCACGCGCACGCACACACACACATTTTTCTCTCTATCCTTCATCCAGGCAAGCAAGATGACATATCTCCAGCCAGGCAAAATACTCAAGGGTTGGTGGGGGTGTGCCGGGGGGGGGTTCTGAGGGCCGGATAGATATATTTGGAGGGCCACATTTGACCCATGGACTTGAGGTTTTCCATTCTTGCTGCATCTAAACACTGTGCAGTTTCACACACCCCCACGCACAGAGAGAAGCCAAAAATATGCAATTTCTACATCTTTGTGAACCAAAGTCAGAGAGGGAATTTGGGGGAGGCAGCTCCCCATTATCTCCACCAACATGTTTTGAAACCTTAAGGCATGTCAGAGAGTAACTACTTTGCCAGGCACGGTTTGAGGAAGGCATGACATCATATCATCGGAACTCGCTGTTACAGGGTTGCTTGATGAGTATTAAATGAGGCGACTGTCAACTTTTGATTTCACAATGACTGCCAAAGGTGTAGCCAGCATGGCTCAGTGTCCTTACAGGATGTGCTGTCCCATGGGTGGAGCCTAGCAGCTTCAAGATGGAGTCGATAGTGAAAGGAAGGAAGGAAACTTTGTTGAGCCAATTCCTAGACTTTATTGGACTGTTTGGTCTCCAATTTCTTCAACCTGAGCATATGAGCCAAGTCCTAGAGGCCAAGGTCCCTTTGGCACCCAAAATAAAATATTTGAGGGCCCCCCAAAGTTGATGGGCATTGCCATTCAAATGGTGTGCGTGTGTGATCAATTATGCAGGGCGGGGCTTACCTGGGGACCCCTCCAATATTGTATTCAAGTCAGCACCCCTGTACCTGAGACAAAAGGGATGCGGGTGGCGCTGTGGGTTAAACCACAGAGCCTAGGACTTGCCGATCAGAAGGTCGGCGGTTCGAATCCCCACGTCGGGGTGAGCTCCCGTTGCTCGGTCCCTGCGCCTGCCAACCTAGCAGTTCGGAAGCACCTCAAAGTGCAAGTAAATAAATAGGTACCACTCCGGCGGGCAGGTAAACGGCGTTTCTGTGCGCTGCTTTGGTTTGCCAGAAGCGGCTTCGTCATGCTGCCACATGACCTAGAAGCTGTACGCCGGCTCCCTCGGCCAATAAAGCAAGATGAGCACCGCAACCCTAGAGTCGGTCACGACTGGACCTAATGGTCAGGGGTCCCTTTACCTTTACCTTTACCTGAGACAAGGGTGGCTGGTGTCCAATGGGACGAAGAGGGCAGAAGGCAGGGAGACCAACAGCAGGTGGAATCAGAGTCAGTGATAGGCAAAAGTGTCCCATCCTGACTGGTTGTAAGAAAACAGGTGGATCAGCAGCAAACGTCTGGGGAAACATTCTGAGCAGAGGAATATCTTAACATAGAATAAAAATGTTGGGTTGTTGTCAGGCTGCAGTTTGTATAGCTGCAGACAGGTGGCACTGTGAACTGCAATGTCATGAGACACTGTGGATGGTCACCCCTAGCGAGCCATGGAGGGGCAGCCAGAAGAGTCTGTAGCCCCACGTTTCCCCTGCCTCATCTGTTGCATCCTCTGCTTGTCAGCCCTGGCAACAGGAGCAGCACGAGGATGAAGAATTTACCCAAAAGCAGCAGCCTATTTTGCTTTTCTGTACTGATTTTTAAACGTATTTAAATTTGTATATCATAAACCACTTTGAGATGGCTTGTTAATGCTAAGCACTCTATACATATTATGAAATAAATTGCTATAGAATTGCATGTTGCATCAAAGTTACACTCAGAGTAGACTCACTGAAATGAATAGGCACAAGTGAGTCATGCCCATTATTTTCCATGAATCTACTCTGAGCAGAACTGATGTTGCATACAACCCATCATGTGTATATTAGGTGGAAATATTTTGCACAAACTTTTTTTTTTAATCCACAGTTTAGTGCAGAAAAGGTACAAACTTAAAACTGGGGAAGGGGGGGAGAGAGAGAGAATTAGGAAGTTTGAGAGGTTTGACCATCCCTAGAAGAGTAAAAGGTAAAGGACCCCTAGACAGGCAAAGGCGACTATGGGGTAGGGCGCTCATCTCGCTTTTCAGGCCAAAGGAGCCGGCATTTGTCCACAGACAGCTTTCCGAGTCATGTGGCTAGCATGACTAAAACACCACTGGAGCACGTATGACTGTGTCAAGTGCCAGAGTGCACAGAAATGCCTTTTACCTTCCTGCCACAATGGTACCTATTTATCTACTTGCACTGGCGTGCTTTTGAACTGCTGGGTTGGCAGAAGCTGGGACAGAGCAGCAGGAGCTCACCCCGTCGAGGGGATTCGAACCGCCAACCTTCCGATCGGCAAGCCCAAGAGATTTAGACCACAGTGCCACCCTCCCTGGGAGGGTGGCACTATGTGATGATCCTGCATCGGCAGCATAGCAACCTCCCAGTATTATGGGAGCTGTAAAGGGACCCTTTCTCTCTTCACAGAGAGCTAAAGGTAAAGGTAAAGGGACCCCTCACCATTAGGTCCAGTCGTGACCGACTCTGGGGTTGCAGCGCTCATCTTGCTTTACTGGCCGAGGGAGCCGGCATACAGCTTCTGGGTCATGTGGCCAGCATGACTAAGCCGCTTCTGGCAAACCAGAGCAGCGCACGGAAATGCCGTTTACCTTCTCACCGGAGCAGTACCTATTTATCTACTTGCACTTCGTGCTTTCAAACTGCTAGGTTGGCAGGAGCTGGGACTGAGCAATGGGAGCTCCCCCCATCGCAGGGAATCGAACCGCCGACCTTCTGATCGGCAAGTCCTAGGCTCTGTAATTTAACCCACAGCACCATCCGCATCCCTTCACAGAGAGCTATTGTTCTCCAAAATGGTTTAACAATCCACCTCTCTTTCCAGGGAATGCTGGGAATTGTAGTGGTGAGCGGCGAATAGGGGGGTCTCTTAACCATTCTCGGCACCCTGAACTAACTACAGTTCCCAGAATTCTTTGGGGGTCACATCTGGCCCTTAGGCTGGAGGCCCCCTCCCTCTGCCCATTGGAGCCAGCCAAGTCGGCCTGGCAGCATCTGCTGAGCTGGCCTATGCTGGCGCTGTCCCCGCGCTGCCACGTTCAGCTGGCAGAGATCCTGGCATTTATCTCCCCTCGGTGCCAAGAAATGGACCCAGCCTTCACATCAACATTCTTCACCCCCACCCCGGGAGAGAAAACTGCAAACTCATCTCAAACGCTTCTTTTCTCTTTGGCTTAAAAGCCCTGGCACTGTGTGAGTTATGCAGAGAGGGAGAGAGATCTGGAAAGCGGTGGGTGGAGGGTTAGCAGAGTGCAGAAGACAGGCAGGTCTTATTTAGGCTTCATGGGGAGGGTAGCATCAGGTCCCAGCTGTATAGGGTTGCTTTTTGTGTGTGCAAAAACCCCAAACTTTTAAAGCTATTTTTTAAGGAAATCTGCCAAGAAATCAACACTTCTGACATGGGTTGCCATACGACATGGAATATTTTTTACTGATTTTGAGAAATTCCACTTGGGCGCTATTTTTGACGGACGAATCCTGGGCGTATGACAGCCCTGTTTAAAGGGGTATTTGTTGTTGTTTAGTCGTTTAGTCATGTCCGAATATTCGTGACCCCCTGGACCAGAGCACGCCAGGCACTCCTGTCTTCCACTGCCTCCCACAGCTTGGTCAAACTCATGCTGGTAGCTTCGAGAACACTGTCCAACCATCTCGTCCTCTGTCGTCCCCTTCTCCTTGTGCCCTCCATCTTTCCCAACATCAGCGTCTTTTCCAGGGGGGTCTTCTCTTCTCATGAGGTGGCCAAAGTCTTGGAGCCTCAGCTTCAGGATAGTCCCTACTTTACGTAGGACTGAGGCTCTGTTCTAAGCATGCAATGCACCCTGGGAACTGTAGCTTGTAAAACGTGCTGAGGGTTATTAGGAGACAGTGATTCTTCTCACAGAGTGGCAGTTCCCAGAATTCCCTGGGAAGAGAGACTGATTCTTAAACCACTCTTGGAATTGTAGCTCCGTGAGTCCTCTCCCCTGTTGCAGGTTCCTCTATCATCATCATCATCATCATTCCTAATCCACTTTTAAAACCATCATTATTCCGGACTTCCGGGTTAGCGCGAACGGCTAATGGCGGATTCCCTCCGAGCTCCGGAGGGAATCGGCTCTACTGAGGACGGGTCTTGCCGTGCCGGCGACACGGGGACCCTCAGAAACCGCAGGCGCGGAAGCCTGCGGACTTGGTGACTCGGTGGGCACCTTAAGCGCCCTCCCCGACCCACGAAGAGCCTTTTTAAAGGCTGCGGAGAGGGTACGGAGAGTGGCGTGGTGCTGAGAGTAGATCGCTACCTCGGTAGAGCGAAGCCGCAAGCCATGGCCGGAGAGCGCTGACTTTCTTCCCAAAATTTGGACTGGATAACAAAGGACCCGTGAGTAGTGGAATTTGGACTTTAAAATTTTATCCTGTGAATTCGGCACGATCGGGGGATGTGTTAAAGGGAAGTCCGCACCCCCTCTACTTATCGACGTTTCAAAGCAAGGAACGGAGAATTAAGGCGGAATGAATACTGTTTTGATGATTTAAAAGTTTCTCACAAATTTGATAGAACAAGATTTTTGTGCTGGAGAGAAAGGGAATTTGGAACTTTGTGTGTATCCCCCCCAAAAAACCCGGGAGTGTCCTATTTGGGTCCCGGAGGAAGAAGTGAAAGGAGTTTGACAGCTGTCAAAGAAGCTGTCAAACGGGCGGACAAAGTAAAGAATTTTGCTATTTAATAACTCTTGGAATTAAAGCTGATACATTTGGACTGAGGCGACTGGAAACAAAGTATTGATAATAACAAAGTAACAGATTATTGGAAAAGGACTATTAAATAACTGAAAGCCCCCTAGGGGGAATTAGTGACATTACAATGGCTGCAGAGGGAAAATTACTGGCGGAGATAGAAAAAATGTTCTTTCTCGTGGGAATCCTGCAGGAGCAGAGTATGGCTCTGAGTAAAGTTTTTATGACCTTGAATCTTGAAACAAACAACTCTGCTGAATGCACAAAGGAGATGTATGATAAAAATTCTGCAGCTGAGCAGGAAGAGATGCCTTTGGAATTGACAGAGAAAAAAGAAGGAGTTCAGACACTACAAGTGGAAAATATCAACCAAGAATCTGCAGCGTTAGAGTATGAGCAAGAAGACCTCTGGATTACAGACCTGCGAAAGATGAGAAAGAAGAAGAGAGAAGCCCCTGGAGTACTTGGAATATTAAAACTAGAAAGAACAAAGCAACATGATTGGGACTTTTCTCTTGAGTATGGAAAAATAGATGGTCTTTCGCAGCAAACACTCTTTAACATTCTGAATGAAAGAAAATATGATCTGACTCTGACTGAACTCCTTCGGGGTCTTAGGACCATCAAAGAGGACTACCAATATAGTTGGCAGAGAGGGACTGACAGAGAATCAGACGCCTCGGACGTGAGGAATCCGGGCTAGAACTATTTTTTGTTTGTTTTCTGGACATTTGTCTAGGAAGGGACAGAAACCGGGGCAGGGGGGGGAGAGAATAGAATTATAAAATGTTATGTTTTGTTTTACTTGGTCAATGTGACCTATAATTAATATAATAAAGGGAAAATTTGTGAAGGGGAAGTTAGACCGACCTTAAAAAAAAAAAAAAAAGAAATTATTGATTATAAGAGAATTGGATAGTTGAATATAGATAAACAAAAGAATTTAATTTTCAAAAGTAATGTGAATATCTTTAAGAGGTTAGGTAAGAACTTGCTGAATTAATATTGGAATTGGGATGTAAGAGGAGGGGGTGGGGGGAAGTCAATGAAAGTGGGTAAAGAAACTTAGGGTATGTAATTGTATATGTGTGTTTGTTTGTCTTTGTCTTTGTGTGTGTGTCTGTTGTTATAAAATGTAAAAACCCAATAAAAATTATTTAAAAAAAAAAAAAAATAAAACCATCATTATTCCTAATCCACTTTTAAGGCCATCACTGTCCCTTCTGGAGCAAATTTCAGAGTCCATTTCTGTGCTGCACAAAGAAGCACTTTATCTGTTAGAATCTTCCAACATTCAGCTTCATGAATTCAGGTCCACGAGTTTTAGTGACTCCCTCCTTTGGTTGCCATCAATTTGATTTTAATTAATTTTTATAACGAAATGTTTTTAGAATGCTGCACTATTTTATTGTCGTTAGCTGCCCTGAGCCCGGCTTTGGCTGGGGAGGGCGGGATATAAATAAATTTTATTATTATTATTATTATTATTATGAGAGACAGAGAAAAACTATTCTGTAAGCTTTTCTTAGAGACAGACGGTTGCTCCTAGGTCACCCATTCCTGAAATGGACAACAAACTGGTTGATCTGGGTTTAGAGAGAGAGAGAGGGAGAGAGAGAGAGAGAGAGAGAGAGAGAGAGAGAGAGAGAGCTGCTTTCGTGAACTTGCAAGCCGTATCACACACACACACACACACACACACACACCGGTCTGGCTTGTCATGTCCTCATCATTCATTCTTGCTAGTGTGAGCATGTCACTAACTTCTTGCATGCCTGGCTGCCCTCCTTTTTCTTCAAGGTATTCAGCAAAAAGTGAGTGAATCTGGTTTGAATGGCGACCAAGAAGAAACAGCAGAGATAGAGAGGGCAAATCCAGCCAGGGTTATCGAGAAGTAGCGCAGCATAGTGGTCACAGCAATAAGATTTGGGAGGCAGGTCTGTTTAGATGGGGAGGCCCACCTGGCAAAAGGAGAATGTATCTAATAGGAATGGCAATCAAGATGAAACCACAGAAACATAGAGGGTAAATCTAGCCGGGATCATTGAGAAGGCAGTGTGGTATAGGGGTTAGAGTGTTAGACTTTGGAGAGGGGGGGTCCATTTGGATAGGGAGGTTTATTTGGCAAAGAGAGAATCTTTCTCATCAGAATGACAATCAAGAGGAAACAGCAGAGATAGAGAGAATTATTACTCCTACTCCAACTTCTATCAGCTCCCCCATCCCTGCCGATGGCCAGGGATCCTGGCTGATGTAATTCCCCATTCCTGTTTTAACAGATCTGTCAATGGCTACTGGTTGTGGTGGCTATATGTTGTTATAGGTTCAAGGGGTCAGTCTGGATGATGCCTCTTGGTCCCTTCCAGGCCTGTGATTCTGTATTAGAGTCTATGGCAGGAAACCTGCTGGGCTGGTCAAACCAGTTCCTTTGTTAAAGTACTGGCCTTCATTGCTCAGCAAGATACTCGTCATCAGCATCTTAAAGAGTGAGCTCTGTTGCCATGGAGGCAAATGGGTGGGCCTTTTCTTCACTTCACCGGGCTGGCTGTCACACCATTCTAGGAAGGAGAATGATAGCCCAAAGGGAGGCTGGGGAGGGGGGGTATGGGCTGGTCTGGCAGCTGGAGAAACAGAGGCATGTCTTGCTCTGTGCTGGACCCCAAAGCTATGGCTTGGAGACCTCCTGGGAACCCAATGGGGAGGCAAGATCTGTTGGCGTGTTGGTGCTGTAAGTGTCTCCATCCTACGCTCAGGTTGTGCGTGTGAATAAGACCATACATCCTAAAGGCACCACAGTCTCTGTTGACCATCATTCCAAAGAAAGCAAACTTGGAGTAAGGACTGGAACCTCTGGAGCAGCGGTTCTCAACCTGTGGGTCCCCAGATGTTGTTGGACTACAACTCCCATCATCCCTTGCTAGCTAGGGGTGATGGGAGTTGTAGTCCAACAACATCTGGGGACCCACAGGTTGAGAAAGGCTGCTCTGGAGTCTCCCACCACTTGGAAATTGGGTGCCTGCAACATTGGTGTCAGAAGTGGGAGTCTGTTGCTGCTCAGAGATTAGCATAGATGCAACAGCATAAACAGTCAGTTAGGAGTAACCATAAGGAAGTAAACAATAGGAAAGGCTTGCTGCCTTCGTGCCCTGTTTGTGGGCATCCCCGAGGCATCTGATTGGCAGCAGTAATTGCAGGCCTTTGATGCAGCCACATTGCTGAAGCTAAGCAGTTGCGTCAGGCCCCAAGCAGGAGACCTTCCTTTGAACCTCAGCAAACTTTATTTATTCATTGATTTTATAATTGATTTATATACCACTTTTTCTCCACGGACCTCAATGTGGGGCACATGGTTCTCTTCCTCCCTGTTTTATCTTCACAACAACCCTGTGAGGGAAATTAGGCCAAGAGAGATCCTCAAACTATTTAGCTGATTATTATCAATAAAAAGTTTTCGAATGTTTATTCAAAGCCAGCCAAGGAGTCCAGTTCGCTTTGTTGCGTCTTCAAATACCCTATTTTTCGCTCTATAAGATGCACCAAACCATAAGACGCACCTGGTTTTTGGAGGAGGAAAACAAGAAAAAAATATATTCTGAATCTCAGAAGCCAGAACAGCAAGAGGGATCGCTGCGCAGTGAAAGCAGCAATCCCTCTTGCTGTTCTGGCTTCTGGGATAGCTGCGCAGCCTGCATTCGCCCCATAAGACGCACACACATTTCCCCTTACTTTTTAGGAGGGAAAAAGTGAGTCTTATAGAGCAAAAAATACGGTACTTTGTAAAGGGTTCCCATTCATCTTTAAAGTCACAGTTACCCTTGTCCCGTAGCTTGTATGTCAGTTTTGCCAGTTCTGCGTAGTCCATCAATTTTTCTTGCCATGATTCTTTAGTTGGGGTTTCTTCAGTCTTCCATCCAGGACTCCCAACTCCTATCAACCTCAGCCAGCAATGGCCAACCGCTGGGGATTGTGGGAGTTGGGAGTCCAGCCACATGCCCACCCCTCTCCTAGACACATGTCCCAACCATAGCTGTCAAGTGTCCCTTATTTGGCGGGACAGTCCCTTATCCCAGTGCCATGTCCCGCTGTTGTCACTTATTGATGAGGCTTCATTTGGCTGCTGGCTGGGCTTTCTGCCTTTGGCTCAGAGGGGCTCAGAAGTTGAACATACCTGTGCCCAGAAAATCCCTTATTTTGGCTGCTGATCCCTTATTTTCAAGGCTGCTGGTCCCTTATTTTCAAATCTGTAAGTTGATAGCTATGCTCCCAACCAATTAGGGATCACACATTAAATGCACGTAGAGAGGCGCAAAACAGAGATGGAGAGCTTCTGGCTCTCCAGTTGTCCCTGCTCAAAACTCCCATCAGCCCCTAGTCTGCGTGGCCAACCGCAAAGGTTCATGGGAGTTGTAGTTCTGCAACAGCTGCGGGGCCACAGCTTCACCACCGCCAATCAATAACTTTTTTGCTTTCCCTGTCCCAGAATTTTGGACGCTGTGTAAAAAAACAAACAAGCGAAAAGCACCCAGGCACCGAATATTTGAGCTTGGCTCCTTGAAAAACCTCAGAGGGTTATTTTTTCTCCCCCACCTTCATTTTATGAAGGAAGAATTGAGAGGTAGCGGGTGTGAGAGCAGGCTGTTTTTCGGAGATGGGGCACAATTGGCCTTTGTTATGCCCACGGCCTCTTCTGCTGGGCCACAGCAGGCTAGACAAACAGACTTCTGTGCTTTCTGACCGGTTGCCGACTTCCCTTCATTGGTGCTCGGAGGTGGGGAGGGTCCGGGGGAGGGTCCAGACCCGGGTACAAGGCAAGTCTCTCTGGCACCCACCTAGCCCAGACCTGCTGCAGCAGCCGCACACAAGATCCTTCCAGGTTTTAAGTAAGTGGTTTCGATTTAAGGGGATTGGGGAAGGGGCAGCACTGGGCATGACTTCCCCCTCCTCTCTGCTCTCCCAAGAAAAGGACACACGAAACGGAGCTCCTCAGTGTCTGGGACTTTTCAGCTTAGAGGCGAGGGAAAAGGGCGGCTTGACAGAAGTTTACAGAATTACGCATCACATGGATAACACGGAGAGAGGCTCTTCTCCTCCACAAGAGCAGAACTTGCAGGCAAAGCTGAGTGTTGGAAGATTCAGGACCTGTGGAACTCTCTGCCACAGGAATGTAGTGATGGCCGGCAACTGGAATGGCTTTAAAAGCGGACCGGGCATATTCATGGGAATAGAAGGCTATTCATAGCTACTAGACACATTGGCTACGCTCTGCCTCTGTGGTCAGAGGGAAACACAGGAGGGGAGAGGGCCATTGTGCTTGCGGGTTTGTCGCTGGGAAATATGGTTGGCAGCTGCAACGACAGGACTAGAGAGGGGCTGGGGGTCTGATCCAACAGCGTCTTCTTTTGCTGGTCTATCTAGATCAATATTCCCTCTGTCTCCATAGACAGGCAGCTGCGTTCAAGGGTTTCAGACAGGCGGCACTGCCAATAAGTCAAGTTAAGATCCTAGTCCTCATTGTTCTGAATAAAAAGCTGTGTTGATAAGGAAAACAGGAAACTGCCTTATACGGCACCAGGTCATTTGTTTGTTTGTCTTAGCATTTGCTGCACTTGAATGTCAGGGTTTCAGGTGAGAGACATTTCAAGACCTGGGACCTTCTGGGTACAAAGGAGGTGCTTTTCCACTGTGTGACGGCCCTCCCTTAAAGGGCAGCTGAAACGGTCCAGATGTTTGGAGCACCTATCAGGAAAAGGCAAACACATTTGGTGGGTTAGTTTGGGGGTGGGGGCAGCTGGGTGATGGAGGGGATAGGATGGAAAGTTGATATTATTATTTTTATTTTCTCTCTCTCTCTGCTGGAATGTCGGCACTGCCCAGGGAACGACTGGGAGCCAGCACGTTTAGGAGAGACCAATCAAAGCACTGCAAATCTGCACTGTGCGGTTGTGAATCTATGGAACTCACTGCTGCGGGGTTTTTAATTGATTTATTTTTGTGGATTTTATTACATGGTTTTATGATTGTGCTGTTTTCTCTGTGACATAAATGCAGTAATAGTACTTGTAATTTAATAATAATAATAATAATAATAATAATAATAATAATAATAATTAGTAGTAGTAGTAGTATTTTCTGATAGCTGCTGTGGGGGTACGGCCTAGCACAAAACAGCTGCAGCTTTTGAAAGAGTGAAAATGGCATTCCCGCCCTCCATCGGCTGCCGCCCAACAGGGAAAAGGGACCCACATCACGGACCACTGTACTTTCTCGCAGAGAGAAGCTCTTTGCACCTCTTCTCTGTCCAGAATGGGAAGATTGAATCCTGGCATGTTTAAGAGGGTGCTTTCAGTGTATAAGAATGAGCCAATGCAAACAGGAACTGAGCTGGAAGAGCAAACCACCCCTACATTTTGAAAGAGATATTTTGTGGGCACCATTAGAGGGGCTGGAGAGCACACTGGCACCCGTGGGCACCTAGTCCCCAAACCAGCCTGCCTCCGTGCCCCATGCCTTTCCCCTGGCTGGCGATTAGGGGGTGGTTACTCAGTTTGGCAAGCAAAAGGCACTCTGCACCTGCCCAGAGGCATTTCCTAGATGCAAGCAAGAGTTAAAGGAAGCCCTAATTTTCTCTGATTCAGGTCATCTACCCACAAGTGAACGGGTCTCTCTGAAAAGGGCTGGGGCACTTAATGCCTAAGCAGGGTAACTGTCGGTTACCCCAGAATTGGGATCATCCTCCTTTAATCCAGATCATTAACAAATTGAATAATCCAAGCGCTAGACCAATGTGGCTTCTCTGAGCAAGGAGCGTCTCCCATGATCCCTTCAATGTGCTGAGCTGGCAGTCACCATGGCTGCATGTGTTATGTTGACTTGGCGTCGCCATCTGCCCCCATGACTCATCTCTGACCCAGAAGATCCTGCAAGCGTGGATCTGTCAACCATGTTGCATATTAGAGAATAAAAGCAAATGTTCTTCCTCGTAAGTTTAGGGAGCAGGGGTGGAGAGGCCTGCAGCCCTCCAGATGTTGCTGCACTCCCAACCCCTGGCAGCAAGCATGCCCAATGGTCAGAGATGATGGGAATCATAGGATCATAGAATTTTAGACCCTGAGGAACATCTAGTGCATAGCTGTCAACGTTTCCCTTTATTTAAGGGAAATTCCCTTATTCTGAAAAGGATTCCTCGCAAGAAAAGGGGAAAGTTGACAGCTATGGTCTAGTTCAGTGTTTCCCAACCTTGTGCCTCCAGCTGTTTTTGGACTACAATTCCCATCATCCCTTGCTAGTCAGGGATGATGGGAGTTGTAGTTCAAAAACAGCTGGAGGCACAAGGTTGGGAAACACTGATCTAGTTCAACCCCCTGCAATGCAGGAATATGCAGCTGTCCCGTCCCAGGATCGAACCTGCAACCTTGGCGTCATCCAAATCTGGTGCTTGCGTTTGAGAATTGCTTTGTGCCCATTGTCCCTTTGCAAGGGACGAGGGAGGGAGAATGAGATGGCTTCCCCTCCCATTAGATGCCCTGCCCACCACCCCTCCAGCTTCGGTAGTTATCAGCCACCGCCAAATGGTAGAATCATAGAATCTTAGAGCTGGAAGGGACCCCGGGTCATCTAGTCCAACCCCCTGCAATGCAGGAATCTCAGCTAATAATAATAATAATAATAATAATAATAATAATAATAATAATAATTTATTATTTATACCCCGCCTATATATTCAAATCTACCATTCTATGATTCTATGAACGGTTGAAAGCCCGGCCCATGGCGCATTCGCTCTGCCAAACAGCAAGTGACGTTGGTCTCCCTCCTTGACTTGCTTGTCGATTGATGGCGATGTTTTAGCAAGGAACGCTGGCACCCTTCGCACAGGCGGCGGTGACCAGGGGTGGGGCGGCCTGTAAATCCACCCCTGGATTTGAGACACTGCTCTTCTTGTGCTTCGACATCAGATCCAACTCCCTCCGTTCCGACCCACCCCGTGTTCTTGCAAACATCTCGGTCGTTCCACTGCTTCCCCGCCCCCCCAGGTTCCTGTGCACACACAGAGAGAGAGAGACGCTTTTCCAAAATCCCACGGGCAAAGGAAGGGGCGAGGCTCAGCACTGCTGGTGCTACTGGACCAAGGAACTGAATGAGTTCTCTGTCTTGGCAGAGGGAGAAAATACAGTTGTAAACAGCTCCCCTTCTCCCCCTCCCAACCCTCCGTTCCCAACCCCTTCCTGTTCAGAAAGTACCAGAACCGGCTCTGCTATTCAATAAAGTGACACATCTGCCTCAGGTGGCAAAGGATAGGGGGACGGCCCCCACCTTCTCCCCTAACTTCACTAAACCAGCTTGCTTTGTAACCCTCCATGCTAGCCTGTGGCCTGCAGGTATGGTGAGGGATAATGTCCCACTGCTGGTCTAGAAATAAGACGAAACTGCTAATCTGGTCAGATTTTGTACATGGCATTTGAGGGGAGGCAATTTTTCCTTTGCCTCAGGGAGCAAAATGGCTTGGGCACGATGAGCCACTAGCAATGTAAGGAGGCATATTTTCCCATCCCACCCTGTGTTTGTCTCATGCAGTTAGTCTCCTGCCCCAAACTGTGCTGTTTGTATTGCTGTCGTACATAAGTAATTTTATCTATCTATCTATATTTATATTACATTTGTATACTGCCCCTCATTCAAGGATAACAGGTCAGTTCACAGTATATAAACACAAAAATACACCACATAAATGCAAAGGAAGCACAGGGGAAAATAATCAAGCATCACTTGCAGACTGAAAGCAATATACCTCCTTCAGGTATACAGGACCGAGGCCATTTAGGGCTTTAAAGGTCAACACCAACACTTTGAATTGTGCTCGGAAACGTACTGGCTGGCAGGCATGCTTCCTTCCCAAGCCTCTGTGGGATGAGAGTGATTCCCGCAGAGGCTTGGGAAAAGGTTGACAACTCTGGGAAATGAGGGGGGGGTGCCAGAGAGATCTTTGCACCACAGCGCCGAATACAGTAGTGCCCCGCAAGACGAATGCCTCGCAAGACGAAAAACCCGCTAGACGAAAGGGTTTTCCGTTTTGGAGGCGCTTCGCAAAACGAATTTCCCTATGGGCTTGCTTCGCAAGACGAAATGTCTTGCGAGTTTTTCCGACTTCCGCCCCCTTCCCCCCCCCCTTTTTCTAAGCTGCTAAGCCGCTTATCTGCTTATCCGCTAAGCTGATAAGCCGCTAAAAGCCGCTAAAAGCCACTAAGCCGCTAATAGTGCTAATCCGCTAAGCCATCAATGGGCTTGCTTCCCAAGACGAAAAAACCGCTAGACGAAGAGAATCGCGGAACGGATTCTTTTCGTCTTGCGAGGCACCACTGTATGCTTAAGACGGCCCTGATGGTAGGGAACCTAACACAAGCCTGCGGCATGTATCCTCTGGCTCCAAGGGAAGAGAAGGGTTGGGAGGTGGGATTCCAGCGGATGGGTTGACCGGAAGGGTACAGCGCACAGTTACTCCACGTTGACCAAACACAACAAGCTTCCGATTTTCGAAATCAAGCCTATGGAAGAGTGATATCCTAGACGCTGTGTTGTTGAAAAACGACACCTTTCTAGAAAGCTTATACTGCAGTGAAGAGCTCTGGGTTTTCTCCTCCCCACCATTAATAATTAGTTCAGACAATATATTATGGCAGCTTTTGAGGGGTCAACAAGATAGATATCAATAGGCTATAATAGGCCTTTCTGGGATAACTAGGTCTTACTCAGAGTAAACCCACCAATGGGTCTTCTCAGAAGTCCGCTCATCTCTTTATCAGTGGGCCTCAATAGTTTTTCAGCTTAGGCGGGAAGGTACTCTACCTCACCCTTCTGTCATGGCCGGCCATGTTGTGGCCTATTTGAACCCATATACCAAAATACTTCATTTCAGTGTGTTTTATTGTTCTCCTGGGAACTTTAAGGCTCGGGTGCCTTGGCATGTAATAGAACTTGTCTGGGTACCCCTATAAGTTAAAGCTCTCCATGAGTGGACTGTATATTAGGATTCCCAAATTTCAAAAAGTGAAAATCCCATGTTCTTGATTTTTTTTTTTTTTGCAAGATCTCCATTAAAAAGTATGCGTTTTAGCTATTTTTTAGGAAATTCGCAGCCACCCCCCCCCAAAAAAAAACCCACTTCAAATATGGGCTTTCCCGAACATTTTTACCAGTTTTGGAAAATTCCATCCCAACACCATTTTGTCAGGCAAATTCCAGACATATGGCAGCCCTACTGTAGATCAATACACCCCAGAGGGCCAGATTTTGGCCCAGGAGTTGCCAGTTGCTGATAAAGAGAATGTCAGCAATGGCCAGAGAGCTATAATTCTCAGAGTGGTTTAGCAATCAACCCCTCTTCCCAGGAAACTCTGAAAATTTTAGTTCTGTGAAGGGAAGCAGGCCCACCAACTAACGCTCAGGACACTTAACAAACAAAAGCTCCCAGCATTATTATTCTTTGGTAGGGGGGGGATATGACTGCTGAAGTGGTATAGGTAAAGGTAAAGGGACCCCTGACTGTTAGGTCCAGTTTCAGATGACTTTGGGGTTGCGGCGCTCATCTCGCTTAACTGGCCGAGGGAGCCGGCGTTTGTCTGCAGACAGCTTCCAGGTCATGTGGCCAGCATGACTAAGCCGCTTCTGGCAAACCAGAGCAGCGCACAGAAATGCCGTTTACCTTCCCGCCAGAGTGGTACCTATTTATCTACTTGCACTTTGACGTGCTTTCGAACTGCTAGGTTGGCAGGAGCAGGAACCGAGCAACGGGAGCTCACCCCGTCGCGGGGATTGGAACACCGACCTTCCGATTGGCAAGTCCTAGGCTCTGTGGTTTAACCCACAGCGCCACCCACGTCCCTTGAAGTGGTATAATCCTCCGTTAAATGTACGGTGTGCAGTGTGACCGTGATGTGCCGCCGTGCCCCGATACCACAGGAATGACTGTGCTCTTCTTTAAAAAACCGAAACCTTTTACATGTATTTCATAAAAGAAAATAAATCAAGGGCCATGTGTAAGGCTGGGTGGAAGTGGGAACATTCCAAAACGTCGTTCCATTCTGGAAAAATGACAAGGCTCCATTGCACAGCGCCGCAGCGCAATTACACAATTACACAACTGTTTGAGGACAGGAAGCAAGAGAGAAATATTAGACCGTGGAGGAATTCAGAGAGCGATGGAATGCTGGCAGGTCTCTGGAGCATCTCTGGTCCACGCCTTAAGCTCTTGCAAAATCAGCTGACGTTCACGGTGGCAAAGGCTTGGGAAGCAGTAGAGATGACAGCACACGTCACCCACTAGTGGCCGATGACCGGTACTTTAATTGCAAAGCTGGGCCAAACATTTCGCTACCTTTCTGGTAGAATTTGATGCGCTTCTTTTTTTTAAAAAAAATTAAAGGCCCTCGTCTAGTCATCGAAAGCCATTTTGTAGACTATTCATGGAATATCCTCCACATTCTTTCTGTGCATGCTGGTGGCGTCTGCCATTTCCCCTCACCATTTCCAGTGCATTGTGGGGGAATACAAAATGGCGGCCGGCTTGCCAACTCAGAAGCAGAACCAACTGAGGTGTGCTCTTCTTGGCAATCTGGAATTTGCCCTTGGTTTCATGCTCTGGCTAGTCATTGTTCAAAATGGCATTCAAGCAACCGTATCAATCACTACCCAGTGATTCACTATGTTGACTATAACATATCCGTGTGAAGAGGTAAGCCAGGAGCAGACCCAACTCCCACACTCTGTCAACATTATTATTATTATTATTATTATTATTATTATTATTATTATTATTTCATTGCATTAATAAGCCATGTTTCTGCCAAGGCACCCAAGGTGGCTTACAATTTTAAAGTACTAAGACAAATGATATAACATGGAAAATTGGGCGGGGGGGGGAGCTTACAATCTGACTGGAGCAAGCCCTGATGCTGTCAGCCCCTCCAAGTGTCCTTGTTTTCCAGGGACAGTCCCGGATTTACAGAAGCTGTCCCAGTTTCTGATTTGATCCTGCAATGTCCCACTTTTCATTAGGACGTCCCTATTTTCATCAGAGAAATGTTGGAGAGTACGGAGTTATGTGACCCCCTGTATAGATAAATAACTATACAACCCTTAGAAGACATCTGAAGGCAGCCCTGTAGAGGGAAGGTTTATTTAAGGTTTCATGTTTTATTATGTTTTTATATATTTTGGAAGCCACCCAGTGTGGCTGGGGCAAACCAGTAGGATGGGTGCTGTATAATAATAATAATAATAATAATAATAATAATAATAATCACTAGTAATACTACTACTGTGGAATTGGACATCCCTATTTTCATTGGAGAAATGTTGGAGGGGGGGGGTGTTGTGCCTGACTGCTTCACATTCTCCTTCGCCAGGCCAGAGAAGTAAAATCTTCTTTTTTTAAAATAATTTTTCATTAAAATTTTAAAGGTTACAGAAGAAAAAGAAAAGAAAACAATCAAGGAAGAAAAAGAAAAAACAATACATATATAAAAAAAAATCAAAAAACAGAAAAAAGAAATAAAAAACAAGTCAAACCTTTAACTCACTTACTTACATTCACTTATTTCCTTGACTTCCTCACACCTCCCATTTTTGTATTCTAATTCAATTAAATATTCCAGCAAATCCTTCCAACTTTGTTTTTATCCTAATAATTTATCTTAACATATTATAATTCTACCTTCTCTCTTTCACCAATTCATTTTTACTTAATCCTTTATATCCTTTCTGCTAAAACCACATAATTTTTTCCCCCAACATCTTTCTAACATTCCTTAATTTTACAATATTTCTGAAGATAAACTTTAAATTTCTTCCACTCTTCTTCCACCAACTCTTCTCCTTGGTCTTGCATTCTGCCAGTCATCTCAGCCAGTTCCATATAGTCCATCAGCTTCATCTGCCATTCTTCCCGGGTGGGTAAATCTTCTTTTTTCCAATACTTTGCGATGAGTATTCTTGCTGCTCAGAGAAGTAAAATCTTGGCTGCCAGAATAGCCTGGCAATGATGTCATGAGTCCCAACTGCTCATAAAGCGAGTGGAAGGCTGAGGTGGGGGGCAAGAGAGAGAATAACAAATGCAGCCCCACCAAACGAAGGGGCTTTGCAGGTAACGGCACCACAGACTCGGAGGCAACAGAGAAAGCCAAGATAAGGTAGATTTGCAGAAAGCAGAACGGAACATATCACCACATGTGGTGGACATGGATCATTTACACAAATATAGTGGAAGGTGATCATTAGAATAACAGCAACAGTATTGAAATATGAAGATCCGGTATGGATAGGGCAGAACTATATGTCACCTATCCTAAAGAAATAACATAAGGAACAGGCCTCCTATCTGCAAATACCTGTAAGAATGTTAATGGCTCAAAACTGGAAAGTTCCATTACTCCCTTCGTGGAAAGAATGTCCTAAGAAACTTTGGGATTTGGCTGTAATAGGAAGAATAACACCTAAGAGTGAAAACTGCAAGGGACTCTAGAAATAAATTATGGGGAAACAGGTTGCCCCTTAATACAATATTGTATTAAGAAAATAATGACCTTCCATAAAAGCTAATTCAAGTAGTTTTTGTCTTTCTCTTTTTAGGGAAAAAATGTCGTTTTACGTTGCCGTATTTTATTGCAGCATATTAAGGATCTGAAGGCTTTCTTTCTCAAGCAGCTTTGTTGATTATTTTAATTACAGTCAAATGGTTATATCTATCTAAAATAAACAAATTTGCAGTTGGGGACCTGCTAATATAGAGGATGGTGAGCAGAGTGATTGTAGAGTCCGAAACACCGTAGAGAGCCTGGGTGGAGCAGAACGTGCATGTGAAACTTTGTACGGCAATAGAAACTTTACCATTCAGCCTTGCAGGAACCTGTGTAATGCAGCGGTCAAGGGAGACATGGACTCAAAAAGGTTGAAAACCTCTGATATAATGCAAAGAGATTCAGACCTCCCCTCGATAAGAGTCTCGCCAAATCTGATTTGACTCCTACCAGGCTGCTAGAAGCAAGGGCAGAGGTTGTCTATGTGCCTACCAGCACCTCTTAAGACAGCCATTTTGCATTATGCCACGCTCCTGTGGCATCCATTTTGTGATAAGCCACATCCACGCAGACACCATTTTGTGAGCAGCACCCACGGCAATAGCTCAAAATTTTAAAATGGTGCCTTCTATCCCGAAAACGTTGGCAACGCCTGGACTAGGGCAGCAACTAGGAAACTCAAGGAGGCTAAAACATCATCATCATTATGAATAATAATCACCATTAACAATAATGAGCAGGAAGGCACATGAGGCCACCGACTTGCTGAAGCCTGGGCCTGGTCAGTGTCTGCATGGACAGGAACAATATAGTTTCTAACATGGAGTAAAAAGCAGGATATAAATGTGAATGGGGTATGAGTTTCCCCTGAGTGCCTTATTGATAGTACATTTGTAATCAGCACAGATCCTGACTTTCCCATTTGCTTTAAGGGGCGTGACGATTGGAGTCTCCCACTTAGCGGAGTCCACGGGTGAGAGAACTCCCTGCTTGACCAATTTATCCAGCTCTGCTTCAATCTTGGGTTGCAGTGCAAATGGCACTCGCCTTGGTTTGAGTCGGATTGGGGCCACCCCAGGGTCCAATTCAAAGTCAACTGGGGGCCCTTTATAACAACCCAGTTTTCCATTAAAGAGACCAGCAAATTCTTTGCATAATGCCTCGCTCATCTCAGGGCAGGTTTGGATTGAATTAAGCCCTGATATACTCAGTCCCAGGGCGGGGAACCAGTCAGTGCCCAGGAGACTGGGGCGACTGCCCTTCGCAATCACCAGTTTGAGTACCGCCTGTTTGTCCCGGAACTGTACTCTCACGGCACACATTTCCATGACATGGATGCGGCCCGCTGAGTATGACTGCAAAGTTGCCGGGAAGGGCTCCAGAGGGGGCAACTTACCCCTGGGAAAGAATGTCCTCGCGGTCTGGTCCGACACGATAGTGAATCCAGATCCGGAGTCCACCTCCATGTCGCACAGCTGACCCTCAATCTTCACCTTGACGTGTGCCTTGCCTTGCGCTGGAAACTGCACGACCCTCCCGTTGATCTCCGTTACGTAGTGGCAGTCCTTTAGAACATGGTTTGCTGTGGGCGATCTGCGATGCTCCAGTCTAGGTGCTCCTGTCGCTCCCAACGCCGCCGATCTACAGACCCTGGCGATGTGACCTGTCTTCCCACACGTCCGGAACATAGCATCCCGGAAACGACAACTCTTCCGCTCATGGTTTCCGCCACAACCAGGGCACCTGCCTCGGTGATCTTTGTGCACTGTGCAGGCCTGACGCACTGACTCGACCCCACGAACTGGGCTCTGGCTCGGAGTAGCCTCTAGCTCATCCATGGCATGCGCAACTTCTATCTGTGGCTTAGGGGCCCTGCGACTGGCATCAAGCTCCTCTCTTTCATAATTCTCCGTGGCGGTGGCCTCCTTCAAGGCTGAAGCAAGGGTAACCTCTTCTTTAGCCACGATGCGTCTTCTGGCTTTCTTGCTGCTCAGACCACCGACAAACCGATCCAGGAGAGTCTCTTCCAGATCTTGGAAGTCGCAGTGCTGAGCGAGCTTCCGCAGTTCAGCTAGAAATGCAGATACAGACTCCCCAGCACGCTGCTGCCTCTTATGAAACTCCATCCGCCGGGCCATCTTGGTCTCAGTAGGCGCTAAATGGCTTGTTAGGAAGGCAAGAATATCTTTGAGAGATGTCTCACTTAGCTTCGCTGGGGCAAGCAATGCCTTGGCCAGCTTGAAGGTCTCAGGCCCACAGTAGCTCAGGAATGTGGCCCTTCTTTTGCTGGCATCGGTGATCCCTTGAGCCACTGCGAAGAACTCGAAGCGTTCGACGTAGTCTTCCCACGTGTGGGGCTCTGATGGCTGGAAGGGCTCCAATACCCTTGGACTCTCCATTGTCCTGTGGGCAGGGTCGTCTTCTCAGCTGGCCAGTGAGTCTTGTTCTTAGCTTCAATCCGGACTCTGAGGCAGGGCTGCGTTTAACCGCTCCTCAGCATTCCGGATCCCATCCTCGTCGCCAGTTGTTGTGACGTGGGGTTTGTGATTTCAGCTCTCTTGACATAATATGCTGGAGACAGTTCTCTAGTAACACTTCTTTATTAAAGCAACAAGACTAAAACCTGAGGAGGGGAGAGCTACATTTATAGGGACAGGGAACTAGCTAGAAGGGATACATTTTGGAGGGAACAATATCAGGCAATCACAGTCCTGCCTTTTGGAGGCAACCAATAAGAAAGAGGATCCAAATACAGCAGCTTAAATGAACCAATAGTAGCTGTACCCTCTGGAACCAAAAGGCAGTTACTTTACCCTAATGCAAATACAGACAATAATAATACAGATATAAAATCCTTTGACTCAATACACAACACAATGCATATGACAGGCTATTACAAATCAATTCCTGTGCCTTCAAATTAGACTACTGTACTGAATTTTGTAGGGACGCAGATGGCGCTGTGGGTTAAACCACAGAACCTAGGACTTGCCGATCAGAAGGTTGGCGGTTCGAATCCCCGCGACAGGGTGAGCTCCCGTTGCTCGGTCCCTGCTCCTGCCAACCTAGCAGTTTGAAAGCACGTCAAAGTGCAAGTAGATAAATAGGTAAGGTAAGGTAAACGGCGTTTCTGTGTGCTGCTCTGGTTCGCCAGAAGCAGCTTAGTCATGCTGGCCACATGACCCGGAAGCTGTACACTGACTCCCTCGGCCAGTAAAGCAAGATGAGCGCCGCAACCCCAGAGTCGGTCACAACTGGACCTAATGGTCAGCGGTCCCTTTACCTTTACCGAATATTGTGTTTTGTTTTTTCTCTTGTATACACAATGCTTGGCTCATGGACTGCCGTAGCTTGGGTTTTGAATGTCTTATGTGATTTTTCAATTTCGTTGTTCTGTATGGGACAATGACAATAAAGATTATCGTATCGTAGGTAATTATTTCCCCCACTGCAAGTTCCCAAGCCCTGTTATTGGTTGGGCTCCGTCCCCAGTGCGGCCATGTTGAGCCTAGCTCTGCCCCCACGAGCCGCCATTTTGCGCCAGGCCCCTCCCACCCCAACAAATTTGATCCCTCAACTCTGAAGACTTCCCACACTTTGCTAAAAAAAATGTGCCCAGCCCTGAGTTTTGCCACACCCCTGGGGTGCCCTCGACGTTTCCCCACACGGCAGCCAACTGAGAACTGCAGCCCCGCCTGCCCTGAGCTGACTTTGCCTCATGTGTGTGCCCGGGGTGGCATGAAACATCGTGACTTATGCCTGAGAAAAAGGATGCCAAATCCAGCTCTGGAGGAGGAAAAGGCACAATAACACAATGCATGATTAATGGCCTCCCCCTTGCATCATTAATGCCGGGACGGTTTATTCTTGCCACAAGCTCCAGGTCTTGTAACTGGACCCGAGGCGTGTGGGTGGGTTGTGGTTTTTTTGTTTTTTGTTTATTTCCAGTTGGGCTTTGCTTGTCCCGGCTCCAGGCCCGGAATCCGGTTTCGGGTCTCCTCCGTTTCCGCGGCAACCATTGAGGGCAGCGCGTTTTCATTCAACAAGGGCCCTTTCTCATCCCTGCGTAACCCAGAGTCAGGTGGGCCCGGATCCGTCACCCGAGTGGACTCCTCTGACAGCACCCTTTGTCCGATAGGAAGCTGGCAGAGACACCCGATCGCGGGCCCTCCTTATCGAGAGGATGGGTTACAAGTCCCCGGACAATGCCACCGTTACGGCAGAAACCGTACTCGCGGTATTAATAGACCAGGCGCTGACCAAAGAAAAAAACCCTCGCAGGAGTCGCGCCCGGCCAACGTGCTGCTGCCGAGATTTTGCAGGATGATTTCGGTCTGATGCCGGTTTGCCCAAATATCCGGGATTTTTTTTGGGGGGGGGGGGTTCTTCTTTGACCATTGGAAGAAAATTTGAAGAAACAAACTCCTTTTAAAAAGAGCTGATATGTTGGTGCAGGCAAGCGGAAACAGAAACACATATATTACATATAGTTCACAGAGTCGAGGACTCATAGTGAGAGCCATTGGTAGGAGTTTCAGACTAGGGCCTGGGAGAGATCGGGATTCAAATCCCCCCAATTTGGCCCTGTGAAGTTCATTTGAGGGACCTTGGGCCAGTCGCTGCCTCTCATCCTGACCTACCGTATTTTTTGCTCTATAAGACTCACTTTTTCCCTCCTAAAAAGTAAGGGGATATGTGTGTGCGTCTTATGGAGCGAATGCAGGCTGTGCAGCTATCCCAGAAGCCAGAACAGCAAGAGGGATTGCTGCTTTCACTGCGCAGAGATCCCTCTTGCTGTTCTGGCTTCTGAGATTCAGAATTTTTTTTTTCTTGTTTTCCTCCTCCAAAAACTAGGTGCGTTTTGTGGTCTGGCGCGTCTTATAGAGCGAAAAATACGGTACTTTGCAGGGTTGTTTGGGGGGTTAAATGAAGAGGTGGGAGGACCATGTATGCCGCCTTAAGCTCTTTGGGGTATAAATGCAATTAATAAAACAAAACTATATTGAGGTATATTATTTACATGAGGTGTATCACCTCAGTTAGCAAGGTTATCAATTTAGATAATTCAGGTATGACATCTTTTCTTACATTTATCTGCTATGCAATAAAAAGGTAAAGGGACCATTAGGTCCAGTCGTGACCGACTCTGGGATTGCGGCGCTCATCTCGCTTTACTGGCCGAGGGAGCCGGCGTACAGCTTCCGGGTCATGTGGCCAGCATGACTAAGCTGCTTCTGGCGAACCAGAGCAGCGCACAGAAACACCGTTTACCTTCCCGCTGGAGTGGTACCTATTTATCTACTTGCACTTTTGACTTGCTTTTGAACTGCTAGGTTGGCAGGAGCAGGGACCGAGCAACAGGAGCTCACCCCGTCGCAGAGATTTGAACCACCGACCTTCTGATCAGCATGCCCTAGGCTCTGTGGTTTAATCCACAGCGCCACCCGCGTTCCTAGCAATCCTAGGTCTACTTACCGAGTATGTCTTAGAGAAAAGGCGAGGAAGGGGGAACATGAGAGAAGAGCTGTCCGAAATTATGCATGTTGTGAAGACAGCGGATAAGTTTTTCCTCCCTCTTGCATCGTACTAGAACTCAGGCACAGCCAGTGAAGTCAAATGTCAGGTAGATTTGGAACAGACAAAACAAAGGACTTCTCCCTATTTAAGCTCCCACAAGAGGCAACAATGGCCACCAACTTGCGACAGCTTTAAAAGATTAGGAAGTTAGCTTAGCTGCAGCTGCTAACGTTCTGTCAACCGCAGGAGGGGAGAGTTGCTGTTGCACGCAGGCCTTTCTTGCAAGCTTCCCATGGTCATCTCGTTGACCCTTATACCCCATAGGCTGCTCCATTAGGGTAAATGGGTCACTGCCATGGCTTCCTACTTCCAGGGTGACCCTGGCTGTCAGCTTCCTCCTCCTGCTTAGTCTCAGGGTTGCCCCTGGTAGTACTCAGCGGGAAGCAAAAGGATGGGGCCATTGGCTCTCTGGCGCCACCTACTGCTGGGCTCCCTGCCTTCCGCCCTACCAGTTCTAACAGCCACCGCTTGAGCTCTAAGGACAGGACACCGGACTAGATGGGCCTGATCCAGCACAGCTTTTCAATGCTCATAGTTTACTCATAGTTCGGAGTAAACATGGGTAGGATCAGGACCGGCGTTAGCAACCGGCTTCCAGATGTTAACGGAGAAATCTGAGGGTTCCCTTGGACAAAAAAAAACCAAGGGCACCAGCCAGGAATACCATAGCAAACAGCAGCCAGTAGGCTTGTCTTTATTGAAGACTGTCGCGACAGGACTCCCACCTGCTACCAGGTGGAACAAGATGGAAGCCCCGAACAAAAGAGAAACCAAATTTTTATTAGCTGCTAATTTCCATGTTAAAGGTAAAGGGACCCCTGACCATTACGGCCAGTCGCGGATGACTCTGGGGTTGCGGCGCTCCTCTTGCTTTATTGGCCGAGGGAGCCGGCGTACAGCTTCCAGGTCATGTAGCCAGCAGGACTAAGCCGCTTCTGGCGAACCAGAGCAGTGCTCGGAAACGCCGTTTACCTTCCCACCAGAGCAGTACCTATTCATCTACTTGCACTTGATGTGCTTTTGAACTGCTAGGTTGGCAGGAGCAGGGACCGAGCAAGGGGAGTTCACCCCGTCATTGCGAGGATTCGAACTGCTGACCTTCTGATTGGCAAGCCCTAGGCTCTGTGGTTTAACTCACAGCACCACCCGCATCCCTAATCCCCATGTTACACCCCCCCCCAACTACATCATTAATACATCATGGTTACATCGTGAAAGCGGAGGTCTGGTGGCAGTAATCTGAGCATCCTGGACCCTGCCCCATGGTTCCCCTTGCCCTCCACCATACACCTATCAAGTGAAACAAAAGAGATATTTACATTTCCCTGTTTCCCAGCCAAGTTAATCCCACCCTTTTGTCTTCATTAGGGTTTGTTATTTCTGGAATGGCTACCTGTCTGGCACTCAGGTATCAGGATGCCAGGAATTATCACTCAGGCAGAGGGGCTGCTGCGTAGCTGAGCTCACATGTCTATATGAATTTCTGAAGTTTTCCCAGCGAGTCAGTACATAGATACATTTGTCAGTGAATTGTTACGTTTGGTATTGTGCAGCAGAGGCCGTTTGAACAGATAGGAAGAAACTGTGACAAAGTGTTTTGTGGGGACAAATCACAAAAGTCACAAAAGTGTCTGATTTTGGTAGTGGGATGCATGTGCATGATATCTGCTGGAGGGCCAACCCCCCCCCCCAACCTATACATAAATTCCTGCCACACTACAGCAGGTGCTAAGGCCCCAGGTGGGCCGACCAGCAGCTGCCCCTAGCACACTTTGGGCGGTTGGGTCTATGAGCTGCCATTTCAGTTTCCCAGAATGTCCCTGAGTGGCCCTGGGGCATTGTGGGCCATTAAAACGCCAGGTCCTGGCCTCGCTTTGACACCACTGGTTCCCAGTGAGCCCCTCAGGGCTCCCCAGGTGTGGAACCACCCCTGCCTAAGATTGAGCTGATAGTCTGAGTGGAGGAAGAGAAGTACCCCGGCTCCTGCGCACTTGAACATTTGGGCGCCACGCAGCATGAGGCTTCCTTTTCGAGCTTTCAATGTATCCCAGAGGACAACTGCGCTCTTTGATCGGGCCAAGGAGCAAACAAATATAGCGGGCGATGGAGGAAGAAGAACTTCCAGCAGCGGTCAAGTAAAACAGAGAAATACAACTGTGAAAACAAGGCCAAAGATTTGCTTTGCTGTGTTGACCACGGTGGTTGCAGAACCCCAGCCTTTTCCCACTTGTGGGTTTTTGGGGCTCGCACAGGGCAGATTTTATTCGCTAGCCTTTTGGGGGAGCGACACAGTTCCCCATCAAAAAGCGTGAGGGTTCTCTGGATCGCGTATTCAGCAGGGAGTAAAAAGAAGAAAAGGAGTCCTGTTTGCATAGGATGAGAATTTTTCCACTGTATTCAGTCATTCCCTGGGCTTAGTGGCTCCATCTGGGTGTGGTGGAGAGAATCCTGCCTAATCCGGCACCCACCCTGCCCCTTTAAATTTGGACACTGCCTGCCCGGTGAGCTCCCAGCCAGATTGTCCAGCTGCCGGTATCGGTTTCTTCCTTTGGGGGAGGGCGTTGGGATCGTATTTAAAGCCACTGACCAGCTATTTTGGACTCGCTTTGTCAGAGGCAGCTGCGACGCACAGAACTGAGGACAGAAAGAGAGGTGAGGGTGATGGTTTTGGGGTTGCGCCCACACAGGTGAGGGTGGGAGGCAGGTGTGGTGGGAGCAAGCGAGGGCAAGGGTTTTCGAAGCCAGGAACAGGTGGCCCCAACCTTTAAGCGACTGTAAAACTGAAAATGCAAGAGTCTTCTTGTGCCATTTAGTTGATTGTAGTTATACCCCCACCCCCTCGAGGAGTTGAGGATGGCCAATGCAGTCTCCCCAATCTCCCTTTATATCTTCCCAAAAGGCCTGCAGTGCTAGTTACACTGACAGAGTGGCTGGCCCAAAACCGACGAGTTTGCAGGGCGATTTGAACCTGGGTTTATCCAGCCCTAGTCCAACACACTAATCTCTACAGAGCTGTATGAGCATGCCTGCCCTTTCGCTGTCGCTGTGCTTCATGCCTGGGACTCCTGTCCAGAATGCCAACATGGCAGAGCCTCACTCTCTTACTTTGGATCTCTCTTCCTTGATTCAAAACTCCTGAAGCGCAGCCTGAGAATACGGGTGGGAAATTATCTGTGTACACGCCATATGTTTAAAGCATATTCCCTGCCTGCACTCCCCCCCCAAGAATCCTGGAGAGTGTACTTTGCCCTTCACCGAGCTACAACTCCCAGCACCTTTAAACTACAGTTCCCAGGATTGGGGGACGTCATGTGCTTTAAGTATGCTTCAAATCTACGGTGTATTTCTGACTACAGAAAGGGGTCGTCGGGAGGTTTGGGAGAGGTAAAAGGAAGTACTTCTTCGTGTGGTGCAGTTAAACTACGGAACTCACTGCCACAGGAGGCAGCAATGGCCGCAGCGAGTTGCATGGCTTTAAGAGAGGACTGGACAAATTTGTTGAGGATAAGGCCACTGGTGGCTACGCTCTGCATCCACAGACGGAGGCAGCAAATCTTCTGGATACCAGTGGCTGGAAACCATAGGAGGGGAGAGGTCTCTTGTGTTCGAATCCTGCTTGAGAGCTTCCCATTATGGCATTTGCTTGGCCACTGTGAGAAACAGGACTAGATGGCCATTGGCCTGACCCAGAAGGCTCCTGTTCTTATATCATGGGGTGGGTGGGTTTTCCCACCTTGTGTGACATTTCCTGGCTGTGTGTTAATGGCTGCATGCATGCACCCAGGGAGTTTGATGGTCAACCTGCATTCCTCCACAGGGTCGGTTCTTTTATCGGGCTTCTCTCCTCCTCCTCCTCCACCACCACCACCACCACCGCAGAAATGACGTCGCAGCTGGAGAGCGCAATGGACGGCCTCATCTCCGTCTTCCACAGCTACTCGGGCAAGGAGGGCGACAAATACAAGCTGAGCAAGAAGGAGCTGAAGGAGCTGCTGCAGAACGAGCTCGGCTGCTTCCTGGAGGTATGGAAAGTTTTAATGGGGAAACGGAATGGAGTAATCCCCAAGGAGGGCAAGCCCGACTGGCCGGCACAGCGATACCGGACCTCTCCGCAGCACAAGCTTTTGTTACCTGTCCCATCCAACGCTGGCTTGACAGTGAAATGTGGTCCTAGCAAGCTGGTTGGTGGCAGGAGACCGGGGGGGGGGGGGGGGTTTGAAACAAATCCGGCATTGGGTGGATTTAAACAGAGGGATGATGCACGACTTGGTCTGCCGCCATTCATGCATGCCTTTCTTGGGTTCTCTTCGCATGGGTTCTCTTCGCATGGCCTGTCAATGCAAAGGATAGAATTATAAGGAGCGTCTCCACCCCCATCGTTCTACCCGGACACTGAGGTCCAGCTCCGAGGGCCTTCTGGCGGTTCCCTCACTGCGAGAAGCCAAGTTACAGGGAACCAGGCAGAGGGCCTTCTCGGTAGTGGCGCCCTCCCTGTGGAACGCCCTCCCACCAGATGTCAAAGAGAACAACTACTATCAGACTTTTAGAAGACATCTGAAGGCAGCCCTGTTTAGGGATGCTTTTAATGTTTGATGTATCATAGTATTTTAATATTCTTTTGGAAGCCGCCCAGAGTGGCTGGGGAGGCCCAGCCAGATGGGCGGGGTATAAATAATAAATTATTATTATTGTTATTATTATTATTATTAAGGATAGTTCTATCAGTGCTTCTTTGCCAATACAGTGAAATAGATCTTCCATGTTCAAGGGTAGTTTGCTGCAGAAAACCAGGTATTTGAACAGCACCAGGAACTTTCTGCTAGTCCTGTTAAATATTTTGGAATGCTGTTTGTTTGCTATGCATTCGGACACATCTTGCAATAATGTAACCAAATTTTGAATGGGGTTTCCTGAGATCAAGGAGTAGGTTTTTTGCCTATGTTTGGATCAAGATGGATTGCTGAATCCTTCAAAGCTGTGCTCATTCTAACCAAATTTTGTGTGATGGTTCCAGAGATCAAGAAGAAGGTTTTTCTTCTACGTTCGGATGCAGTCGGGTGCCATTTTGATTCAAGATGGCAGGCGGAACCTTTTGAAAATGTACCAATTTTAACCACTGTTTTCCAAACCGCTCTCATCTTTTTGGTTCCCGGGAATTCCCAAGCAATGCTGCGTACGGGATGGGTAGCGTACAATCCTCCTGCACACATATAGATGTTAAGAAGTCAAAGCACAGTTCCCCTTGGATGATTTGTACAGCAGCATCACAATCCTGGATTTGCAGGAAGTCAGAGCAGGGTAGGGGAGTGGGAGAGAAGGCAGGTTCTTAAATGGTTTCTAAACAACAGCAGAGGTTTGAATAAAGCAGAGAGGGAGAGATACGGAGGCGCTGCGAGAACATGGAGTGGGTTTGATGGAGCTGTGAATACATGGGGCAGGAAGTAAGTGGGGCTGGCGAGCGATGCAAACAGAAGCAGTAGTAAAACAACACAATTGTAAAAAATGAACCCCTTCTCTCCTGTGTTGCAGGCCCAGAAGGACACAGAAGCAGTGGATAAGATCATGCATGACCTGGATGAGAACGGCGATGGGGAGGTCGATTTCCAGGAATTCGTGGTCCTGGTGGCAGCCCTCACTGTGGCTTGCAACAACTTCTTCTGGGAGAACTCCTGAGGGGCTGGAACCCCTGGCGAGCCACGGAAGCAGCTGCTTTGCCAAGCCTGGCATGGCACCCCTCTTGCCGTCTCCTTCTGGGTCCCCCTCCTAGCCTCCTTGGCTTCTCCCTCCAGCCTGGAGGAAAGAGAGCACCTTTCAGTGCCATGTAATCGCTCGCCGAGACAACGCTGCTTAATAAAAGCCATCCCCCACCCAACCCTTTGCTGGTGGTCTGGTCTGCTTTTCTTGCAGGGGAAAGTGGGGAGGAGCAGATGTGGGGATGGGACAACCACCTCCGGTTCCAGGATTGGGACCTTTCTACTCAGCTATCCACGCAAGGGCTGAAACTAAAAAAACAGAAAAATTCTATTTCACTTCTAGCGCTGGCGGCACCAACTGATGCGGCCAGTGTTGTTAAAATAAATATGCCCACGAATGTCACTAGCCTGCCATTAATTTTACTGGCCTGCAAAAATATTTTACTTAGAAGCCCACTCTTTAACCAGCATGGAAATGTTGGCTACAAGCCTTCTAGGGGTTTTTTCTTTTTACCAGCCTGCTGTCAAGTAGATTGAGCAATAAGTTTCTGCTGTGCTAGCCTGCATAATTTGTGTGTGTGTGTGTGTGTGGTCGTGGAGGAAGGTCATATGTATGTGACTAACATAACAGAGTAAACCAGTATCTCTGTGACCTTAGTCACTGAAAATAAAGATATGGTTTCATTGGTGATTAACAACATCCTTTCAGGATACAGGACAAACTTATCCAAACTGCTCTTTGATGCATTAAAAATCATCTAAAAAGGTGTCCCAAGTAATATATATAGGGTACTTTTTTGTTACTCAAAATAGATTAAACTTTGTTTGAGCTCTAACTTTACTACAAACAAAACAAAACCAGAGAAATGTTCACTGCAGCAAGGGATTGGCTGACTCATATATTGCGCCCAAGATTTTTCAGCACCTTCCATCTTCAAAGCTGCAGTCCTACCCATTTCCCAAAAAGGTGAGGTCCCATTCGATTCAATGGGAATGAATTCTGAGCAGACTTGTACAAGATAGCGCTGTAAGGCTACAATGCACACTGTGGAATTAATCTCATTAAATTCAGTGAGATTTACTTCTGAGGAAACCTGGATAGGACCTGCAGGAAGTGAAGAAAACCTTGATCTGGGAGTGGAAAAGCATCTCTCTGATGACTGTAGAGGACTGCCACCTTGTGGTCAACCAATAAATGACACATCTTGATCCTATGCATTTTTACTCATAAAAGGGATATTGTAAAGCTGGAAAGTTTCAGAAAAGAACAACCCAAATGATCAAGGAGTTAAAGCAACTCCTCTACTAGGAAAGATTACATTTAGAGCTTTTTTATTTTAGGAGGGAAATGCAAGTTGGGAAGACATGATAGAGGTGCTTAAGATTATGGGCTGCATACACTGTTGTTTTAAAGGATAACAGATATGGTAAAAGGAGAATTTCCTGGATGCACAGATCCAGGTTTGGGGCAGGTACTCTTTGGTGAGAGAGCCCCAGCAGAGATTTAAATTAAAACCACAAAACAGGCAGGAAAGTAAAATGTGGGAATATAAACTGATGGGCCTTTAAAATATCCTCTCCTAAGACGCTTTCAGAGTTCCCAATTTCCCTTAGCACAGAAAAAGCCCATGTGTTTGAGAAGTTAATAAAGACACAGGACAGACAAAATAAAGTCCTCCTTCACACAGCACATAGCTAAAACTATGAAATTTGCTCCTGCAAGATGCAACAGCAGCCACCAATTTGGATGGCCTTAAAAGAGGATTAGACAAATTCACAGGGAGTAAGGTTATCCGTGGCTACTAGCCACAATGGCTCTGTTCTTCCTCCATAGTATATACACAAAGTATCAAATGTGGTGACAGTAATAATAATGCAACAAAACAACACCACAAACTGGCTTATGAGTATAAAACCAAATTTACTAGAATAACAACCAGAATAGACTTGTAACCATTCAAGCAACAAACATACTAAGGTGCCATGTGCAAAACAAAGCCTGGAGATACTGTAAACATGGAGTGGATAAATGTACAGCTGTATCTTAACAAGTTAGATGTGCAATAAACATTATACAGACTGGATAAATGAACCGTTCAACAAGTAGCGTAAGTCCAATCACAGAACTGGTTGTACATTTATCCACTCCCATGTTTACAGTATCTCCAGGATTTGTTTTGCACGTGGCACTTTAGTATGTTTGTTGCTTGAATGGTCACAAGTCTATCTCCATTCTAGTTATTATTCTAGTAAATTTGGTTTTATACTCATAAGCCAGTTTGTGGTGTTGGTGTTCTGTTCCACCTCCACCCTCAGAGGCAGGATGCATCTGCATATGAGTTGCTGGTATAGTGGTACCTCAGGTTAAGTACTTAATTCATTCTGGAGGTCCGTTCTTAACCTGAACCTGTTCTGAACCTGAAGCACCACTTTAGCTAATGGGGCCTCCCGCTGCCGCCACACGATTTCTGTTTTCATCCTGAAGCAAAGTTCTTAACCCGAGGTAATATTTCTGGGTTAGTGGAGTCTGTAACCTGAAGCGTATGTAACCTGAAGCGTATGTAACCCGAGGTACCACTGTACAGTATTCATGCACAGATAGGCAGCCTAGCATCAAACCTCAGCAGAGTACTGTATGTGCTGTTGTGCTCAGGTCCTGTGTGCAGGCTTCCCACTGAGGCCATCTGGGTGGCCACTGTGAGACCAGGATGCTAGATAGCTCAATCGGTAAAGGATTAAATTCTGAATCTCAGGGTTGTGAGTTGAGCAAACGATTCCTGCATTTCAGGGGATTGGACCAGAAGGTCTCCATCGTCCCTTCCAATTCTACAATTCTGAGATTCTATGACTTAGATGGGCCGTTCACCTACTCCAACAGGAAACACCTTCTGTTCTTATGCACAAACCTCCACCAACTGTATGCAGGCCTCGCTCCGAAACATACCCGAAACCCCCTCGCACTTAAAAGCAGCCGCGCCCCTTTAAACCGCGCCCGCTTCTAAACCAACTCCATCCATTCACAAAAAAAAAGCTTCCCCTCTTGAGAATGAGCGTCGCCCCGGCAGAGCCACGCCCCTCCCTCTGCTCCAACCACTCAGAAAGCGACGAACGGCCAACCACACTCTACGTAGCACGTCGGAGCCCGCCTTCTCCCTCTCTTTCTACCAGACGTAACCACGGTGGCGCTCCGGCTCTCCCCCCCTCCCATCCGGAGAGGACGTTCCTCCGCGCATGCGCAGAGAGGAAGCCTCGCCTCAACCTGCTGGCGCACGCGCGACCGCTGCTTGACGCGTGCGCAGCTCCGGCCTTTTTTTATATATATATTAATTTTTTTAAAAAAAAAAAAGCTCCGCCATTTTGCCGGGCTCCTTTCTGAAGGGGAATTTGAAGCGAGGAAGGCTCCGAGCGGCTGAAGTGAGAGAGTCGTCGCCGTCGTCGTCCTCCCGTGAGAGAGACGACGGGAGGTTGGAGGAGGAGGGGAAGCTGAGGGGGGGAACCAACCACCGCCACCATCTTTGCGTTTGGGGCGCCTGACGGGGGAGGCCGGGCTAAGCCTGAGCGGAGCCTCCCGCCGCCTCCGCTGGCCCCGCCGGAGCCGCAGACCGAGCAGAGCGAGCCCCGCCCCCGACGGTGAGTGAGGAGGCCGTTGGGTCGTGTAGGCCGCGCGCGGAGGGGGCGGGGCCTCGAGGACCGTTGGCGCCTCTCAGCAGGGGGGGGGGCGAGGGAGGCATTCGCCCCGGCCGCGCACGTGACCTCTTCAGAAGCCTGGCGAGCCGCGGGGGAATGCCCGGATGCAGCGGGGTTCTGTGGTGGGCGGGGCGACTCCCGTGCAGTCCCATGCATTCCCTTCTCTCCAGAATGAATGAATGAATGAATGAATGGGTCTCCTGTAAAATCAGTGGGGGGGGTTTTTGGGGGGGGGGAGCGGAGAGGTGGGGGAAGTTACCGCGAAGTTTATTGCGGGCCCAGTCGGAGTACCGACACACACACACACACACTCTCTCTCCAGCAGTGGCTAAATATTAAGTTGTGATTAATCAACTCAAGCAGACAAGGATTAGAAATGGCCACAAATTTATTGATTACAGATACAGGTGGGTTTTTGGCTCAGGCATTGGGTGTATATCCATATCGGCCCCGCCGGACAAAAAAAAAATGATTTAATTTTTAAAAGGTCAGGGAACTCAGTTCCCCTGAGTTCCTGCTTTTGAAAAAAAAACCTGTGCAAAATCACTCTTGATGTTGGCTCTACTCTGCCCTCCCTTATTTATTGTTATTTATTACATTTATATCCCATTTTTTTCGCCAAGGTGGTGAACTTGGTTCTCCACCCCACCCCCATTTGGTCTCTCAATGACCCTGTGAGGTAGGTTGGGCTGAGAGACAGTGATTGGCCTAAGGTCACCCAATGAGCTTCCTGGCTGAGCAGGGACTAGAACTCTGGCCTCCCAGGTCCTAGTCCAGGGGTGCCCAAACTTTTTTCAAAGAGGGCCAGATTTGATGAAGTGAACATGTATGAGGGCCGACCAAAGCTGTTGAGCTTTTTTTTTTTTTTTTTTTTTTGGATTTTACCCCAGGACATATACTGCTATGGGGGCCAGATTAAATCGACTGGCGGGCCAGATTAGGCCCCTGAAACACCAATGAATGCAGCACAGTGTAGACTCCTCCTGTAGCACAGTAATGCTCCTTCTGGGAAATGAATTTGGCCAACTAAACTAGGCGAGGGCAACAATAGGTCTCAAACCCTCAGTGAGTTAGGAACTTATCCTGCATGTGAAGACAGGTGCAGGCGGTAGCCATTGATAGCCTTCTCCTCCATAATTGTATTGAGGAATCTTGCTTGGCTCTTTTAAAAAGGGGGGGGGGAAGTTCCCTGAGACTGACTGTGAGGCAGATGCTCTGTTACTGGCAAGAGGATCAATGAACTCCCTGCTTCCCAGAACATAAAAGCCCGATGGATCAGGCCAAAGACCCCTGTAGTCCTTCCACTTGTTCTCATAGTGGCCAACCAGATAGCAAAAAGCAGCAGGGCCCAGCAGAAATGACCGGCAGACTCCGAGACCTGGGAGAGGAAGCAGTGGAAGAGGATTGGAAGAAATTTAAGGACTGTCTACAAAAACATTGTAAATTATATGAGTGCTAAGAAGGATGCGAGATTGAAAATAACACGGCTCCATTAAGCTAGTTGAAAAGAATATGAGAATAAGTGAATTTAAGAGAAAAATAAACTTTGAATAACTATTATGTTTAAATTGGGTATTCAAGATTTAGATAAAAGTATTCAAAGTTAGGGACATAATATTGGCAATCTATAGAATAAGAATGGAAACAAGGTGATAATTTGCTGGTTAAAATTCTATAATTTTGGAACGCAGGAGCGAGAGATGTGAGGAAGCCCAAAAAGCGAAGAAAATATGGTTATTATAAGATGTTAATTGTATTTCTGTTTTTGTTCTTTTTGTTCTGTTTCCTGTTTATTCTGGTTTTTATTTTATTGTATTAAGAAAATCTTCAATAATTTTTTTTAAAAAAAAAACAAAACACAGCAGGGCCCGGGTGCAAGAGTGCTTTCCCCTCCTTCAGTTCCCAGGGCTGGTATTCAGAAGCATTACTGCCTCTGATTATGAAAGCAGAAATTAGCCATCATGGCTAGTATCCATCAATAGCCTTTATCCCCCATGAATTTCTCCAATCCTCCTTTAAAGCCAGCCAAGTTAGTGACCGTAACTGCCTCTTGTGGGTGAATGCCAACATTTAGCTGTGAGCTGTGTGAAGAAGCCCTTCCTTTAGCAACAGTTAATGTTTTTTTCTTTTTTTCTGAACTGGCCCTGTCTTCTTCTTTTGCAGATTCTGGGGACCTGAGATGGCCGCGCAGTCAGCGCCGAAAGTCGTGCTTAAGAGCACCACCAAGATGTCCCTCAACGAGCGGTGAGGAGCCCAACGGCCAACTTCAGCTCATAAGATTTTTTTTTAATTTTTATTTTTGCTTAATTATCACTGTGTTCGATATCCAGAGCCAACATGGTCCTTGCCCTGCTTTTAACCTACCCAGATGCAGAGAAGCAGGGGGCAGCTTTACTTCTGCCTTAAATCCTACAGCAAGCGATGGTACACAAGGTTAAAAGGGCCAAAATTGTCTGTCTGATGATAAAGCTGAAAACGGTAATCTGGTGGGATGTGTTCTAAGGAAAACCTCGCACCCTCCTTTTTTTCTTCCACATGTGTTCACATTATATAGGTGACCCCTGCAGTGCGGTAGCATGTGACCTAAGCTGCAGGAGGCTTTGCTGCGGTGTCCAAGGCGGACACACATCCTTGTGTGGTCTGGCCTGTAAGAGGCAGGCAGCTGGCCGCTCTGATCAGCCCGAAGGCTCCTTGGCCACAGTCCTTGGACCTTGTAAGAGGCAAGTGCTCCGCTCCATTCATCATCTGCTTCCTTTGCCCTCTGCATGCCCTCTCTTCTCCTTCCTTTTTCTTCTCTCCTCTCCTCTCCAGTGCATTCCTAAATGTAAAATTTCCAACTAATAGGTGGTGCTTACATTGTGTGGCCCTTGTGTACTCTGTCTCTGTTAAGAGGGTTGGTAATCTTAAAACCTGGTCATCTCTCTGGGAAACGCACAGCTGGTTTCAATGGCAGGCCAGGAGAAGAGGGATCTAGTGTACAGAGGTATGGCAGGCTTGGATTATCTGAGAAACTCTGAGCTGCTCTGTAGGGGTGGTTCCAATATTAGTTGTACTTGGAATTGGTCCCTTGAAACACTTGGGCATCTACATCCTTTCTGTCCATTAATTTCAGTAGGTCTGCTCTGAGAGGACCATACAACTCACAGTCAGCTGCTCTTTGATCAGGGATGGGGAACCTGTCAACCTCTGGGTGTTGCTGGACTTCCAGTTCCCCGTCCGCCCCACCAGCCTGCTTAGTGGACAAGGAATTGTAGTCAAGCAACGCCAGGAGGACCAAGGGATCCCCCCACCTTTAATGTAAATGCATGACATTACAATTGCAAAAAAATTCTTTCTAGCCTTACATAATGTCTGTTCTAAAGGTAAAGGGACCCCTGACCATTAGGTCCAGTAATGGCCGACTCTGGGGTTGCAGCACTCATCTCACTTTAATGGCTGAGGGAGCCGGCGTACAGCTTCTGGGTCATGTGGCCAGCATGACTAAGCTGCTTCTGGCGAACCAGAGCAGCGCACGGAAACACCATTTACCTTCCCGCTGGAGCGGTACCTATTTATCTACTTGCGCTTTGACGTGCTTTCAAACTGCTAGGTTGGCAGGAGCAGGGATCAAGCAATGGGAGCTCACCCCGTTGCGGGGATTCAAACCGCCGACCTTCTGATCGGCAAGTCCTAGGCTCTGGTTTAGACCACAGCGCCACCCGCGTCCCAAATGTCTGTTCTGTTAAAGAATAAATTGTGCCTTTTTACAGCCATGTTGCTGAATAGCATATCTCCACTTCTTGGATTGGCATTTCATTGTGTCTAACGTTTTCATCAGGCGTTCTTTGAGGGTGTAGGGATAGTCCTTTTGTAATCTGCAGAATACTATTTAATAAACAGTGCAGTCCTACATAAGCTTATTTGGAATTAAGTCCCACTTTGCTCAATCAAGTGCACTTCCAAGTAAATCTTCACAGTGTTATGGCATTATTGGATAGGAATACACACACACACACACACACACACACACACACAGGCAGTAGGGTTTGCAGCCTTTCTGAACAATCAGGGGAGCCTGCTAGCTATGCTGTAGACCAGGAGTGGGAAACATGCCTTTCGGCATTCAGAAAATGAATTCTAACTTTCCATTTGAATTTTTTTTTTATTTCTTGCCCCTTCTCAAAATTGTAGGTGTGTCATGAATCATGAATGGGAGTCATGAATCCTAGTGCCCTCCAGATGTTGCTGGACTACAACTCCCATCATCCCCGGCTGTTGGCCATGCTTGCTGGAGCTGATGGAACTTGGAGTCAGTAACATCTGGGAGGCCAGTGGTTACCCACACCTGCTGTAGACTATTCCAGAGTTTTCCGATCTTTGTCATGATACGTTGGTGTGTCAGCTGCAGTGTGTAGTTGTGTTGCATGAACGCCCCCTGCGCTCCTCCTGGCACTGGAAAGGGTTAGTTTAACCTCCAGTTTGCTAGTAAAACTGAATTACTGTGTTGCAAAATGATGTATTTCCAAAAAGTGTGTCACCAACTTGAAAAGTTGGAAAGCTCTGCTCTATTCCATAGCATCAGGTTTGCACTTGTGGCCATCTCTCCCATGCTGGACTCCTCAATTGGGGAACCAGTGCTCAGGCCACACCACACTGTAGGGGGCTTCCTGTATGTTAGTGACATTGCTCTCATATTTTGGATTTATTAGAAGGCTTCATCAACTATATTGGGCTCCGCCATCAAGGGGTAGCTGCTTCCCATCGTATTTTGAAGGTTGTATTAGTACTATTTGATATTGAGCCCTTGCTAACTTGGCAGGGTGAGTGGCATCATAGACGTGGAAAGGGGCGAGGTCCTTGCCCAGAGAAAATCCGTTTGATTTCATTCAGTCACTCAATTAATTTGTATGCCGCTTTTCCACAAAATAAATCATGCTCAGAGCGGCTTATAACAAAGAAAACGGGAACACGTTGCAAACGAATGCTATTTTTACAATAACTTAGCAAACATTAACGATTATAATAACATAGCAAAACCCCACATTTCAATACTATAAACATCACAATATTACTTAAACAGCATCCAGAAAACCAAAAGCAAAAACGGCAAAGGAGCTTCATAGTTTCACCTTAGTCCGAGAAATACCCCTCCCATAATGTGATTGATTTATGACTCATTTTTAACAGTTGCTCACCAGTGTGCCCTTGTCCTGTCTGCATTTGACCTTGTGGCTCTGGGCCTAGATTGGGCAGCAGGCTCCGGTTCCTTGCTCTGTCCCTGCACCTGCCAAGGCATGGAGTTGTTGGTGGGGAGAGGGGTCTCCATGTGGGGAAAACCTGTGGCCCCTCCAGCTGCAGTTGGGCTCCTGGTTTCCCCCAGCCTTAGCCAGCATGGCCAGTTATTTGCTGAAGGGTCCATTTCTGGAGCCAGGTCCAAACTTGAATTTGAAAGCACATCCTGTGTGCTGTTTGAGATCCTTACTCATAGGATTAGAATGCCCCCGGCATGATCAGAGAACACTTCCCGCCAACGACTGGTTTCTTTCCAGCTGGCAGCCCTTTGTGTCTCCTGGTTTAGGGTGCTGCTTGGTAGAAGTCCTCAGGCCCATAAAGGGAGAGCTGAAAAACCTTGTTTTTGAGCAGCAGCCGCCTTTCAGAATCTGGATCCAACCCTCGTTTGGATTGGGTGCAAATCCAGCACTATGCTAGCGGCATAAAGCCGATTGGCAGTTTGTGTGTTCCCTTATGTGTCCAAAAGATGGAAACTGCCATAAGAATTTGAATGGCATTTTTGCCATAGTATTAAAAACCCCTGGGATTGTAGTTCTGGGACACACACATGCTATTTCCTAGCTCCCTCATAAATAAGCTAATGAAAGTGACTAGCTTGCTAAGAAACTAGTAGCTCTCACCTCTCAGCCTCCCATCCTTCTGGCACATGCCCTGCCTAAAAGTACTCACTGCCTGTGGCTGCCAGGAGAGTTATTAAATATAGGGCTGGTTCTTTAATCGTGTGATCTTTGGAGCATTGTATAATAATTATTATTTATTATATCAGCCAATTTATATAGCAAGTATCAGAACAGCTTGACAAGGTGAAATACAACTTACAAAAGGAATGAGGGGGATTCTGAAACCATCAACCATTCCAAAATATAGCTACATATAAATAAGGACCAAGGCCTACCTGCCCTTCTTAAAGCTGAGCACTGCCACAGATGGCAACATTAATTAATCAAAGGCCTGGTTGAGTTAAAAAGTATTGGCCTGATGCCTAAAGATTGGCAAGGTTGGCATCAGGCATGTCTCCCTGGGACCAGCGGGTGGCAGCATGGCACCACTAGAAAAGGCCTGTTCTTGTGTGATCACCCTCCGCACCACCCCAGGTGGGGCACACTATGAGAAGGGCTTCAGATGAAGACCGCAGGGTCTGGGCTGGTTCCTATGGGGAGGAGAGGTCTGTTGCAGCTTCAAGATGACCTAGTGGTTCAAAGCAGCTTGATTTGGCAATTCCATCTTAACTTACCTTTGCTGACCAATTGATTCAGTCCATTTGCAACCAGCACTGCTTTCCCTTCACCTTTCTCTCCATCTTGCTTAACTGCTTTGTGTGCTTTTTTTCCATCTTTGCTTCTTCATTTTGAGATCACATGAAATTTGATTTTTTTATTTAAAAAAATCACTTCTGTTTTAAATTTACTGCACTAATCCACACCCTTTTGAATGTCCTGTCCTTGCACGTCTTCTGGAAAAAGAGGAAAAGTCTGTAGCTCATTAACCTGCGATAAATTAAAATGTGTACCACGTTGTTGGCGTTTTTTTAAAAAAAATTGTGGGCCGCGGCCGCCCACTCTTAAGGGCCATGAAATGCCAGTTGAGATGCTTTTGTAATGACAAGCTTTTGTTTAAACACCCGTTTTGTTCGACCTTGAAGCTTTACTAATATGCTGAAGAACAAACAGCCGATCCCCGTGAACATTCGAGCCACCATGCAGCAGCAACAGCTAGCCAGTGCCCGGAACAGGAGGCTGGCCCAGCAGATGGAGAACAGACCTTCTGTGCAGGCTGCGTTAAAGCTCAAGCAGGTGAGAGAGGCGCAGGAGAGCCAGCGATGGAGCCTTGGCAGCCGGGGGCTTCCTTTGGGTGGGAAAGACAGGCGGGGTTTGATAGGTGGATACCAGCTTCTGGAAACCACAGACTCCCGCTTGCAGGTTTCCCACAGCGTGGTCGTCTTGCGAGATTAGGATTCTGGGCTAGGTGGGCCATTGGCCTGACCCAGCAAGGCTCTCCTTATGCAAATCTTTGGTCGATGTTCCTGCTGGTGGGCCACGTCACCTCCTGCTGCCTTCTAGGAAATAACCCTTTGTCCGGGTGGTCTGATCCACCAGGGCTCTTAAGGAAGGACTGCATAGCAATCACCATATAGCTTCACTTGGGGGTTGCTAACCTGGTGCCCTCCACCTGTTTTGGGTGGCAACTTGCATCAGTCCCAGCTCAGTCAGTGATGGTGTGTGCGTGACGGGAGCTGTTGTTCACGACAGATCTGGAAGGCACCACACAGACGTACCCATTATTTGTTTACTTCTAGTATTCATTGTGTGAAAAATAACAAAAAAGAAACCACAAACACAACCACACAAAAGACAAGAACGATTGCATGTCATCCCAGAAACAGAAAATGCCCTTCTATGTAATTGTGCTGCGTAAGGTTAAAGCAACATGGGTTGATCTCAGGGACTTGGCTACAGCAGAGGAGGTTCCCTTGCACCTCGCTGAGGCAGGCCCCAGAAGATTACAGGCTTGTGACCGAAATCCCATTCTGGGAGAGTTTGCCCTTCTGAGTTTGGGCCTCAGAGGACCAGGGTGGTGGTGCAGCTTTGCTGGTTTTGACCATGCAATCGTTTCCCCCCTGTGTAGCTTTAGTCTCCGTCTACATTTGGGCCCCGTGGTGGCGCAGGCAGCCGTGACACATGTGTAGCAGGTGCTGCTCCATTGGACGACTTGTGTGAAATGGCCTTTTTTAAAAGAGAACATATGGCAGGAGCTAAAATCATCATCATCAAACCTTTTATTGGCATCACATCCAAACATCCAAAACAAATCAATACAGAATTACCACTTCCCCATTGGCACAAAACATTTGCTAAAAGAAAGGAGGCAGAGCAGTCTACCGTCACATCTCTTGGTCTCCAGGGAGATCAGGCGTCTGCAATGTATTTCGACGACAAAAAACCAAATAGAGATATTTAGCCACTAACTTGGTGAGCTCCTGATCATTCCCCAGTAATAGAAAATGTATGACCTCCAACTCTGGTTTTCATTTGGGGATACAGAGTTGATCTAGAAATTGCTGACAGGTCAGCATATAGTTTACAATTGAGAACCATATGTGTAAGGGTTTCCACCAGGTGGTCTTCACATGGGCAAGTTCTTTCTCATTCCACCCTGGCTGAGAACCTTCCGCAAAGGAGGTTTGATGGATTTAAATTAAACCTGGCCAGCAAAAATGCCCTTCTTTCTTGAGGGTTAAGCAGAAATTCAAGGTAATTGTGGTTGGTTTCATGTGCCCAAGAAAGTTGAAAATAAAGAGGGGAAGATGTTCTCTCTGCTGCTACTGTTAGTTCTTGGCGTTCGATAGCCCACAACCTAGTTTTTATTATAGCCTTGGCAGATGGAGCTAAAATGCAGTAGAGTCCTGAATGGGTGCTGCTTCCTGAAAGAGAGGCATGGTCATCCCCTACTTGCAAAAGGTGGCTCTGATTCATCTCAGAGTGCATCTGCGGTCCCCTCCTTTCCCTTTGTCTGATCTAGTTAGGATGTACCTTGGTATCATTTCATGAGCTACCAGGTGACTTGTTGTGAGAGCTGGAGAACCATGTTTAACATTTCCTATATTTACAGCCGCTCACATAAGAATCCATTATTCACTGGTCTGCTGATGTGATAAGACCATTGCATAGTTTTTATGTAATGGTATTTAAAATAAAAATGCAGTGCATCTCTCAAAATGTTCTGGGCACATCTTCATTCCCTCCTCAAACCAAACCATGTTGCTTCACCCTTTTTCTTCCCCAGACCTTTCCTGCATTGAACCAAGAGCCGTGGTGATCACATGACCCTCTCTCTCTCTTTTCCCCCCATTACTCCCATCTCAAGCAGCTTGTGCCCGCCCTTCCGTGCCAGCTGCTCTCTGCTTGTTTCTGTGCGGCGTTTTCCTGTCTAACACTCTCTTCTTCCAGAAGAGCCTGAAGCAACGCCTGGGGAAGAGCAACATCCAGGCACGCTTAGGCCGGCCGGCGGGACCCCTGGCCCGGGGTGCGTTAGGGGGCCGAGGCTTGCCCATGGGTCAAAGAGGCTTGCCCCGAGGAGCCATGCGCGGCGGACGTGGCGCCAGAGCGTTGCTACGGGGAGGAATCCCCCTCCGAGGTTAGTGTGTCAGTGAATTAGTTCACTTAGGACTGGGGGGGAGGCAGCACCGTTTTCTGTCTGGAGGCAGCAATCCTTTCTGGGTACCCTTCCAAGAAGGGCCACATGCCAGTGTTGGGCAGGGCAAGGAGGAACAATGGGTGGAAAAGTTAAGGCCAATTTTACCTTTGTGCCATAGGCTACTTTCTGCACATACACATGCATTCCCTTCTCCATCCTCCACCCAGAGAGGCATGGCCAGAGTTCAAAGGCACATCCCAGCCAGGCAAAAACACTCAAGGAGAGGGTGTGAAGCATGGCCCATGAGGGGTGGGGCCTGGGAGAGTTCCGAGGGCCAGATAGGGAGACCTTGAGGGCCACATTCAGCCCCCAGGCCTGAGGCTCCCCAAACTCTACTTGCCAAATATCACTTGACACCCCCCAAAGATATATCTGATGAATAGTATCTGATGAACAATAATACTATTGGGGGGGGGGCAGAACTGATGTCCATGCTTCACACAGCCTGCTTGCTGTGTGCTCTGCTTCCCCAGTTTGGGGGCTCAGTACATAAACTTTGACGTAGTCCACATGTTAATCTACATGAGTCTGATTGCATGGCGTGACTTCAGTGGATTTAATATACTTGGTGCAAACTTGAGAGAGGGGTGGGAGAGCAAGGAGTTGAGGAAAGAGAAACTTAGGAAGCCTGCCCCCCAACAGATGAAACAGTTTCCGGGGCCAGATATAGGACATACAACCAAGGGAGCTAATAATAATAATAATAATAATTTAAAAACCTGTATTTACTAAGATCCATAAAAATGCAACTGTACCAAAAGGAAGTATTATTAAAATAAGATATTTGGGGGGTGGACTTTTGTCTTTGTTCAGGGCACCATATTACCAAAGACTCAGCGGCCTTTGGCAGAGCTATGCTTCTCTTCAGCTAAGTTTGCTATCCTGGAGTAAGCTCTGCTTGTTTTGTTTTTTAAGTTCCTAGCTTCTGTAATTGCAGAGAGAAGCCTGGGAAATGGAAAACGAGGCTGGTAGGCTTTGAAGCCCCTAGGTAATGGGTGGTGAACTTTCAGCTATGACTCCCATCACCCCTGACTGTGGCCATGCCGGCTGCTGGGACATGGGAGTCCAACAACAACTGTAAGGCTGAAAAGCCTCCCTACATTTGCCATAGCGCATTTTGGCATAACAGTTACCTGGGCTGTTGCAAATAGGAGGCCGACAACCAGTGAAGGGGCTCGGATCCAAAAGAGAATTCTCAAGCAAAATGTGCTTTGGAGACACTATTATTATTGAGCCACTGTAGAATTTGAAAGTAGACCTGTAGTTCAGAAATATCCTGAGTTTGCTGGCAAGACCTTTTCTTCAAAAACTCAACTGATGGTTGACTGACTGACACACTCTCTCTCTCTCTCTCTCTCTCTCTCTCTCTCTCTCTCCCTTTAAAGGACAGGGTTTACTTCGGGGAGGACGCGGCATAGCTGCTCGAATGGGCCTGAGAAGAGGAGGCCTTAGAGGACGGGGTGGGCTTGGCAGAGGAGGGCTTGGCAGAGGAGCCATGGGCCGGGGTGGCATTGGCGGCAGAGGTGAGCACAAACTAACTTGGGATGTTACACTCACTTTCATTTTATTCCTGCAGCCTCGTACCTGGCATTGCAGAGAAATTCTAAGAAGCGAAAACATCAGTCCCGTACTGAAAAGGTTTAGTCTGCCATCTCAATTCAGAATGGCACCCAGCTGTTTCCAAACTTAAGACGAAAACCTGCTCCGTCACCTCAGGAACCGGCATGCCAAATTTGGCCAAATCTTTAAGAGGCATCTAAATGCTTAGCGAAGGAACAAACAGCTTTCCAAAAATAATCAGTAGATTTACTGCATGTGTGAAAACCACAGCACAGGAGAGGTCAGTTATATTCGTTTGCCGCTTTTTACACCAAAGTATTTCGAAGCGACTTGAAATGAATAAGCAGGAATAGCAAAAAAACGTTAAAACCAAACACAGGAAAAACATTGACACCCAAGAGAGCCGCTGCCTCTGTCAGATAGACAAACATTATTATGCAACATAAGGCAGCTTTCTATGAGGACTAGAATCTGCCATTTAATCAGGAAAACTAAGATCTGGGATCTTGCTTTAACTTTAGGAGACAAGCAATAACTAAATGATAAACATCATCTGTGAATGCAAAAGATCCAATCACTGACATCCAGGAAGGGTTGGGAATATCCCCTTCCTCAAAACACCGGAGAGCCCCCTGCCAATTAATATAGACCAGGGTTTCCCACACTTGGGTCTTCAGCTGTTTTTGGGCTACAGCTCCCATCATCCCTAGCTAGAAGAACAAGTAGTCAGGGATGATAGGAACTGTAGTCCAAAAACAGCTGGAGACCCAAGTTTGGGGAACCCTGGTCTAGGCAATGCTGAGTTAACTAGATGGACCGATAGCCTGGTGCAGTCAAAGGAAGCTTTCTATGTCTACTCTGATTGACGGCAGCCCTCCGATCACATTTTAGGCATCTTTTGCACTGGAGAGGCTATGGGGCGGGAGCGGGGGGCAGTTTGAACTTTATCCTAGAAGAGGAGGCAGCTGAGCTCCAGTGGTGCAGTGCCTAACCCTGTCCTCCTCCTCCTCCTCTTCTCCTGCCCAGGTCGTGGCATGGTGGGCCGGGGACGAGGCGGCTTTGGAAGCCGTGGGAGAGGCCGGGGACGAGGCAGAGGCGCCCCCCGCCCCGCCCTGACCAAGGAGCAGCTCGACAACCAGCTTGACGCGTACATGTCGAAAACGAAAGGACACCTGGATGCCGAACTGGACGCCTACATGGCCCAGACAGACCCCGAAGCCAACGACTGACCCACCCTTGCTGTAGACACTCGCTGAGGTTGTGTGTTCTGTGCGCTGGTCCTTCCCCACCCAAGCCCTCTCCTGTAAGCCACGACCGGCAACAGCCGCCCTGACGGCGTGGGGAGGGGTAGGAGACAATAACTTTCACGGGTTTCTCTTGCATTTTGATACTCCTGCGTTGTATGAAACTGGCGGGCGGGAGAGAATTGTGTGTCTATCTACATGCACGCACGCACACACACACATACATTTCTTAAACGACTTCCAAAAACAAATGTGACTGACCTGCTGTCTGTAGATGGCATCATCTTGAAGCTCCTCAACAGGACATTACATGCATGACTGTCCCCCTTCCTCTCCTGTATTTCTCAACCCCCCCACCCCCCAAAAAATTTTTTGACCTTGCTGTAGACAGAAGGTCTCAGGTGCTTATAAATTGCAGTCTCGGCAGCTACAGCTGCTGTAAGAGTTGGCTTTCAAGGTGGCTGCTCATGCACAGTGATGCTGAATCCCATACTTCCTTTCTGATGTTTCTGCTTACGTCCACACCCCAGGCCCAACAAATAATTCTGTGACTTTTATATATGGTGAGCACAAATCAGTGGAGTTCTTCCTTCCCTGCCCCTCTCCTTCTTCCAACCCACCACTCCCCCAAAAAAGGATCAGGCCCAACTAGTGTTTAATTCACCAAACCTGTTGTGGCCGAAAGCAGATTTTTTTAAAAAAAATAATAATAAACAATGGCAGCAAACTTTTCATTTTTATGTTTATGCTCTTGTGGCCAGCCTGCTGGTTGGTATTTTGTTTGTGTGTGTTTGAAGACACTAGGAAGGCAGATTCTTTTCTCTGTTTGCCACCCAGTGTCTTGTGAGCTCAACTGTTCTATTCTGGTTTTGAATGGCATCTTGTATTTTCTGGTTTACCATAAGAAACAATTGCAGGGAAAAGGGAAAAAAATGCCTTTGTCTTGGTTTTTTTTTGGTTGGTGGTGCGGGGACTGTTGTTGGAAACTTTGAACAAGCCGCTACTACTATGACCTTTTTGGTCATCTTTTAATAGGTAGGTGGGGCACCTACCTTCCTATCATTTCATATCATGAGAGTGTCAGCTGACTGATAGATGGGCAGTCCTACACTCTTGCCAAAGTTAACCCACCGGTTGGGAGGAGGGATCTACTTTGCCAGGGTGTTCCCTGCAGGAAATGCTCTGGTGTATTTACCATATTTTTCGCTCTATAAGACACACCAGACCACAAGACGCACCTAGTTTTTGGAGGAGGAAAACAAGAAAAAAAATACTCTGAATCTCAGAAGCCAGAACAGCAAGAGGGATCGCTGCGCAGTGAAAGCAGCAATTCCTCTTGCTGTTCTGGCTTCTGGGATAGCTGCGCAGCCTGCATTCGCTCCATAAGACGCACACACATTTCCCCTTACTTTTTACGATGGAAAAAGTGAGTCTTATAGAGCAAAAAATACGGTATTACATTTTATATATTCGTATCCCACTTTTCTCCCAAGTTGGGATTCAAGGAAGCTTGCTGCACTTAAAATACACCAATTACAAATACAGAATAATACAGAATGCAGTGGTACCTCGAGTTACAAACACTTCAGGTTACAAACTCCACTGACCTGGAAGAGTTAAGAACTTTGTCCCAGGATGAGACCGGAAATCGTGTGCCAGCGGCGCAGCAGCAGCAAGAGGCTCCATTTGCAAAAGCATACCTCCAGTTAAGAACAGTTTCAGGTTAAGAACGGAACTCCGGAACGAATTAAGTTCGTAACTAGAAGTACCACTGTGATAAAAACACACTAGTTAAAACAGTAATGAATATACATTATAACATATTGAAAACCAGCCACTAAAATAAAATTTGCAGCCCAGTGATCAGCTTTGCACGAGCTTCTAGAGGCCTGTCTAAACGGAGGGATAACAAACACAACCAATTTAACCTCTCTTTGGAGGAAACTCCACAACATTAAGAGCAGCTGCAGGAAAGTCGGTAGTTGGAATCCGCACAACGGGGTGAGCTCCTGTTGCTCTGTCCCAGCTCCTGCCAACCTAGCAGTTCGAAAGCACGCCAGTGCAAGTAGATAAATAGGTACCGCTGCGACGGGAAAGTAAACAGTGTGTCCATGCGCTTTGGTTTCCGTCACAGTGTCCTGTTGCGCCAGAAGCGCTTTAGTCATGCTGGCCACATGACTCAGAAAGCTGTGTGTGGACGAACGTCGGCTCCCTTGGCCTGAAAGCGAGATGAGCGCCACAACCCCATAGTCACCTTTAACTGGACTTAACCGTCCAGAGGTCCTTTACCTTTCACCATTTCTGCAACAACCTTGGCTCTGGGTCCCTAAGCATAGAGATGAGCATTGTTTTGCAATTTAAGTATCTGTCTCCCAGCTTGTTTATAGTGTCTGAAACGGGGAGGAAAAGATGCAGAAATGGATGGATTTGTACATATGTCACTTTTAGATACAAGCCACCTGCTGTTCTCCAGACTACCAAAAACAAACAATTTAACAGATTTCTTCTGGACACAAGTCTACTTTTGTTAGGTGCATCTGTGGGACCAGGTCCACAAAAGTTTATGCCACAAGATCCTTGGGTGATGGCAGAAAAATGAATAATCCCTTAACACACTTACCCCTCTGGAAATTCCTCCAAAACTATAATAATTGTCCATCTCTGGAGTTTTGAAACTTGCAGAACACAGAATGTGAAACAAAGAAGATACGCTATCAGTATTTCATATTTGGAGTCAGTGGTACCCCCTCTAGTGAAAATGCAAGCTGTTCAAATATTTCTTTGCCTGTTGATACCAGCAAAGGGATCACAGGAAAGTTCTTTACCAGCCACTCTGCTTAGTTACACACCTCTGTTTTCCCAAAGCCTTTGTTTTCCATCCACCATTAAATTTAAAGCAGCTATGAGGGTATGCATGAAAAGAGTGCAGCTTAAGATGGGAAGACCAGAGGCACAGGTAAGAGACAAGTGGTTATGCAATGGGGTGCAAGCCTGTGATTATGTGTGGGGACACTGCTGCAGCTGTAACTGTGCCCTCTGGCTTAGAATACATCCTCTAAGCTTGTTATTTTTTAAATAAATGTAGTTTGCTATGAAGCATTGTTAGCAGCTGGCTTTAAATATCTGATCGATGGGGAATCTTGTTCACAACTAGCTGGAGTTGTGAGATGTTTGCAGAGGTGATGGCATTTGCTGCTCTCTGGAAATTTGGAAGAATACCCCATTAATGCTAAAAAAAATTGCCTAGCCACTTTGGTGCTTGTCATGCAAAAATGCATTCCCATTTTTATTTTGGTAGCATCCTGCAATCTATAGAGGTGTTGAGCAAGGAGTGTTACTGATGCAGCAAAGCAGGGGAAGTAGCTCTGCAATAGAGCATCTGCTTTTGCATGCAGAAGGGCCCAGGTTCAATTTCCAGGTAGGACTGGTGGGAAAATACACCTATCAGAAATCCTCGGCCACTGACTGTGTAGACCAGTGTTTCCCAAACTTGGGTCTCCTGCTGTTTTTAGACTACAGTTCCCATCATCCCTGACCACTGGTCCTGCTAGTTAGGGATGATGGGAGTTGTAGTTCAAAAACAGCTGGAGACCCAAGTTTGGGAAACCCTGGTGTAGACGGTGCTAAACCTAGATGAACCAGCAGTTTGACTCTATGAAGCATCTGCTTCTAACATCACACACACACTCCTTGATCACTCAGGACCATGAGGACTGGTAGCTTTGCCTAAGAATTGATGCTTTTGAATTCTGGTGCTGGAGGAGACTCTTGAGAGTCCCATGGACTGCAAGAAGATCAAACCGATCCATTCTGAAGGAAATCAGCCCTGAGTGCTCACTGGAAGGACAGATCCCGAAGCTGAGGCTCCAAGACTTTGGCCACCTCATGAGAAGAGAAGACTCCCTGGAAAAGACCCTGATGTTGGGAAAGATGGAGGGCAGAAGGAGAAGGGGACGACAGAGGACAAGATGGTTGGACAGTGTTCTCGAAGCTACGAACATGAGTTTGACCAAACTACGGGAGGCAGTGGAAGACAGGAGTGCCTGGCGTGCTCTGGTCCAGGGGGTCACGAAGAGTCGGACACGACTAAACAACCACAACAATGCCCATTGCTTGCAGCCTTGCTTAGCCTCCAGAGAAAACACCTTCAAAAACCTGTCACTTGACCTGACCTGAACTACCAGCACATGTGTCTTGCCTTGTTTCCAGAACTAAGAGAAGATTCTCTTTCTGCCCGCCCCAGGGATTTTAATTTAGTTGTTCACATGTAAAATGGTGCGTGTGGTTCAGGATTTATTTTCAATTTCATGACATTTTTATGCTGCTCTGCCGGGAGAATGAGTACTCTCAAGCCAGTTTCTGGAGCTGAGAAGTCAAATACTGTATATATATATTTGCATCAGCTGCAGAGCTCGCAACGCCTCAAATAACCCTCCCCCTTTCTGTGCAAGAAAGTGGTACAGCCCAAAACAAAAGCTTTTGCTCCCTTTCGAGTCCGCCGAACGTATATATTGCCTTTCATGGAACGGGCTGGCCCCGCCCCACTTCCCCCCTCCCCAAGCTTTGATGGGCCCGAGGCGCCTATTGGTCGGGATCTTGGCGGCCTCCTGTGCCGACGCTTCCCATTGGCTGCCGGCCTTTGTGTGCTTTCACACGTTCCCAAAGGCTGTTCTTTATGTTATTGTTGTGAACAAGTTGCAAAGCGGAGTGCCTGATTTTGATTTTGTTTTTCCAAGTGTTGGGAAGGCGGGTGGGTTGCTGAGCAGGAGGGACCAACCAGCGCCTATGGGGTGAGTACCTAGCTCATTCCCAACGGCTTCCATTTTTTCTCCCCCTGCGCCAAAAAATAAAAAATAAAGGAGCAATCAGATCCCCCCCTCGCTTTAGAGATCTGGTGCATATTATTTTATGATCCACCCCATATATGATTTCTTTGCACCCGCAACTGATGCGCACACCTTTGCCCAGGTCCAGGAATAGCTGGATCGCCCGACTGTCAACTGGTTGTCTAAAGAAAGGCAGATCTGAACTAACCTCCCTCCCCAATTCCCTGCACCCAGCACCATCACCAGAGCCCGTAAGAACATAAGAAGGACCCTACTGGATCAGACCAGCAGCCCATCTGGTCCAGCATCCTGCTCTCACAGCGTCCAGATGCCCGTAAGAACCCAGGAATCAGGTAGACTGGCCCTGGCGCTGGAGGTTCCACAAGAGCATTAGAAGAGCCTGTCTGCTGGATCAGACCAGCAGCCCATCTAGTCCAGGTTCCTGTTCTCATAGTGGCCAGCCTCACGCCCCAATGGGAAGCTGAAGCAGGACCTGAACACAAGAGCGGCTCTCGCCTCTTGCGGTTTCTTGCGTGACAGGGTGAGCTCCCGTTGCTCGGTCCCTGCCTCTGCCAACCTAGCAGTCTGAAAGCACGTCAAAGTGCAAGTAGATAAATAGGTACTGCTCTGGCAGGAAGGTAAACGGCGTTTCCGTGCGCTGCTCTGGTTCGCCAGAAGCGGCTTAGTCATGCTGGCCACATGACCCGGAAGCTGTACGCTGGCTCCATCGGCCGATAAAGCGAGATGAGCACTGCAACCCCAGAGTCATCCGCGACTGGACCTAACGGTCAGGGGTCCCTTTACCTTTACCTTTACTTTTAAAGTCACACAAGGCTGGTGGCCATCAGTACACCTTGTGGGAGAGAGTTCCACAGTTTAGCTTCTCTGCGAGAAGGGCTTTTCTTTTATACGATACAATAATCTTTATTGTCATTGTCCCATACAGAACAAGGAAATTGAAAATCTACATCAGACATTCAGAAACCGACAAGCCTGCTGTCCCAACTATCCTAGCCTGGTTAGCTCCCTAAAAACTCTGATACCCCATAATTAAATATAATATACTCCCATAGAGACCACCTTAAAAGGTAAAGGAACTCCTGACCATTTGGTCCAGTCGTGACCGACTCTGGGGTTGCGGTGCTCATCTCGCTTTACTGGCCAAGGGAGCCGGCGTACAGCTTCCGTGTCATGTGGCCAGCATGACTAAGCTGCTAACACTGCATTTAAAACCAAAATCGCATTTGAATAGATACTGTTTCTTAGGCGGCTGGTCCTTATCTGTGGGTGGCACTGTGGCCTAAACCACTGAGCCTCTTGGGCTTGCTGATCAGAAGGTTGGCGGTTTGAATCCCCGTGACGGGGTGAGCTCCCGTTGCTCTATCCCAGCTCCTGCCAACCTATCAATTCGAAAGCACACTAGTGCAAGTTGATAAATAGGTACAACTGCAGCGGGAAGGTAAACCGCATTTCCATGCGCTCTGGTTTCCGTCACGGTGTTGTGTTGCGCCAGAAGCAGTTTAGTCATGCTGGCCACACGACCCGGAAAGCTGTCTGTGGAAAAACGCCGACTCCCTCATCCTGAAAGCGAGATGAGCGCCACAACCCTAGAGTTGCCTTTGACTAGACTTAACTGTCCAGGGGTCCTTTTACCTTACCTGAACCTTCACCTTCCTTGGATGTCCCCGAATTCCAGTGATATAAGAGAGGGAGGGGGAAAACCTTTTATTCACTTTTCCCTCACTGCTGTGTTTTTCCAGCAACTTGGATTTGCTGCTCCCTGTGGCAGAGACAAAGCATAACCATAATCAACAGATGTGTAGTTTGTGGGACTTTTTTATTATTGTCTTGGAAGGGAGGAGGGTTTATAGGGTGTGAAAACATTGTGTCTGCTATCTTATAGTGTCCCAGGCTCGCAAGAGATTAATTTCTCTCCTCCTGTTGTTGTGTCTGTGGAACCGCCAAGGATTTTCCCAGAGTGTGCTCGAAAATCAGCTTGCTGAGACACAGCAATGCACAACAAGAGTGTGTTATATGGAGGGAGGATTTGCGTTCCCACACCTGCCCCTCACGCAATATTTCCATCTCTGCCCCATGAATTCTGGTGTTTAGTTTTTTTCCCCCATTTGCAAATGCTCCTTTCAGAAAAACACCGGCTCCATGTTCTCCCTTATAAGGAAAGATTGCCACGTTTGGGACTCTTTCGTTTAGAGAAAAGGCGACACGGTTTATAAAACGATGTGTGGCATGGAGGAAGTGAGGAAAGGAACGCTTTTATGCCTCAGAACCCCAGAAGTTGTGGAAGTGCAGTGAAGCTGAATGTTGGAAGATTCGGGACAGATAAACATTCAGCGCTTAGTTAAGACTGTGGAACTCATGGGCACTGGAGGCAGCAATGGCCACCAGCTCTGTTTGTTGACATCCGTCTGTCTTGAGAGACAATGGAGGGGAGTCAAACCAGCACCAAAGTGACCTCCTTGGGGCACAATCCTGGGCAGTGTGTCTGGAGGTCCTGGGCTGCACAGACCCCCCTCTCAGCCTCACTGATGTAGTAAAAAAATAAAACAGCAATACATTTGACACGAGCTTCGCTGCAGGAGTTTCTGGAAGGAGGCGTACAAGGCGCCATACAACCGTCTTAGGGGCTCCACTCTGGATTTGTGTAGAATTTATTCCTGAGCCTTTTCTTTTCCCAAAGGTAGAGGTTTAGGATGAGAGTTTTCCTTCTTCTAGATGGGCTCCCTTCCCAGGTGGACGAGCCCCATCTGCCCCTCACTTCTTTCTACATCAGGGGTCAGCAAACTTTTCCAGCAGGGAGCCAGTCCACTGTCCCTCAGACCTTTTGTGGGGGGGCATACTATTTTTTGGGGGGTGAACAAATTCCTATGCCCATAAATAACCCAGAGATGCATTTTAAATACAGTCATACCTCAGACTGAAGTAGCTTCGGGTTAAACGTTTTCGGGTTGCGCTCTGCGGTGACCCGGAAGTAACAGAGCGCATTACTTCTGGGTTTCGCCACTCACGCATGCGCAGACGCTCAAAATGACGTCACGCGCATGCACGGAAGCGGCAAATTGCAACACACGCAGACTCGGGTTGCGTTCGCTTCAGGATGCAAACGGGGCTCCGGAACAGATCCCGTTCGCATCCAGAGGTACCACTGTAAAAGCACACGTTCTACTCATGTAAAAACACCAGGCAGGCCCCACAAATGACCCAGAGATGCATTTTAAGTCAAAGGACACATTCTACTCATGTAAAAACACACTGATTCCCTGACCATCCATGGGCCAGATTTAGAAGGCGATTGGGCTGGATCTGGCCCCCAGGCCTTCGTTTGCCTACCCATGTTCTACAGCCTTCTCGACTGTTGGACCCACCATTGCTTTCATTCGCTCAATCTGCCTGTCTTCGCATGCAGGGGAAGCCCCTAACTCACCGAGGGTTTGAGACCCACTGACTCCCCTCATCTGCTTTAGCCAGCCAGTCAAAGCTGTTTCCCGGGGGGTGGGCACTGTCACATGGCGACAGCTTCTGGGAGCCACAGGTGAGAGCTGAGTGCAGGGTGGGGACCAAAGGTGGACAAACTGCCCCAGAAGGAGCATGGTGTGCCCCCCATCAGAGGGACTAGTAAAGTAAAGATACCCCTGACCATTAGGTCCAGTCATGGCCGACTCTGGGGTTGCGGCGCTCATCTCGCTTTATTGGCCGAGGGAGCCGGCGTACAGCTTCCGGGTCATGTGGCCAGCATGACTAAGCCGCTTCTGGTGAACCAGAGCAGCGCACGGAAACGCCGTTTACCTTCCCTTCCCTTCCCTTCCCCTCCCTTCCCTTCCCTTCCCTTCCCTTCCCTTTACCTTATCTACTTGCACTTTGAGGTGCTTTTGAACTGCTAGGTTGGCAGGAGCAGGGACCGAGCAATGGGAGCTCACCCCATTGTGGAGATTTGAACCGCTGACCTTCTGATCGGCAAGTCCTAGGCTCTGTGGTTTAACCCACAGCGTCACCCACGTCCCATCAGAGGTACCACCTCTCCCCTAACCCCCCCACCACCAACTCTGATGGCTTTATAAGAGGATTGGACAGATTCATGAAGGACAGCCTGGATAGCTCAGCTGCTTAGAGCATGGTGCTAATAATGCAAAGGTTGCAGGTTCGATCCCATAAGGGTAAGCTGCGTATTCCTGCAATGCAGATGATCCTCAGGGTCCCTTCCAATTTTATGATGTCTATGATCAATGGCTCTGCCAGTGGCAGTGATGCTTTCGAATCCCACAGGAGGGGAGAGTTGCTCTTGTGGTCAGATCCTGGTTCCTGGTTCCCCAGTGGCCGCTGTGAGAACAGGATGCCGGACAAGATGGTCCATTGGCCTGATTTAGCAGGCTTTTCCTGTGTTCCCCTTAAACTTCTAACGCCCCCCAAAGAAGGATGCTTATTTTCTGAATTCAAATCGGAATTGCCCGTGACTCTCGCATCTCCCCAAAACGGTTGACCTGGGGTAATCAGTGTGAATGGTTATCCTCCGGAGATTGTGGATTACAACTCCCATCATCCCTGAACTTTGGCAATGCTGGATGGGGCTGGTGGGGTACACAATAGTCTGGCGGGTGCAGCCTTGAGAGAGCCCTCAGCCTGAACTACCATATTTTTTGCTCTATAAGACGCACCCGACCATAAGACGCACCTAGTTTTTAGAGGAGGAAAACAAGAAAGCAACGCAAAGCCTCTTGAGCGAAGAGGCAGGAGCGCTCCCGCTGCGCTCAAGAGGCTTTGTGTGGCACCGATCCCTCTTGCTCTCCTGGCTTCAGCGATAGCTGCACAGCCTGCATTCGCTCCATAAGACGCACACACATTTCCCCTTACATTTTAGGAGGAGGAAAGTGTGCTTATAGAACGAAAAATACGGTGCTTTGCAGGGTTGTTTTGCAGGTTAAGAAGGGGGAGAATCCTTCATTCTTTTGGAAGGGTGAGCAAAAAAAAAAAAAAAAAAAAGGTAACAGATACTAAATAAATGAAGGAGGCTAAAATTGGGCAGTGAATCACCCTGAGATACAGAGGACAGGTGCCTACACAGCTAGTATTTTGGGGTTTTTTTGCCTAATGAAAGACTTTTACACATTTAGTCAGTCTGACACTTTAGTCTGTGCCTGTCACGCACTTTGGGAAATGTTGATATGGACTTTCTGGCTCAAGTCAAGGTTTCTGCTGCCTGATTTTGATGCCGAAAGGCTGAAACTCAACAGGCGCAGTTCCCAACTCTACCCCCCGACCTGGGATAGGACAATGTGGGGAGCCAAGGCCTGTGAATTGGTGGGAGGAAGGAGATACTGCACTGATCTTTTATAAGTCTCAGGAGAGAGGTAATAACCAGGGGATATTACAGGGGAGAAGGATGCGGGTGGCGCTGTGGGTTAAACCACAGAGCCTAGGACTTGCCGATCAGAAGGTCGGCGGTTTGAATCTATTCAGCAACATGGCTGTAAAAAGGCACAATTTATTCTTTAACAGAATAGACATTTGGGACGCGGGTGGCGCTGTGGTCTAAACCAGAGCCTAGGACTTGCTGATCAGAAGGTCGGCGGTTTGAATCCCCGCAATGGGGTGAGCTCCTGTTGCTTGATCCCTGCTCCTGCCAACCTAGCAGTTTGAAAGCACGTCAAAGCGCAAGTAGATAAATAGGTACCGCTCCAGCGGGAAGGTAAATGGTGTTTCTGTGCGCTGCTCTGGTTCGCCAGAAGCGGCTCAGTCATGTACGCCGGCTCCCTCGGCCAATAAAGCGAGATGAGCGCCGCAACCCCAGAGTCGGCCACGACTGGACCTAATGGTCAGGGGTCCCTTTATCTTTTTATTACAGGGGAGAGCGAGGAATAGAAGCTGCTCAGTTATTGTTGTTAAGTTCTGGAAGAGAGAAGAAGGGGTAAAGGGGTCATCCTAGCTATGGTTGCCCAGATTGGGAAAGGAAGCAGGATCTGGTGAATAAAGAATGGATGGGGAGCCTCAGGTCTGGGCACTGAATGTGGCCCTCCAGACTTCTTTCTCTGGCCCTCGGAGCATTTCCCAGGCCTTCACCGGTCCTACTTCATGCTAGGTTTTTTGAAGGAGGCTGACTGGAATGTGTCCTCAAACTCTGCACATGCCCCTCACTTCCCTGGACAGAGGATAGAGAGGTAGCTGCAGGTGTAGAAACTCACCTGCCATACAAAGGTGAAATTTGCATCTGTTGCCCTGCCTACTTCCCCTTAGCCCCTCCCACCCTCAGCCCTGGCTTACAGGTTCGAGGAGCTTACAGTGCCTGGGAATTCAGGGATATCTTTTTTTAAAAAAAAATTAAGTTGTGTGTCCTTGTTTATCAATTTTTTTTTTAAATAAATATTTATTAAAGTTTTTAAATATAAATGCACAAATAATAAACGATCTTACTTCTATCACAACAATTTCATCACTTCTTTGGACTCCCTCACATCTCCCGCTCCCATTTACATCGTTAAAAATTTTTTCCAAACAAATTATCAACTTGTTTACAATCTCATGTCCACTCATTCAAATATAATCTAGCACTTCTTCCAAAAAATTTTATATTTTCTTTAGTCTCACTTATCATCAAATTTAAATCTAATTTAGTGGTGGCCAATTTTTTATAATCTAGCATCCTTCTTAACATTCAACCAAATTACAATGTTTTTGTAGATACATCTTGAATTTCTCCCAGTCTTCCTCCATCTTCTCTTCTCCCAGATCACGGATTCTGCCAGTCATCTCGGCCAGTTGCATATAGTCCATCAGCTGCATCTGCCACTCTTCCAGTGTGGGTAGATCTTGAGTTTTCCAGTTTTTTGCGATGAGAATCCTTGCTGCCGTTGTTGCATACATAAAAAATGTTCGGTCCTTCTTTAACACCTTCTGGCCGACAATACCCAGAAGGAAGGCCTCTGGTTTCTTAGTGAAGGTATACTTAAATACCTTTTTCAGCTCATTATATATCATTTCCCAGAAGACCTTCACCTTAGGGCATGTCCACCAGAGGTGAAAGAATGTTCCTTCATTTTCTTTACATTTCCTGTTTATCAATTTGAGCCTTTTACATGGTTTTATATGTCCTTGTATTTTATGCATTTTATGCATTACTGTTATTTCCATTGATTATAGTTTAGTAATTATTGCAATTGCCAAGACTGGATTTGCTTAATTATCATTTTCTGATTTTCAATTTGCTGTTTACTGTTACATTCTAATGGATGGCTGAACATCGCTTTCTTGGATATAAGCTGTTTATTCCAAAGTTAGGTCTTTATTATGACATTTTCATATTGGATCAGATTGATCAGGCGCATCTCTGCCGCCTGTTTTGCTGTTTCTCCGGCTTTGCAAACCCGCCTCGCGCGTAGTAATCTGGAAAGGCGGTGTGCAAATCAAAATGAGCAGAGATGGCAATGTCCAGGGTTCGAATCCTCCCCACTCAACCATCTGCGCGCTCCCCACCCAGCCTACCTCCCAGGGTTGTTGTAAGGACCAAACAGGGAAGGGAGATCTCCTGGGATAAGAAAAACGGGGGTGGAAATGTCCATAAATATCTCGTTCGGTTAAGAGAGAGGCGGGAGATGGGGAAGCGGGAGGGCGGCAGGGGCTGCGCTCAGCCTGACCCGGTGGAGAATTCGCTATTTGCTTTTTCCCATCTCCCTCCCTCTCCCTCCCTCTCTCTCCCCCCGAGGCGAAGCTGCGGCTGACAGCATGACTAGCAGGCAGGCGATTGTCTGGCTCGGCTGTGTTTAGTCTGCGCCTTCGCCGCCGCCTCCTTCCCCGTCTTTCGCTCCCATTTGGAGAAGAGAGCGCAAAGAGAGCGCGCGTTCCTCTCCAAAAGCAGCCGCCGCCGACGCGCATCCCGCCGCCTTCCAGGGGGGGCTTAATCCGCCTGCCACGTCCAGGGGAGCATGTCTGAACCCCGCGGAGAGCATCCGTGCACCCCGGAGAGGGATCGCCCATAGCCGGTGAGTCTCCCCCCCCCCCTGTTTGATTTGGCAGGAGGGTCTCCCGCATCGCTGCCCCCCAACCTTTCCACGCCACTTCTGGGCACCGGGGTCCGGAGTTTCCTCTCCTCCAGCTTCAGATCGCTGCCCCTCTCTTTCCCTATCCCCCCACCCCACTTCTCCGGGAGGGGCCGTAGCAGCTCATCTGCTTGGCCTGCCAAAGGTCCCAGGCGTCGCCAGGTAGGGCTGGGAGGAGAGGGCCCTGCCTGAAACCCCCGGAGAGGGCTTGTGCTTTGTTCAGAACGATGAGGACTAGAAACTTGCATTGTTTATGGGGAAAGGCTGCAGCGCGGTGGCTTTGCACCCAGGTGGTGCCAGGTTCGATTCACGATGGCATCTCCGGGTAGAGCATGGAGAAATGCACACACACACACACACACCCTCCTGCCCGAAGCCCCGGAGAGCTGCTGCCGGCCCGTGTTGACAATACTGCGCTAGATAGACCAACCGTCTGCCTCAGTGCAAGGCAGTTTTTTGTGTTTCTGTGTCATTTCAAGATTCCCCCCTCTAAGTCTCTGTACCTGGATGCGCTGCTCCGGGGACATTTATATGTTTGACTGGGCTACATTATCCCAACCAGCTTTGACCCATGCTTGGGCCCAAAGAGAAAGTGCGGGGAGAGAAAGAACCCAGGAGTCCGGGACCTCACATTCCACTCCCCCCCCTCCTCGGCACCATGAGTCTTCCCTCTGCTCACCTCTAACCACTAGGCTCTACTTCTCTTCTGAGCGAAAGAACCCTGGGTTGAGTTTGATGCTCTTTCTGCCCTGAGCAGACACAGTCAAACAAAGCAGGCTAGTTTTTAACTGCCCGTTTCAATGTGTGTCTACTCGGCGTGGGGTAAACACTGCACCCAATATTATTTTATCTGCCCACCCAGAACATGGAAGACAAAAACAAAACAAAACCCCTAGTCGATCTGCTCCTTTCCCCTTTCCTCTTTCCCCAGGGAGCTCAGGCTGGTGAATAAATATCCTTCTCTTCTGAAACTTATTAAAGGGCAGGGAATCTTGCAAGTGACCCACCCACAGTCTCCAGTTTTTCTGCCGCGATGGCTGGGCGTCACGCCTCCCTATCCCTCCTTCCAAAGTTACAGGGAGGAATACTTTCCCCCTCACATGACTCCCGTCATCCTGGCACAAGCACGTTCCTTTATTGCTGCTACATCCATTCTTGTTTTATTCCAGGATTAGGTGGGTGACGGTCACCTCTCCGAATGTGGCCTTACGCCAAGTCAAAATGTTGGTCTGTTCAGCTCGGACTGGCAGTGACTCTTCAGACTCTGGGTATCTTCTGTATGTGTAAAGTATATTCTCAACCAGTGACTTTGTGGCCTTTCCCTTAAATGTAACGCTAAGCTTGTAGTCCTCATGGTCAAATGTATTCTGTGTTGTAAAGGGACCCCTGACCATTAGGTCCAATCGTGGCCGACTAGGGTTGCGGCGCTCATCTTGCTTTATTGGCCGAGGGAGCCGGCGTACAGCTTCTGGGTCATGTGGCCAGCATGACTAAGCCGCTTCTGGCAAACCAGAGCAGCGCACAGAAACCCCATTTACCTTCCCGCCGGAGCGGTACCTATTTATCTACCTGCACTTTGACATGCTTTCGAACTGCTAGGTTGGCAGGAGCAGGGACCGAGCAATGGGAGCTCATCCCGTCGCAGGGATTCGAACCGCCGACCTGCTGATCAGCAAGTCCTAGGCTCTGTGGTTTAACCCACAGCACCACCCGCGCATTGCAGGGGGTTGGACTAGATGAACCTTGGGGTCCCAAATCTACAATTCTAATAAAGGCATGATTTAAATGTGGATGTAGGAAGCCGCCTTGTTCTGACTCAGACCATTGCTCTGTCCGGCTCAGCGGTGACTATTTTTCCACCTCACTCCTTCCAGAGATTTTTGTCTTATGCCTCATGTAGGTTCGTTTCTGGCTCATATATCTTTGACCAGCGAGGCCGGTCAGTTGCGTTCCAAATAACCTTTGCTTTCTTTCCTTTCTAAGCCGGGCAAACTTACTAGCTCTCATGGTTCTAAGCAATGATAGAAGATAGGCGGTTGGAATCTCAGAAAGTCTTGGGAAGTTTCGGAATGAGGTGCCCGTCCTTTAGGAGAGAATCAGTGGCTCTCCAGACATCGCTCGACTACAACTTCCATTATCCATGACCGCTGGATGCGCTGCATGATGGGAGGTGGAGTCCCACAATATTTGGAGAGTTCGCTGTCCAGCTTTAGAAGGCAGATACTTCAGAGCCTTGCTCATGGCCCTTATCTCTGCTCTCTGTGAATTCCAGAATCATTCCTGGAAAGTAGTAAAAGCATTTGCATAATAAATTGGGTCAAGGCAACAGAGGTTTGCTGGAAATCTACATAATGTAAACATGCTTATATAAAGTGTAGTACATGCAGCCTTCTTCCTGAGTTGTAGTACTCTGAAGGGACCCCGTTTGTGTGTGTGTGTTTAGTAGGGGAGGGAGATATATATAAATGGGAACGTTGCCAGCCCTGACCCAAATTTCTGCTCCAGTCCTTAAGAACCTAAGAAGATCTTTGTTAGGTCAAATGCCCATCTAGCCCAATATCCTGACTCTGAAAGGAAGAAGCCACAAAGCTCACAAGCAACAGCCCACCCCTGCTCTCTCTTCCTAGTACCTGGCCTTTGGCGGTAGACTGCGCCTGAATAGGGAGGCTTCATTCTCAGCAGCCATGGCTATTTCTGTAAGGAGAGCCCTGCTGGATCGGCTTAACTCGTTTCTCTTTCCAGGATTCCTGTAGGAAGCCCACTGTTTATACTTCCCTCCAGGACAGGAACGTAAGAGGTAGACTGTCCCTGGACCGGGAAGCTCAGTTTATTCACGGGCCCATGTGGCTTCCACCCCCAGCTGTTGACCTCTCTTTCTGAAGCAAACCAAAGACCGCCCTCGTTCACCTATTAGCATAAATTTCCCATCATGCACTTCCCTCAAAATGCTTCAAGAGACTCCCTGCCCCCCCCCCCATCTAATGCTGAGTGCATCAGTGTTTGCAGTGAGTAATCTGGTATTCAGCTCAGATATTATCATGATGATTTCAATTTATACAGCGATCAGCTGGTTAGAGCGCGGTGCTGATAACTTCAATGTTGCAGGTTCGATCCTAATAATAATAATAATTTATTTATACCCTGCCCAACTGGCTGGGTTTCCCCAGCCACTCTGGATGGCTTTCAGCAGAATATTAAAATACAATAGTCTGTTAAACATTAAAAGCTTCCCTAAACAGGGCTGCCTTCAGATGTCTTCTAATAGTCTGGTAGTTGTTTTTCTATTTGACACCTGGTGGGAGGGCGTTCCACAGGGCAGGTGCCACCACCAAGAAGGCCCTCTGCCTGGTTCCCTGTAACGTGGCTTCTCGCAGCGAGGGAACCGCCAGAAGGCCCTTGGCACTGGACTTCAGTGTCCGGGCAGAACGGTGGGGGTGGAGACGCTCCTTCAGGTATACCGGACTGAGGCCGTTTAGGGCCTTAAAGGTCAGCACCAACACTTTGAATTGTGCTTGGAAACGTACTGGGAGCCAATGTAGGTCTTTCAAGCCCGGTGTTTTGTAGTCTTGGCAGCCGTTCCCAGTCACCAGTCTGGCTGCCACATTCTGGATTAATTGCAGTTTCCGGGTCACCTTCAAAGGTAGCCCCACGTAGGGCGCATTGCAGTAGTCCAAGCGGGAGATAACCAGAGCATGCACCACTCTGGCGAGACAGTCCACGGGCAGGTGGAGCTGGTACCATCCTGCGTACCAGGTGGAGCTGGTAAACATATGGGACAGTTGCTTATTCCTGCATTGTGAGGGGTTGGATGAAATGATCCTTAAGGTCCCTTATAACTGTGATTCTATGACTCTATGAAAAGATCCCGGGTGTTTTACCACATTAAGAACACATTTTACAGAGCATAATAATAATAATAATAAAACACAGCGGCACCTCGGTTTCCGAACGTTGACAAACGTTTCGGTTTTTGAACGCCGAAAACCTGGAAGCAAATGCTTCGGTTTTCGAACGCGCCTCAGAAGTTGAACATGAAACGCGGCTTCCATATTGAATTTTCCGTTTTGAGGCTTCCGTACTGAGTTTTCAGCTTTCGAACGTTTCGGAACGCAAATGGTCTCCTGGAACGGATTCCATTCGGAAACTGAGGTACCGCTGTAATCATGTGAGCATAATCTTACAAGCATTCTAAGAATGCCCCCTTTCGGTTAAAAAGGATCGAGTAAGTTTCTAGCCCTCAGTGGGTAGTGGAGAGCAATAATATAACAACACGAGACTTGCTGGGCCAGGCCCAAGGGCCATCTGTTATCGCATTGGCCAGTCAGAAATCTTTATGGGAAGCCCACAAGTGAGGACTAAGCTCAACAGCGTGCTCCCCACATGCGATTCCCAGCATACTGCCTCCGACAGTGTAGTTAGAGCATGAGTAGGCAAACTAAGGCCCGGGGGCTAGATCCGGCCCAATTGCCTTCTAAATCCAGCCCATGGACCGTCCAGGAATCAGCATGTTTTTACATGAGTAGAAGGTGTCCTTTTATTTAAAATGCATCTCTGGGTTATTTGTGGGGCATAGGAATTCATTCATTCCCCCCCCCCATATAGTCCGGCCCCCCACAGGGTCTGAGGGACAGTGGTTCAGCCCCCTGCTGAAAAATTTTGCTGACCCCTGTGTTAGAGCATAGCCATTGGTAGCTTTAACCTGCGTTCATTTGCCTAATCCTCTTCCAAATTATCCATCTAAATGTTTTGCTGTCACTACATCTTGCAGGAGCACATTTTCTGTAAAACCTGCGCTCTGTGTGTGTTATCAGTATTTGTGACAAAGTGTTTGGTATTGAGCTCAGAGCTCATCCACCAAAGGACATCCCTTTTCATTAAAAAAGAAACGAGCAAATTTCTAGTTCTCAAGGCAATGGAGATAAGTTTGAATCATTTGGGAGGGGGTTGTTTTGTATTCCAGCCCCCCCCCCCAGTTCGTACTTGCCCTTGACACACAAAAAGCAATCACGTGAATTTTTTTAAGCAATGTTATAGAATCCTTGAACTGTGGCAGGTTTTACCAGGTCCCCCCCCCCCCAGCTTGAAATTGTTTACATGTGCTAAAACATTTCCCTGAACTGTTGAGGGTCCCATAAACACACCATACATTTAAAGCATGTGACTTTGCCCAAAGAATCCTGGAAACTGTAGTTTGCCCCTCGCAGGGCTACAATTCCCAGCACCCTTAACAGGTCCCAATATCAGCCCTTGTGGGACTCTGCTTTCCACATCTCTCCATTGGGAGCACTGTCCATTTATTTCTTCTCTCTGTTCCTTCTCCAGTTGCTGACCCACCAGCCCTCTCATCTCATGTTCCCAAATAATCAGGACTCTTTGGTGTGCAGGACTTTATCAAAAGTCTTTTATTTTTTTAAGCCCACAATAATGACTGGATCCACCTCTATAAGCTTATTGACACTCTCAAAACTCTCTCGGGTTGGTGTGACGGGACCCATCCTTCAAGCAGCCTTGCTGGTTCTGCTTTAGCAAGGCTTGTTCTTCTTTCGTTTGCTAGTTACCGTATTTTTCGCTCTATAAGACGCACTTTTCCCCTCCTAAAAAGTTAGGGGGAATGTGTGTGTGTCTTATGGAGCGAATGCAGGCTTTGCGGGCTATCCCAGAAGCCAGAACTTCTGTTCTAACTTCTGGCTTAGCCACGTGAAGCCTCTGCAGGGCACGGGCAGCCTTCATCCCTGTGCCCTGCGAGGCTTCGCGGGGCTATCCAAAAGCCAGAACAGCTAGAAGAAGAAGAAGAGTTTGGATTTGATATCCCGCTTTATCGCTACCCGAAGGAGTCTCAAAGCGGCTAACATTCTTCTTTCCCTTCCTCCCCCACAACAAACACTCTGTGAGGTGAGTGGGGCTGAGAAGTGTGCCTGGCCCAAGGTCACCCAGCAGTTGCATGTGGAGTAGCGGAGACGCGAACCCGGTTCCCCAGATTATGAGTCTACCGCTCTTAACCACTACACCACACTGGCTCTAGAGGGAGCGCTGCGTTGCGCGAAGCCTCCGCAGGCTCTCTCACTTCCCCCACCTCCCGCAAAAGCCCCCAAGAGCTGCGCGGAGCATGTGTGTGGCTCTTGGGGGCTTTTCCCCGAGGAAAAGCCTGCCCTTCTCCCTCCTCGGGGAAAAGCCTGCAAGCGCCGCACACATGCTCCGCATGGCTCTTTAAAGGGAGCGCTGAGCTGAGCCTGGGATGTATACAGTCTTTGCTCAGCACTCCCTTTAAAGAATATTTTTTCCCTTGCATTCCCCCTCTAAAAACTAGGTGCGCCTTATGGTCAGGTGCATCTTATGGAGCGAAAAATACGGTGATTCTGTCTTCAGCAAGGCTTTCCACCAGTTTTCCTGAATCTGGTTGTTGTTTTTTTAAAGGAAAAATTATTATTGTAAGTTTGTTTACTGAAATAATTTTGTAAGTTTATTGACTAAAAGAGTTTCATCAGCCAAAAAAAGGGCTCCCGGAGCATTTCACAAGTTCACTAAAAACAGAAAAGAAACCCATTCTCTGTCCTCAGGTTTATAATCTAATAAAACACAACATGGTGTTTTGAGTCTGGAGGCTGCCAGCCTTTTGAAACACTGCCTGGAGCATTGAGCAGGCCTTGAATAAAGTGTTCCCGCCCCGTAGCTTGAAAGATTCGGACAACCTATTGTTTGTTTATTTATTTTATTTTGTGAAATTTAGACACTGCTCAATTGTAAAAAATAAAGAAAGAAATAAAGAAATCCAAGGTAGCTCAGCTGGGTAGAGCTTGGTACTGATAATGCCAAGGTCGCAGGTTCGATTCCCGTATGGGACAGCTACATTGCAGTGGGGTCAGACTAGATGATCCTGAAGCTCCCTTCCAATTCTACGATTCTAATAAAATTATCTCTCTTTTTTTGTCTATTGTAATTTTAACTTCTCAAAAGTCTTAAGCTGTTGTTGTTGTCAATTTTTCCTGTTGACGATTTCATTGCTTTATCTCCCCGCTCCCGCAAACTGCTTTGAAATAAAATGAATAACGTGATTCAAAAAAAGTTGAATTAGAAACAGATTAAAACACACACCAGTCTGGGCAGGCTTCTCTAAACAAAAACCTTTTTAGCCAATGCGGAAAAGAAGGGAAGGGACCTGCCTGATATCAAGAGGCAGTGAGTTCCAAAGGTGGTAAAGGTAAAGGGACCCCTGACCATTAGGTCCAGTCGTGACCGACTCTGGGGTTGTGGTGCTCATCTTGCTTTATTGGCCGAGGGAGCCGGCGTACAGCTTCCGGGTCATGTGGCCAGCATGACTAAGCCGCTTCTGGCGAAGCAGAACAGCGCACGGAAACGCCGTTTACCTTCCCACCGGAGTGGTACCTATTTATCTACTTGCACTTTGAGGTGCTTTCAAACTGCTAAGTTGGCAGGAGCAGAGAAAGAGCAACGGGAGCTCACCCCATCACGGGGATTCAAACCGCCGACCTTCCAATTGGCAAGTCCTAGGCTCTGTGGTTTAACCCACAGCGCCACCCGCGTCCCTTTCCAAAGGTGACACTGCATTAAATGATCAATTTCTTCCTTGGGGAACTTGACAAATTGTGTATCTCCATCATTATTATTATTATTATTATTATTATTATTATTATTATTATTTGGTGTGGGGGAGGCTGATGGCTGTCTGCTTGGCTTCTCCCCCCCCCCCCCCCCCGTCCAGAACAACGCTGCTCCCGCCATGTCCCTGAGCCAGCCCAGCAGCAGCGATGCGTGCCTGAGCATTGTGCACAGCCTGATGTGCCACCGGCAGGGTGGGGAGAACGAGTCGTTTGCCAAGCGGGCCATCGAGAGCCTGGTCAAGAAGCTGAAGGAGAAGAAGGATGAGCTGGACTCCCTCATCACGGCCATCACCACCAACGGGGCTCATCCTAGCAAGTGTGTCACCATTCAGCGCACCCTCGATGGCCGCCTGCAGGTAAACCTGTGGCGCTGGGGTTATTCGGGGTGGCACAGCCGGCGCATGGGAACAACAGCGCTGCCGCCGCCGCCTCACCACCTCAGCTCTCCCCACTGAGGCCACATTCACACGACACATTTAAAGCACTATGATACCACTTTATTTTTTTTTTAATTAATTGTTGTTAATTTTTTCAAAAATAGAAATTAACCAAAGAACACGACATAACACTGTAAACACACTTACATACACATTTTCCCAAATGAAAACTAATAAAAAAATGATTTATTTTTTTTAATTGGATTTTTAACAATACAGTGGTACCTTGGATTAGGTACTTAATTCGTTCTGGAGATCCGTACTTAACCTGAAATTGTTCTTAACCTGAAGCACCACTTTAGCTAATGGGGCCTCCCACTGCTGCTGCACTGTCGGAGCACGATTTCTGTTCTCATCCTGAAGCAAAGTTCTTAACCTGAAGCACTATTTATGGGTTAGCAGAGTCTGTAACCTGAAGCATATGTAACCCGAGGTACCACTGTACCAAATACATAGCCACATTTTGAGATTTCTCTGAATCTCGCAACTTCCCCTCATCCCATCAGTGGGTCCTAACTTCAACGTTTTCACCTGCATATTATATCCTCGTCTATGTTTTATATCTATCCATATTATCTACTGTATTTGTTAAACTGCAAGTGCAATTAAAATCCTGCCTACAGCGGTCTCCTAAGTAAGTTATAAACTTTTCCCATTCTTTCTTGAAGTTTTTGTCTTCTTGGTAGCAGTTTAAACACTCATGGCTTTCCTCCCAAAGGATTCTGGGAACTGTGGTTTGTTAAGGTTGGTGGGAGTTGTTGTCAAGTCTTGTCACAAAGCTACAACTCCCAGAGTCGGTCCCTCTTCCCAGGGAACTCTGGGAACTGCGGTTTTCTGAGGGGAGCAAACAACCTCCTGACAACTCCCAGCACCCTTAACCAGTGGCGTAGCATGGGGGGTACAGGGGGGGCCGTCCGCACCGGGCGCAACATCTGGGGGTTAGGGTTAGGGGGCGCAAATCCACGGGTTAGGGGGCGCAAATCCACGGGTTAGGGGGTGCAAATTACTTGCCTTGCCCCGGGTGCTGACAACCCACGCTACGCCACTGCCCTTAACAAACTACGGTTCCCAGGGGCACACTAAATGCACTGTACAGTTGTATTCAACTAAGTTCTAGCCTCCCCAAAGGATCCTGGGAACTGTAGTTCGTTAAGGATGCTGAGAGTTGCGAAGAGGCCTCATTTATTCTCCCCACAGAGCTACAGTTCCCAGAGCTACAGGACCCTCTGGGAATTATAGCTCTGTGAGGGGAACAGGGGTTCTCCTAACCGCTCTCAGCACCCCTTAACACGCTACAGCTCCCAGAATCGGGGAGGAAGCCATGACTGTTTAAAGTGACATAATGGTGATTTGAATGGTTGCATTAATTTATTTCGGCCAATAACCAGTTGAGAAGGAGGGAAGAAAACAAAAGACAGAAAACACAGTAGGATACACTAAGTACAATATTAAATATAGGCATTAGAAACAATGTAAAATATAAAAAAACAGTGGGGAATATGAAATTATTATATTAAAATGATGAGGAACAATTTGAGGTGTCAGTAGTTCGGACAAGATCCTGCGCCAGCAAGCTATGGCTGCTGCACAATAAATCTAGGTATTTTGGCAGGAATCTCAGGAGACCGGTCAGTCGAAAGATCAATATTTGGATCTTCCTACTTTGTAAAATTGGATTAATGAAATGGTGGCGGATATCACAATAGGAAGAACAAGAAAACATGTCCCACGATTTCTATTTAAATGTATGCTTGTGAATGCGTCCCAAGTGGTGGTTTGTACCTTAGGATCAGAGTCTCTAGCTAGAAACCTCGTTCAGACTGAGGGCCGCTGTCCCTCCTGGGCCACCTTCGAAGGACCACATGCCACTGAGTGAATGGAGCAGAGACATCACCTTGCCAACGAAAGTCCATATACTAAAAGCTATGGTTTTCCCAGTAGTGATGTATGGAAGTGAGAGCTGGATCATAAAGAAGGCTGATCACCAAAGAATTGATGCTTTTGATTTATGGTGCTGGAGGAGACTCTTGAGAGTCCCATGGACTGCAAGAAGATCAAACGTATTCATTCTGAAGGAAATCAGCCCTGAGTACTCACCAGAAGGGTAGATCCTGAAGCTGAGGGTCCAATACTTTGGCCACCTCATGAGAAGAGAAGACTTCCTGGAAAAGACCCTGATGTTGGGAAAGATGGAGGGCACAAGGAGAAGCGGATGACAGAGGACGAGATGGTTGGACAGTGTTCTTGAAGAGACCAGCATGAGTCTGACCAAACTGCGGGAGGCAGTGGAAGATAGAAGTGCCTGGCGTGCTCTGGTCCAGGGGGTCACAAAGAGTCGGACACAACTAAACGACTAAACAACAACAAATTTGTGCAGTGAGCTAGTTCGCTCGCTCGCACCTGCTCCCCTCTCGATGAGGGTTCAGTTATGCACCCCAGCACAGCAGGAGCACAAAGGGGGCACAGTGGAGCCCAGGAGAGGATGGCAAGTTGAGTGCCTGAGGGTCCTCAACCATCCTCTAAAGCACACAAAAAAAGTGTGTCTATGACATCATTCTGCATGCCAAGCAGGTGTTCTCTGCCACGGAGCCTTTCTGCTAACCCGCTGTGGAAAACAGCATGTCTGAAGCAAGTTTTTCAGCTCCTAAAATCTAGACGGAACTTTGCACTTCCTAAACAACTTCGTTATTGGAGATCTTTTTTTAAAAAAAGATTCCATGTGGCCCAAAAGCTTGCACCTATTTTAAACCATTGGTGGGGAAACTGTGAGCCTTCCAGATGTTGTAGGGTCCAGCTCCCATCATCCTCAGCCAGCATGGCTGATGGTCAGGGGCTGGTTGGAGTTGGGAGTCCAGCAATGTCACTTGAGTGCCACAAGCTCTTTCATATCCCAACCAATCAGAGTGGTCCGTTCAAGAAAAAACCTCTTAAAGCATTAACTTAAAGCAATCCTTTTTGCGTTGTCAATGAAAGCACATCCATCTGTTTGTGTATTCAATTGGCTTAATAATGAAATACATTAAGACTACCAATTGTGTCATGTTATACACACACACACACACATAATATAAATATATAGTGTAAATTAAATAGTACCAAATATATCACAAACACTTTAATTTACAATATGGAAATTTGAATCAGTGTGTGGCCTACTGTCAAAGGACTCTTGCTTCCCACTTGGTCTGAGAGGTTGGATTTATATTATTGTTGTTGTTTAGTTGTTTAGTCATGTCCGACTCTTCATGACCCCCTGGACCAGAACACGCCAGGCACTTCTGTCTTCCACTGCTTCCCGCAGTTTGGTGGATCTCATGTTTGTAGCTTCGAGAACACTGTCCAACCATCTCGTCCTCTGTCGTCCCCTTCTCCTTGTGCCCTCCATCTTTCCCAACATCAGGGTCTTTTCCAGGGAGTCTTCTCTTCTCATGAGATGGCCAAATATTGGAGCCTCAGCTTCAGGATCTGTCCTTCCAGTGAGCACTCAGGGCTGATTTCCTTCAGAATGGAGAGGTTTGATCTTCTTGCAGTCCATGGGACTCTCAAGAGTCTCCTCCAGCACCGTAATTCAAAAGCATCAATTCTTCGGCGATCAGCCTTCTTGATGGTCCAGCTCTCACTTCCATACATCACTACTGGGAAAACCATAGCTTTAACTATACGGACCTTTGTCGGCAAGGTGATGTCTCTGCTTTTAAAGATGTTGTCTAGGTTTGTCATTGCTTTTCTCCCAAGAAGCAGGCGTCTTTTAATTTCGTGACTGCTGTCACCGTCTGGATTTATATTAACATATATTAATACACGTTCTGACATATATTAATGGACGTTTCAGAGGTATAAAGCAGGGTTGGGGAGGCCAAGGCCCTCCAAATGATGTTGGACTACAGTTCCCATCAGCCCCAGCTATCATGGCTGGGGTTGCCATATTCCCCAAAGTGAGAGTCCGGATAAAGTTGTTGACCACCCTCCCCGCATTTCCGTCTTAAACAATGAGTGACTCAGAACTGCCAAGATGTTTTGAACTACAGTTCCCATCATCCCTGATCATCGACTGTGCTAGCCAGGAGCTGATGGAAGTTGTAGTGCAAAACACCCAGTGCGGGGGGGGGGGGGCGGGACAATAAGAACATCAGAAGAGTCCTGGAGAGGATCCAGCCAATGGCGGCCCATCCAGCCCAGCACCCTGTTCTCACAGCAGCCAATCGGATGCCCTAATGCAGCAGTTCTCAACCTGTGGGTCCCCAGATGTTGTTGGACTACAACTCCCATCATCCCTGAGCTCTGGCCTTGCTAGCTAGGGGTGATGGGAGTTGTAGTTCAACAACGTCTGGGGACCTACAAGTAGAGAAAGACTGCAATGGGAAACCCTCAGAGCAGAGTTTGGCCAAGGCTAGAAAAGTGGGGGGGTGTTATTTGCTCTACAAATAAGGAAGGGGATTAAAGTCCAGGAGCCCCTGCCCCACATTTCCTGGGGATTGTTGAATCCCTTGTTGACCTACTTTTTTGCCTTAGGATTTTGCCTCTTGAAATCAGACAAAATAATAATTACCGTGATTGGTGTGGGGTAGCAGTGATTTGAATATACTATCGATTGGCAAAGAGGTTTCGAGGCAGTTTGAAGTATTAAACCAATTATATTCCTGCGCGCACACATCCCATGAGGTACAAGTAATCTCTCTTTAGAAAACAGCAGTGAGGATTTCTAACGCAGAACCATTGAAAATCTAAATATATGTCTGGATTTTGTTGCTTTTATAGTTATTTGTTGTTATTCTTTGCCGTTGTAAGTGTTTGTTTTTTTTAATCTAATACAACCCAGCCTAGGACCTTAGGGTGAAGGGTTAGGGTTAATGTATTAAATTAAGAATAATATTGGGGGGCAGGACAAGGAAAGGCGACAGATGTGTCCGGGTTTTTTTTGTCTCCTTAAATCAGAGCCCACCCAAAGAGCGGAAAGCAAATCCTTCTCAAAAGGCCTTGAAATTTGGGAGGGATTATTGCTGGCTTGGATGGAAGCAGCGTGTTTGTGTGCGTGTCCCATTTTTGACCCCCGCCCAACAGAATACCAGATAAAGAGGACTCTTGAGGTTTCGTTTTGGGGGGTGGGGGTCACCAACCCCATCCCTTTTAACCCTCACCCCCAAACAAATCTCTTTTTCTCTGCTAGCCATGCTGTGCCCCCTCCCTCCCTGTCTGCCCAGAGGATGAGTCACTGTCTGGTTCTTGAAGCCGCGGGGAAAGGGGGGGGGGCTGTTGTTATGTCTGAATTCAGCGTCAGCCAGAAACCGTGTGGGGAAAAATGAGTGCGAGGGCCAAAAATGAGTGTGAGGGCCCTGTCCACAACACAGGCATGCACCGCCCCCCAGGAAAGAAAGGAAGGTTCTTGCAGAGGGTGGAGGGGATAAAACTACGCCTGTTTGCTTTTTATTTTCTTCCATCGAGTTGGAGGAAAATGGGGAAATTGATTCCTTCTCTGCTGTGAGATACATGGAATTTGCAGCTCTGGCAACAGGAGTGCCTGAGCATTACGTTTACAAGCACAATTCAAAGCACAGCTGTCAACGTTTCCCTTTTTTTAAGGGAAATTCCCTTATTCCGAATAGGATTCCTCACAAGAAAAGGGAAAAGTTCACAGCTATGATTCAAAGTCTTGGTGCTGACCTTTAAAGCCCTAGACAGCCTCAGCCCAGTACAGTGGTACCTCGGGTTACATACGCTTCAGGTTACATACGCTTCAGGTTACAGACTCCGCTAACCCAGAAATAGTGCTTCAGGTTAAGAACTTTGCTTCAGGATGAGAACAGAAATCGTGCTCCGGCGGCATGGCGGCAGCAGGAGGCCCCATTAGCTAAAGTGGTGCTTCAGGTTAAGAACAGTTTCAAGTTAAGTACGGACCTCCAGAACGAATTAAGTACTTAACCAGAGGTACCACTGTATACCTGAAGGAACGTCTCCACCCCCATCGTTCTGCCCGGACACGGAGGTCCAGCTCCGAGGGCCTTCTGGCGGTTCCCTCCCTGCAAGAAGTGAGGTTACAGGGAACCAGGCATAGGGTCTTCTCGGTGGTGGCACCCACCCTGTGGACCGCCCTCCCATCAGATGTCAAGGAAATAAACAACTATCTGAGTTTTAGAAGACCTCTGAAGGCAGGCCTGTTTAGGGAAGTTTGTAATGTTTAATGTTTTATTCTGTTTTTAGTCTTCTGTTGGGAGCCGCCCAGAGTGGCTGGGGAAACCCAGCCAGATGGTTGGGGTATAAATAATAAAATGATGATGATGAGGAGGAGAAATCCTATGGGGCTTTTGGCAGGGAACTCAGCGGAGGAGTGTGCAACTCCACCCTGGCCGGAGCGGCTCCTTGACCCCGAATCATGCTTTTTCCTTGCCTGGCTGCAGGATGTGTGAATGTGTTGAAGCCAGCCTACTCCACAAAGGCAACATCTACATTCATGGTCCTCCGTTGCCCCACCCACTTTGGACCTCTGGCCCCGCCCACCACTGCAAGGTGGCCCTCTGCAGGTGGGAACACGGCCCTCAGTCTGAAAAAAAAATTCCCTGACTCTTCTCTATGGGGTCAGAGGTTCCCCAGTCCGTATCTGTGCTGCGTGTGAATTGAGAGCCCACGTGAAGCAATGTCGGGTCTAGGGCCTGGGAGACCTGGGTTTGAGTCCCCTCTCAGTCATGAAACCTGCTGGGCAACTTGGGGCCAGTCCCTGTCTGTCAGCCTGGCCCCAAGGGTTGCTGTGAGATTGAAATGTAGAGCGGGGAAAGCCCTTGGGTCGTGTTGAGCTCTTAAGTGGCATAAAAATGTGATAATAAATATGTAAATAACCCCCTGCCGCACAGCAGAGGCCCTCCTGTCCTTTAAATCTGCTCCAGCTGGGCTCCTCTTAACACACCCTCCAACATTTCTCCAGTGAAAATAGGGGTGTCCTATTCCATGATAAAACTAATGATGTTATTTATACCCTGCACATCTGACTGGGTTGGCCCAGCCACTCTGGGCAGCTTCCAACATATATAAAATAATAATAATAATAATAATTTATTTGTACCCCGCCACTCTGGGCAGCTTCCAACAAAGATTAAAAATACATTAAAATGTCACACTTTAAAAACTTCCCTAAACAGGGCTGCCTTCAGATGTCTTCTAAATGTCAGGTAGTTGTTGTTCTCTTTGACATCTGGTGGGAGGGCGTTCCACAGGGCGGGTGCCACCACCAAGAAGGCCCTCTGCTTGGTTCCCTGTAGCTTTGCTTCTCGCAGTGAGGGAACCGCCAGAAGACCCTCGGCGCTGGACCTCAGCGTCCGGGCAGAACAATGGGGGTGGAGACGCTCCTTCAGGTATATAAAAACGTAATAAAACGTTAAACATTAAAAAAAAAAAACTTCCCTATACAGGGCTGCCTTCAGATGTCTTCTAAAGGTTGCATAGTTACTTATCTCCTTAGCTCGGGGGTCGCATAACTCCATACCCTCCAACATTTCTCTGGTGAAAATAGGGAAAAGTGGGACGTTCATGGATCAAATCAGAAACCAGGACGGCTTCTGTAAATCCCGGACGGTCCCAGGAAAAGAGGGAGACTTGGAGGGTTTGCATCTGCCCTCGCCATCTCTGCTCCTGCCCTAACGGTGTCCTCTGCCATCTTTTCCCCCTCCACGTACCCCCTTCTCCCCGCAACCAGGTGGCCGGGCGCAAAGGCTTCCCCCACGTGATCTACTCCCGCCTGTGGCGCTGGCCGGACTTGCACAAGAACGAGCTCAAGCACGTCAAGTTCTGCCAGTTCGCCTTCGACCTCAAGTACGACAGCGTCTGCGTCAACCCCTACCACTACGAGCGGGTGGTGTCTCCGGGCATCGGTGAGTGGGTCCCTCGTGGGTGGTGCCTACAGAAGCCGAGTACCCCCACAGCTGCCTCAGTGGATCTATTTCGGAATAGGCCACTGGGGTGTCAATAGTGGGAACTCAAGTTCGGGAACCCAATGCGGCTCTCTGGGTCTCTCCATCCGGCCCTCAGAACACTCCCTCACCGGCCCTCGCTTTGCACTCTCTCCTTGCATGGCTAGATCGCGCCTCTCAGATAGAGGAAAGCGAGGGTTGTGTGAATGTGTGTGATCTACTGTACAAAGGTAAATTTTGCACGCCTTTTGCCTCTGCCCCCCCATCCCCACATGGCCCCCAGAAAGTTGCTCAGAATGGGGTGCGGCCCTTCGTCTGGAGACATAGAGGAAAGTTTCTCTGCCACTGTTTCTGAGCTTCCTAACATCACCTCTACTCCCAAGGCAGGCAAAGGGCACTTGGCCATTTCCACCTGCCTTCTTAAAGGTAAAGGTAAAGGGATCCCTGACCATTAGGTCCAGTCGTGGCCGACTCTGGGGTTGCGGCGCTCATCTCGCTTTATTGGCCGAGGGAGCCGGCGTACAGCTTCCAAGTCATGTGGCCAACATAACTAAGCTGCTTCTGGCGAACCGGAGCAGCGCACGGAAACGCCGTTTACCTTCCCACCGGAGCGGTACCTATTTATCTACTTGCACTTTGAGGTGCTTTCAAACTGCTAGGTTGGCAGGAGCAGGGACCGAGCAACGGGAGCTCACCCCGTCACGGGGATTCGAACCGCCGACCTTCTGATCGGCAAGTCCTAGGCTCTGTGGTTTAACCCACAGCACCACCCGCGTCCCATACCTGCCTTCTTACCTATCTGTAAATGGAAATATTGGACTCCACAGAGCACACAGTAGATATTAGCAGGTTGCTATGCCAACCGATCCAAATTTCTTACGCCCAGCCTGGCATCTCCACCGACTGAAGATTTGCCAGAACAGGAGGGCAGGAATTAAAATAATAATAACCTATATTGTGTGCTCCGTGTTTTCATTATCTCCCCCGCCCCCCTGCAACAATATCTTAACTTACACATTTTCTACATAAGGTGTTTTCTGGATGAGACAATCTTCAATTGCCTGGAGGCACCACATCCTTAAATTCATTTTGGTGTTGCTTTTTCAAACCACCTCATTCAGATGAAAATTGGTAGTGTACACACTCTGTGGCAACTTGACTGTAGCTGCTTTTCAAAACAAAATATTAATTGCTCCGCTGAGAGAAAATGTACTTTGCATGCCCTTGGAAAGTATTTAACCTTAGCTATGTATACACACAGAACATTTGTCTCTCTGTTGCGTGCTGTCTGGACATGCTCAGAGGCAATTCGACCACAGTTCGACTTGGAATGAAATTTTTTATTGTTTCGCTGAGGGAGAGTTTGTTTCCCTTTCTTAACCTTTGAATATCCCAACCCTACTTTGCGGCCCCTGAAAGGGCTCCCAAGCCAACTCTGCACATGGTCAGAGGCACCCATCGCGAGGCACTGAGTCGGGGGTGGGGGGCAGAAAAGATTTCAGCCCATGTCGTTTGGCCTTGGAGGTTTGCTGGGGAGAAGGGAGGGGGTTGGACCAGAAAGGGTCCCACGCTGGCTCCTCATTGAAATGTCAGTCAAATCAAGCCCCTAGGCTGGACATCATCATAATAATAATAATAATAATAATAATAATAATAATAATAAATTTTATTTATACCCCGCCCTCCCCAGTCAGAGCCGGGCTCAGGGCGGCAAACACCAGTAAAATTACAGTAAATACATAATGTGGGGGGGGGGAACCCAATTTAAAATACAGGTTAAAATGCAATTTAAAATGCAGCCTCATTTTAAAAGTAGCCCATAGATCAAAACCATAAGGGGAGGGAAACATAAGGGTCAGACTGAGTCCAAACCAAAGGCCAGGCGGAACAGCTCTGTCTTGCCGGCCCTGCAGAAAGATGTCAAGCACATTTCTGGCCTCAAAGAATGTCGGCTGGAGCTCATAGGATATATAACACACCCACTTTCTTCTCTCTCTCGTTCTACAGGACTGAACATCCAGAATACAGGTGAGATACAATCCTGCTTTGTTTTTCTGGATGATGGCCTAGGACAGGACTGGGGGCGGACCTCTGACCTTCCAGGTATTGCTGAACAACAACAACAACAACAACAACAATTTATATGCCGTCGATCGGACTTGGTTTCCCCAGCCACTCTGGGCAGCTTCCAACAGAATACAGTCGTGCCTTGAATCTCAAACGCCTGGTGACTCAAACGTTTTGGCTCCTGAACGCCGCAAACCCGAAAGCGAGCATTCCGGTTTGCGGACGTTTTTGGGAAGCCGAACGTCCGATTCAGCTTCCGATGGAGTGCAGGAAGCTCCTGCAGCTAACCGGAAGCCGTGCCTCAGTTTTCGGAAGTTGAATGGACTTCTGGAACAGATTCTGTTTGAGAACCAAGGTACGACGGTATACAAAAACACGACAGAATATCACATCCTTAGAGCGTTCTGCCGATGATGCCAAGGCGGCAGGTTTGATCCCCGCAACGGACACCTGCATTTTCCTGCATTGCAGGGGGGTTGGACTAGATGACCCTCGGGTTCCTTCTAACTCTGCAATGCTATAATTCTATGAAAAGCTTCCCTATGCCTTTAGATGTCATTCTGAACAGCAGTTGCTGCTTCAGCTGGCTTGTTTTCTCCCGTCTTCACTGTGTTTGAGTCGCCTCCTCTTTCCGCCCCCCTGCAGCGCCTCCCCCGCGGCTCGTGAAAGAGGAGTTCATTCCCGACTGTATCCAGATGGAGGTCCCGCCTCCTCCGCCGGCAGATCACCCCGGCCCTGGGATCAAGGCCGGCCACCCTCAGGCAGAGCCCTACCAGCCCTTATCGCCCCTGCAGCTTCCGGAACCGCCCCATCCTACTGCTGGCATCTACCCCGCATTGCCTTTGTCTCCCCCAGGTAAGTTCTTTCTTTTTCTTTTTTGGGGGGTAGCAACAGGGAGGAAGGGAGACATAAGTGAAAGGTAAAGGAACTGTTCTCGCCTCCTCTCAAATGGGTTGGATTTGTGAAGGGGAAATGCAATACGTTGGGGAAATGTGCTGGATCTGCAACGGTGAAATGCAATATGATGGGGGCAATGCAATAGATCTGTGATGGGGAAATGCAATGTGACTGGGAAATGCAATATAATGGGGGCAATGCAAAGGGCCTACAATGGGGAAATGCAATGTGACTGGGAAATGCAATATAATGGGGGCAATGCAATAGATCTGTGATGGGGAAATGCAATGTGACTGGGAAATGCAATATAATGGGGGCAATGCAAAGGGCCTACAATGGGGAAATGCAATGTGACTGGGAAATGCAATATAATGGGGGCAATGCAATGGGCCTACAATGGGGAAATGCAATATGATGGGGGCAATGCAATGGGCCTGCGATGGGGACGTGCAATGTGACTGGGAAATGCAATATGTTGGGGAAATGTGGTGGATCTGCAACGGGGAAATGCAATATGATGGGGGCAATTCAATGGGCATGTTTGTGAAATGTAAAAGAGAAATGCAATGTGATGGGGAAATGAAATGAATCTGCAATAGTAGCTTGCAGATAAAATTGATCTCTCTCTCTCTCTCTCTCTCTCTCTCTCTCTCTCTCTCTCATGCTTACTCTTAGGCCCTCCTGGGGGGCCCCTGCTCCCTCTCCTTCATGGTGAGGGTCTTCTTCAGATCTCCAGCCCCACGCACCCCCCAGTCCCTTCTCCGGCCCCCCCGAGCTCCCAGCAAAATGGGTGCGCCCCCAAACTGCCCTACCAGAGTAAGTATAGGGTGCCATTGTCGGGCCGGGTGCAGGACGGAGGCGTTCCAATGATAAGCTCTCACCTGTTTCTTCTCTTCCTTCCCTGGGCCTCTGGAAGATTCAACAACCAGCTGGACAGGGAACGGCGGCACCCCAAGCTACAGCTCCGGTGGGAGGAGCCAGGAGCCCACCCCGCCTCCGCTCCCCGCCCCCCAGCAGCAGCAGAATGGACGGAGTTACCCTCAGCCTCCTCTTCACCATTCAAACCATTACTGTGCGTCTTGGCAAGCAAAGCAAAGCAAAAAAGGAGGGTGTCTGCACCCTGGGTGTCTGCAGCACCGTTTTGCTTCCACTGCAGTTCACTTTCCCCCCCAAAAACGGCATTATTCATCTTGCTGCCCCCTGTGGCGAAATCACGTAACTGCACCTGCGGTTATACAACGTTATACGGTCCTGGCTTCCACCAAAGAATTTTGGGAACCGTAGTTTTTATAAGTGCTGGGGCTTGTTAGGAGACCCTTGTTCCCCTTCACAGAACTACAATTCCCAAAGTGGTTTAAGAGTCAGTCCCTCTTCCCTGGCAAGTCTGGGAAATGTAGCTCTGTGGGGGGGGGGGGATTGAGGTCTCCTTTTAGCAACTCTCAGCTCCCTTGACAAAACTACAGGTTCCCAAGATTCAGCTGGAGTCGAAGAACACTGTTGGAACTACAACTCCCATCATCTCTGACCATTGGCCATGCTGACTGGGGGCTGCTGGGAGTTGGAGTCCAACAGTAGCTTTGAAGCTCACAGGTGGTTTAGGGAGCGTTTATGGGCCAGGAGTCCTGGGTTCAAACTTCTGCTCTGGGAAGTGGAATGAGTTACAGTGGTACCTCGGGTTACAGATGCTTCAGGTTACATACGCTTCAGGTTACAGACTCCGCTAACCCAGAAATAGTGCTTCAGGTTAACAACTTTGCTTCAGGATGAGAACAGAATTTGTGCTCTGGTGGCGCGGCAGCAGCAGGAGGCTCCATTAGCTAAAGTGGTGCTTCAGGTTAAGAACAGTTTCAGGTTAAGAACGGACCTCTAGAATGAATTAATTACTTAACCCGAGGTACCACTGTATAGCGAATGTAGGAAACAGAAGAACAAATGTCTTGGCATTCCTATCCCTATTTACCGCAAAACCCCTCCTTGCCTTATATTTCAGGGCCTGCTCATCACGGTTCGCCTCCCTACCAGCCGCCAGTCTCCAGTCACCCTGGTAAGGGGCACAACCTCCCTCATTTGACTTTTTCTCTCCCCCATTCCCACAACGGCCCAGGTTTTTAAGCTGATTGCTCGGCTCTCCCCAGGTCCTGAGTTCTGGTGCTCAATTGCCTATTTCGAGATGGACGTGCAAGTGGGCGAGATCTTCAAGGTGCCCGCCAACTGCGCTGTGGTCACTGTGGACGGATACGTGGACCCTTCGGGCGGCGACCGCTTCTGCCTGGGGCAGCTCTCGAACGTTCACCGCACTGACACCAGCGAGCGCGCCAGGTCAGGGCAGTGGGGAGGGAGAGATATAACAACAACAACAACAACAACAATTATTTTTATTATTATTATTTATTTATACCCCGCCCATCTGGCTGGGTTTCCCCAGCCACCCTGGGCAGCTTCCAACAAAGTACCGTATTTTTTGCTCTATAAGACTCACTTTTTCTCTCCTAAAAGTAAGGGGAAATTATGGAGCGAATACAGACTGCGCAGCTACCCCAGAAGCCAGAACAGCAAGAGGGATTGCTGCTTTCACTGCGCAGCGATCCCTCTTACTGTTCTGGCTTCTGAGATTCAGAATATTTTTTTCTTGTTTTCCTCCTCCGATAACTAGGTGCGTCTTGTGGTCTGGTGCATCTTATAGAATGAAAAATACGGTATTAAAATACAGTGGTCTGTTAAACATTAGAAGCTTCCCTAAACAGGGCTGCCTTCAGATGTCTTCTAAAAGTCTGGTAGTTGTTCTTCTCTTTGACATCTGGTGGGAGGGCATTCCACAGGGCAGGTGCCACTACCAAGAAGGCTCTCTGCCTGGTTCCCTGTAACATGGCTTCTCGCAATGAGGGAACTGCCAGAAGGCCCTCGGCGCTGGACCTCAATGTGAAAGGTGCCCGCAGAGAACAACGGGTTTTCCATTGCAGAAGAACCCTCCCGCTATTTCTGATGTCGAGGGGTTGAGTGCCTAAGTGGCAGCAACCGGGCACAGAATGGGGTTTATCTGCAGGGTTCGGGGAGGAAGATTTAAGGTTTGCGGAATGGCAACTTTAGCTAAACACCGAGCAGCACAGAACCGTGGCTGTTGCAGGAAGCGGGAGTCATTGACCGGCTGGGTGCTGAGGAGTGCTGGGAGGTACCAGCCGGGGAACCCCCAAGGGAGCCCCCAGGGGAAGAAGGCTCAGAGCCCAGGGATTGTTGGTGGGGTGATGACGAGTGGTTGGAGGGAGCAGACTGGCAGGAGGAGGTGTTAGAAGCAGAAGAGGCAACAGGCTTTGGTGAGCAGGGAGAATCTGTGGCAGAGAGGAGTCCAGAAGCAGAGGCAGAAGCAGAGACTGTATGTCAGGAGTGCGTGCAGGAGCCAGGCCCTGTGACCGGTAGGGCTTCGCAGGACTGGAGCTTTCCTAGGTTTGTTCTGAAGAGGCAAAGCGCGGCCGCCCAGGTGAGGCCGATTGGTAACCCACAGCACCAGGTGGCAAGAGCCGGGAAGGGATATAAGGTCAGCATTTCCCTTTGGCTCTTTGCCACAGCAGCACGCTTCCTGCCTTCGGCTCCTTGACTCCTCGCTTCCTGACCCTCAGACCCTTGGCTTCTTGACTCCTGACCCTCAGACCCTTGGCTTCCTGACTCCTGGCTTCCGGACTCTCGTTCCTTCTCCCACCCTGCCGTCTTGCCCCCAGTCCCGACATCCTCCACCAGGACTTTGACCGCCTCTAAACTGGACTGTGACACTGGAGAGTAGGACGGCCAAGAGGCAGAGATGAATCAGGCTGGTGAAGTCAGGCTGGCCTCCCTCTCCTGCTGCAACAAACTCTCCTCTTCTCTGGTCTCCCAGAACCAGAAGAGGCATGAAAAGAGTGGAGAAGAAGTTAGCTTTGCGCAGGCACAGTCTCAGATTGCTTGGGGGGAACCTGAGAAAGGAGGAGGCTTAGGGCAGCTGTGGGAAGGAGGGGGCCTTCAGTCTCTGCAACTGCCTCCTAGGGGCAAGACCCACCGAAGAAGAATTGCTGTGGCAGAGAGCAGTCCAGAATCGGAGGTCGGAGAGGAATTGGGGCAGGTTGCTGCGACACACACAGAAATGAAAAGATAAGATAGTTGTGTGCAGACATGGTTTGAGACTGCACAGAAAAAAACTCGAGAGAGGAGGAGCCTTAGAGAGGGATGGGAAGGTCTTTGCAACTGTGTCGTTGGGGCAAGACCTCCTAGGAAGAGTTGCTGAAACTGCAAGGCCTAAGCTGCGGTCCGTCTCTTGAATATAAGGTAGATTTAACTTCACTGGCCCTGAGTGATTTGTTGTTGTTTACTGTTGCTGACCTACCCCTGACAGTGGGGGACAGGGAACCAGGCAGGAAGGGGAACTGGAGTATTCTGTTTTCCAGGCTGCACATCGGGAAAGGAGTCCAGCTGCAGTGCCGTGGTGAAGGCGATGTCTGGATGCGGTGTCTGAGCGACCATGCCGTCTTCGTGCAGAGCTACTACCTAGACCGGGAGGCTGGGCGTGCTCCGGGGGATGCTGTGCACAAGATCTACCCTGGTGCCTACATCAAGGTCAGGGCGGGTGCTGTTTTGTGTTGTTGTTTTTTTTGGAGGGCTTGGGAACAAGAGGGTTGCCAAGGACAAATCTAACAGGGAAGGACCATAGCTCTGAACATCTGCTTTGTGTATTGAATGTTCAGTTCCCCAGCATCTCCACATAGGGCTTGGAATTGTCCCTTGCCTGGTACCCTGGAGAGCTGCTGCCAGACAGTGTAGGCAGCATAAGGCTGCAAGGGCTGTTGGTTTGACTCAGTATAAAATAAAGAAAATTTAAAAGCAACGTAACTGAATCCTGTGTCTGAATAGGCCTGCTGGTGTCTGTGCACACCACAAGTACCTCTGCCTGTCTAATTATTATTATTATTATATTATAATTATTGTCTACTGCAATTATTAAGTTTGCAGATGACACCACCATAATGGGTTTAATAACAGGTGGAGACGAATCAGCGTATAGAGGGGAGGTCCAAAAAATATCTACATGGTGCCTAGGGAACAACTTGCAAGGCAATATCAGCAAGGCAAAGGAGATGGTGTTGGACTTTCGGAGGAAGAGAGGAGAACTAGCCCCGCTGTACATTGGGGAGGGCTTTGTGGAGAGAGTCTAAATTCCTAGGAGTTTATCTCAGTGAAGACCTTAGTTGGAAAATAAATACAACCCAGGTGGTTAAGAAAGCCCAACAGAGACTCCATCTCCTCAGAGTATTTGCGGCAGAACGATGTCAATCAACATCTGATGATCTCCTTCTACCACTCAACAATAGAAAGTGTCCTTTCATACTGCATCACGGTGTGGGACGCTGGTTTGACATCATCTGATAGGAAGTGCCTACAGAGGGTGGTGAATACAGCACAAGATATTATGGGCTGTCCCGTTAATCCGCTGGATGAAATAGCGGAAGAACGTTGCCTCAGGAGAGGGAGGAAAATTCTCAGGGGTGATTCACACCCTGGCCGACACTTTCTGGATCTCCTGCCCTCAGGCAGAAGATATAGAAGCCTGATTAGTCGCACCAACAGGGTAAAGAACGGCTTCTATCCATGGGCTGTTAGGCTGCTGAATGAAAAGATAACAACAGGGCAACTGACTTTCGGGTTTGGTGGGTGTGCATCAGTAAACAAGGGGAATTAAGACTAAGAGAGCTGAGTGGGGGGTGCTCATGTAATCTCACTGTATACAAGTTGTACAACTGACAATAAAGTATTTCAATTATTATCATCATCTTATCATTAATATTATCACCTTGCCACCTTCCTGGTGGTACGGGTTGACAGCTGCCATCCTTCCTGAGCATTGCTCACAGCAGGTGCTGCAGATTCTAACGCAGAGTCCTCCCTCCTGCCTTTCCATGCAGGTCTTTGACCTTCGCCAGTGCCACCGCCAGATGCACCAACAAGCAGCGACAGCGCAGGCGGCAGCGGCGGCTCAGGCGGCCGCTGTGTCAGGGAGCATTCCTGGGCCTGGCTCCGTGGGGGGCATCGCTCCAGCTGTGGGTAAGTGCCAAGTGGATTCACCCCCACTGAGGTGCACCAGCAGAAATAGGAGTTTGCTGTTAGACAGTGCTGGGCCCAGTGACTGGAGCGAGCTGGCAGTAAATCACACTGACCATGTTGGAGTTAACTCTTTATTAGCAAAGAACAGGATCTGCACAGACTTGGCCTAAGGAGCACAGGGACTCAACCCCAGTAGGTCTTTTTTGCCCCATGGATCAGTTGCCGAGACTAAAGGTTCCCGCCACCCCACAGTTGTCTTTGTCTCCCAGGTCCTTTCCAAACAATCTTAGACTGTGTCTGTGTGCCTGTCTTTGCTCCTCTGCCCTTTTCATGCCTCTTCTGGTTCTGGGAAACCAAGGAGGAGGGGAGCTTGTAGCAGGAGGGGGAGACACTCTTCACCAGTCAGACTCTATCCTGCCCTGCTTCAGCTTCTGCCTCTGATTTTGGACTTCTCTCTATGCCCTGTTGCCCCTTCATTTCCCAACACCTTCTCTTCTCAGTTTTCTCCCTCTAACCACTCACCGTTGTCCCACCACTAACCCCCAGGATCTGAGCCTTCTTCCCTTGGGGGTTCCCCAGCTGGTTCCTCCCACCATTTGTCTGCGTCCAACCAGCCAATGAACGCCAGCCATTAAAATGTGTGGGCAGTTGCTGTGGATAATGAGTTCTGGAGTCTCTCTGAAAAAGAGCCAATTAACATTCGCTTAAAGGAGTGGGGTGAGACGCGAGTGGCGATGTCGGTTAAACCACAGAGCCTAGGACTTGCTGATCAGAAGGTTGGCGGTTTGAATCCCCGCGACGGGGTGAGCTCCCGTTGCTCGGTCCCTGCTCCTGCCAACCTAGCAGTTCGAAAGCACGTCAAAAGTGCAAGTAGAGAAATAGGTCCAGTCGTGACCGACTCTGGGGTTGCGGCGCTCATCTCGCTTTATTGGCCAAGGGAGCCACCGCACAGCTTCCGGGTCATGTGGCCAGCATGACTAAGCCGCTTCTGGCGAACCAGAGCAGCGCACGGAAACGCCTTTTACCTTTCCGCCAGAGCAGTACCTATTTATCTACTTGCATTTGACGTGCTTTCGAACTGCTAGGTTGGCAGGAGCAGGGACCGAGCAACGAGAGCTCACCCCGTCACGGGGATTCGAACCGCCGACCTTCTGATCAGCAAGTCCTAGGCTCTGTGGTTTAACCCACGGCGCCACCCGCGTCCCTTCTTCACACAGTAGGACTGGGCAATATATCGTCCCAAACCGTATCGTGATACTAGTTTCATAATTTTTAACCCACCAATGTATCGCGAATCATGATGTGCGTGTGTGTGGTGCAAAAATCACAATGCGGGGAAAAACATGAAGACAACCAATGCTTCTTTCGATTCCTGCATCCCCTGTTAATTCGGCTGGATCAGCTCTCCCCTGCTGCCTCCTGCAGGGGGCCAACGAATCGCAAGCGCAGGCGCCGACCAAAATCACAATGTGCAGAGTTTTCAAAAAGTGATAATATGGATACAAAAGTTGGTGAGCTTTTTAAGAAAAATCGGCAAAAATGGCACTGCCGACATGAGTTGCCACATGTCTAGGTTTTCCCGAATATTTCACCGGTTTTCACCCAGACACTGCTTCCGAGTGCAGTATTCCGGGTATGTCTGGGAAATCCTAGGTGTATGGCAACCCTACGAAGCGGGGGGAAACTGTGAAACCAGCCAATGCCTCTATGGATCTCCGTCCTTATTTCAGACATGGGAATATATCAGTACAGTCATACCTCAGGATAAATACGCTTCAGGATAAGTATTTTTGGGTTGCGCTCCGCGGCGACCCAGAAGTAACGGAGCGTGTTACTTCCGGGTTTCGCCGCTCGCGCATGCGCAGATGGTCAAAATGACCGCATGCGCGGAAGCGGCAAAACGCAACCCGCGCAGACATGCAGTTGCATCTTACGGATCCCGTTCGCATCCCAAGGTACCACTGTATATTGGGATGTTTACCTGGTGATCTATCACGATGTTTGAGAAACAGGTATCACTCAGCCCCTGGTGTGCTGCAGTAGCCGCAGCCACAGCCAAGCCTTCCACTGTTCCCTTCTCTCCTGCCCAGGCCTCTCAGCTGCGGCCGGCATTGGCGTCGACGACCTCCGCCGCCTGTGCATCCTCCGCCTGAGCTTCGTCAAGGGCTGGGGGCCGGACTACCCCCGCCAGAGCATCAAGCACACCCCCTGCTGGATCGAAGTCCACTTGCACCGAGCCCTGCAGCTCCTGGATGAGGTCCTCCACACCATGCCCTTGGCTGACCCGGGCTCCATCAACTAGATGAAATTGCGAGGCAAGGAAAACGGAGAGGTTTTCGCTGATCCCGCAGCCTCTGGGTTTTGCAGAGGGGCGGGGATTGCCGCCGGCGCTGCGAAGGAGACTCTGGCCCCCACGCTCATGAAAGCAGTGGGGGCAAGTTCCCTGGGGTCCCCGAAAGGACGGAGACGGCGGAATTTGCCCTTGAACATGCCCTGCCGCCTTTCGCAGGGGTGCCGCGACTTTCTCTGTTCCCAGACCAGCGGCGGAATGAATGACTTCAAAGGGGTCGCCTTTCTGGCCATCTCAAAGGACTGGTCCTTTTCTTATCAGCTTTTCTCTTCTGAACGACAACGACCCGGTTGCAGCTCGGCTGAGCAGCTGAGAATCGCCGGAGAATCTCCACCCCCCACATCTGAAAATCTAGCTCTTAGAGACGTTCTTCTAGGAGCCGGTCCTACCGCTAGGTGGAGGGATGCAGGTGCCTCTCTGGTGGCAAATGCTGGGAGGCGGGGAATGGCAGCGAGGATGTGTGAGGGCAGAGCTGGACTTGCAGCCTGGGCTCCTTCGCAGCCCCTTAGCTAGCCGCCCCCCAAGCTGGTTTGGTGCCCTAGGAGAGGATGGTGTCCCACTGCTGGCATTGAAGAGAAATCCAACCACCGGTGATGTTTCCCAGCACGCGAAATGGAGGGAGCCATATTGTCCTTTGCCCTGATGTGCAAGGACATATTTGGCCAGCTCTGATTTTTATGCTTTAAATCCCCAAACGGAGGCTGCAATATATGACTTTAATCAGTTAAAGTAATCGAGTCGAACGATGCCCCTGACAACTCGGAAAGGACCACTTGCAAATTTGGGTCTGGGGAACCTCTGACCGTCTAACTGAGGCTGAATGGCAACTCCTACCTGCCCCAGCAAGCATGGCCCAGTGGCCAGGGATGATGGGAGTTGTAGTTCAACAATGCCTGGAAGGTCAAAGATTTTCCTCCACACACACCTGTTATAAAGGGTTGCAATCAACGAATTCCAACTCAGAGTAGGTCCGTTGAAATCTGTGGGCTTTCGTTTGTCATTCCTGTTGATTTCAAGTGGTCTTACTCTTCCATGGGACTTGTATCCCCCCCACATCTGCAGGTGGTGAGCGCAGTCACGTCGTAACGAAACCTCGAAAACGTTGTCAGCCAAGATGCGGTCGTGCATCATCTGGAAACCAAGCCAAAATGTTTGCTTCTTGACTCAGAAATAGTGTTTCCCTACCCTGTGCGGATTCCGTCTAGTGAATGTCGCAGGATCTATTTATTAATCTAGATGTCTTGAATCTACTGGGTTGTAGTTCAAAACACCAAATAATTGTGCTGGGGGGCGGGGACCAAAAGCCTAACTGATCAAACAACCCATTTCAAATCTCTGGGGTTTGCCACCCAAACTGGACCTCTTATCTCTGTGGGAGGCAGCTGTCAGCCTTGGCCCCCAAATTCTGCCCCACGACATATCCGTTGGCTAGCTGGTTGGTCCCTTCCTGTGCCATTGCAGACTTAACTGGAGCTATGTGCGTGGGGCCAATTCTGCAGGAACTCAGGAAAATAGGTTGAACGTGGTATCAGGCATAGCATTTCTGGATAAATTCATCTTTTGTGGCCAAGTTTCTAGCCCTTTGTGACTGTGAAGGTAAGCAGCGGTGGGTGGGGAACGGTGTTTTAAGTTGTATGACCTTATATGAAGATTGCAGGCTCTTGACTGGCTTGGGAGCAGAATCACAGAGTTGGAAAGGACCCTGAGGATCATCTAGTCCAACCCCCCTGCAATGCAGGACTATGCAACTGTCCCATACGGGGATCGAACCTGCAACCTTGGCATTATCAGCACCACGCTTTAACCAACTGAACTATCCAGACTGACTTATGGAATTGCTTCTATGCTCATGACAGACTGCCAGCCAACCACCAATCTCTGGTGGCGACAGGCACCAGCTCAACTGGTGCAGCCCCTTTTTCTTAGCAGGGAGATGAGGTTATGGGGGCAAAGCCTCCTATAGATTTCTGGCTGTCAGGAAAGCCAGGAGGGGTTTATGTAGCGGGATCGCTTTCCTTTTTTTTTTTTTTAAACAGATGTCTAGTTTGCCAAAATTCAGCAGCAGCAGCTTTGCTCCTTAGGCAAGGGGTGTGTGTGTAAAAGCTGTACCTGTTGCACTTCTGCCTGCCACTCTGACCAAAAAAGGCACGTGAGCCCTGAAAATGGAGGGAAAGTAGCCATCTTCATTCTGCTCCTCTGCTCCATAGACCTGTGTGGCGGCTGCCTAGGTCTTTCCAACAGATGTCACTCTTGTTGTGACATCTCCCTGTCCATCTGGGACCACTTACAGTAGAGCAGAGTCACTTGGTAGCTGGATTCTGGACTGCATAAATGCAGGAGCAGCTAGCATAGCCCCCTCCAGATGTGGCAAGATTATAATCCCATGCTGGGGAAGGCTAATGGGATATGTAGTCCAACAACATTGCAGGGCGCCATGTTGGCTACCCCCAGCACAAGAAACAGCATATGTTGTTGTTCCCTCCTCAGAGGGAAGTCTGATACCTTGCCAACGCCCCTGCAAAAGTCTGCACCAAACACGCCCCATCCGCCATTTTGTTGTGAGGACAGAGGGGAACGGTGCCACGCTGAACCGGATTTGCCAAGGGAGATCCACTGGGAAGATCGGGTGTGATCACCCCGTTTCTTGACTCAACAATGTTGCCAACTTCCCGACTGGCCTTTGTAGCTGCGTCTTTTAACCATGGCTTGATCTGAAACGAACAAACCACCTAAAACACTGCAGCTGATGTTTTTCTTAATTTCTGTGCCGTGAGGACGTTTCACTGACGTTTCTGTAGGCGAGGTACAGGAGTGGAACCCCCAGAATGGTTTTTATATACAGTGGTACCTTGGGTTACATCCGCTTCAGGTTACATACGCCTCAGGTTACAGACTCGGCTAACCCAGAAATAGTACCTCGGATTAAGAACTTTGCTTCAGGATGAGAACAGAAATTGTGCTCCAGCGGCGCGGCAGCAGAAGGAGGCCCCATTAGCTAAAGTGGTGCTTCGGGATAAGAACAGTTTCAGGTTAAGAACGGACCTCCAGAACGAATTAAGTACTTAACCCGAGGTACCACTGTATTCCTGGTCAGAGGGCACGGGGCACGGCACTCAGCCAGGAACAGATTAAGACAGCTTTTGCCAAAGCGGCGGGAGTCCTCTCAAGAGGTTTTGTTGACAGGCCCAGCCAGCGCTTTTGGAGAGGGCATCAGGTCAGCAAAGGCTGGCTTAGGGTCTCCAGTCCCGGGCTCAATCCTGCCCCAATCCTGTGGTTCGGGCCTGTTATTTCGCACTGACATTCCTCTGTAATGCACTTGTTTGATTCCTCTTGTTTCGCCTCTGACAGTTCTGTCATTTTTAGTAACCATTATTTAAAGGAGATTTTGCTTTTCATGTTGCTTGTGTTTTGCTTCTCATGGTCGAAAAGGCAGCTGGGCTTTCCCTTTGGATTTCTGCCTCTGCTCAAAACAAGATCGGCCCTTCAAGATGGTGGGGAGCCTCTGGGGTAAGGGGGTGTGTGCCAAGTAAAACAGCTGGCTTGCCTAGTAGTGCAAGCAAGTTCTTTCACGACAGGAGCGGAGAGCCTTTTTTTCAGGCCAGGGGCCAGATTCGCCTCTGGGTGACCTTATGGGAGCCATATGCTAATAGTGGGCGGGGCAACAAAAGTGGGCGGGGCAACAAATGTAGATTTGTTTATTTTTTTACCTCTGTGCACTAGGCTAGCTTCTTCACCCTCTCACACTCCTTCCTTATTGTCCATGTAGGGAAGACGGAGGCAGCAATATCAGAGTTCAGGGACACAGCCCGAAACACGGGAATGTGTGAAGCAGGGCCACTCGAGGGTGCAGTGGGGAGATTGTCACTGGGGCCAGACAGAGAGGCTTGGGGGCCACATTTGAGCCTTGGGAGCTGAGGTTCCTTATTTTATGGGAATAGCTGTGGCTATTCCGTGAATGTGAATGTGTGTGTGTGAAAGAGAGAGAGAGAGAGAGGACTCAGCTATACAGCAGCAAATAAAGAAGTATCTGAAGAAGTGTGCATGCACACGAAAGCTCATACCAAGAACTGACTTAGTTGGTCTTTAAGGTGCTACTGGAAGGAATTTGTTTTGTTTTGACTATGGCAGACCAACACGGCTACCTATCTGTAACAGCAGCAAATAAAACGTTTGAAGTGTGTTTTAAGCACAATATACAATGTGACACTAGATGGCAATGGTGAGCCTTATAGAAAATTCAATGTATTTTTTTAAAAAAGCTTTTTTAAAAAAAACATTTTCAGAACCTTTTTTATACGTATGTGGTAGTGGGTGCAGAATCCTATATCCTGAAAATCTCACAGTTTTGTTTTGAATGCAAGTTTCTAGTCCTTAAGAGAAGAGTTTAAAATGCGTGTAGAGGCTGGAGGAAGCAGAAAAGGTGGAGAAGCGGCCAGCCTAAGTGACTTCCCAGCTTTTTCTCTCAATGCAGGATAGTGGAAGAGGGAGAGGCTGTAGAACACAAGACTTGTGGGCAGAGGATTCAATCCCTGGCAAGCAGTTCTACTGGTTATTGGCAGAAATATATATATATAATAAGGCAAGCAGGTCTGGTTAAACTGATTGGGCATCAGGTGATAGGAAAGGCCCTTGGAAACAGCCTGTATCTGGACTGATGGGCAAACAATCTGGTATTCCGCAGTTTCCCCCCATCCTCCCATCGGGTTAGTCTGCATGATATATACAGTACAGGTTGCAGGATTCTTAATGCACAATCTGAGTCTCTGTGGAACAGAATTTCTTTTAACGTGTGTTCCCCACCTCCCACTTTAAAGGCGTTGTTTCTTATTAATCATTTGGAACAGAATGGGTCCCCCCCCTTCTAACGTAGCTCTCCCTACCTGTATTCTTGCATTTATTTATCGCCTTTGCTCCGAGGAGCTCAAGGGGGCATTTTATCCTCATGACAGCCACGTATTAATATGTAGGGGGGGGGTGCCAAACAGCCACAGCCCACGGATTCCAGCAGGGCTTCAGCTACGCAAAAAAGTCGCAGCAACAGATTTAAACTATATGAATGAAATATACTCAGAGTTGCAAAGTGATTTCATGCTCTTTATTGAGCTCATAGTGGTGAGGAGGAATGAATGAATGTCCCCTCAAAGTATCTGCTTTATATACATTATTTACACAATGGGCTGCACATGAGTGGCTAATTCTGGAATTCTTCTGTAAGCCAATCAGGTTGTGGATTCACTTCTATCTGGAGCATGATTGGGTGGTTCCTGCCAACCAATCATACTGCTGCATTGTTCTAGGACCAATCAGACTGCTGCAATTTGGATCCTATTGTTCTAGGACCAATCAGACTGCTGCAATTTGGATCCTATTGTTCTAGGACCAATCAGACTGCTGCAGTTTGGATCCTATTCAACTCAGTACATAACACCATATATATAATAAATATTATATATATACATGTGTGTGTGTGTGTGTGTGTGTAAATATATATATATGTAATTATATATATATATTTTATATATATATATATATATATATATATATGTATGTATGTATGTATATATGTGTGTGTGTGTGTGTGTGTGTGTATATATATATATGGACTGCACTGAGAATCCCACAGCGTTCATAAAAGGCGACTTATTTCCAGTCTGAGTAAAGAATGATACATGCAGCAAGTTGAGTCACCCGCCCCCCCAAAAAGTGCAACCCTCTCTCTATGTTCTACTTTAAAAAACAACAACACAACCCTGTTAAAAAAAACGAAGCACAAAAAACTTCACAATTAATACATTTCCCAGCTGCCTGCAGAGGACTTCATTTCCCACAATCCCACTGACGGCGTTCCCGTCCTTCCCTCGGAACATCTCGCGAGACTTCAGCTATCCCGCCTTCTCCTTCCCCCGCCCTGTTCCTCGGCCGTTCTCTGCCCTCCCGTGATCCTTTGCGGTGTCGCTCTCGCTTCCCTGGACCAAAGTTGTCCCGGCAGGCCTTGCGGCGGCCAGTCAGGTCAAGCGCGATGGCGGCGGCGGCGGCAACGACAACCACCACCACCACAACGGCGGCGGCGGCGGCGGCGGTTCCGGTTCCTTCGGGTCCGGCGAGCCCGGCTGGCCCCGCGGCCAGAGACCTCTTCGCGGAGGGGCTGCTGGAGTTCCTGCGGCCGGCCGTGCGGCAGCTGGACACGCACGTCCACGCCGTCAGGCAAGTTGCTGCGCGGCAGGCAGAAGTTCTCCAGGTGCAGCCGCTTCACGCCAGCCCCGCCCCTGCGGAGAGCGGGGAACGCAGCCTTCCCCAAGCGGCCCCTGATAGAGGTGCGCCTTGGCAGGCAGAAGTCAGCCAGGTGCAGCTCCTCTACCCTGCCCGGCCCCTCTTGGTAGATCAGTAGGGATGCAACCCTTTTTCAAGTGTACAGTGGCACCTCGGGTTACAGACGCTTCAGGTTACAGACTCCGCTAACCCAGAAATAGTGCTTCAGGTTAAGAACTTGGCTTCAGTGAATGTTAGAAAGATGCTGGAATGAACTTTCATGGTTCTAGCAGAAAGGTTATAAAGAATTATGCTGAAATGGATTGTTAACGGGTCAAAGTGTAATATTTAAGGTTAAATTGTGTTAAGATAAATTGTAGAAAACAATTTTCTGAAAGAGGGAAAGGTCTTGCTGAAATAATTATGAATTAAGAATACAAAAAGGGAGGCGCGAGGAAGTCATGGAAATAAGCAAAGGAAAGATAAATATATGGAAATATTGGATGCTGTTTTTAAATGTTATTGTTTAATTGTATTTTTTTGTTTTTGAAGTATTGTAATTTTTTTTATTACTACTGTTTGTTTTTCTTCTTTTTTCTTTTTTCTCTTTTTGTAATTGTTAAACTTTAAACTTTAAAAAATATCTTATTAAAAAAAAAAGAACTTTGCTTCAGGATGAGAACAGAAATCGTGCTCTGGCGGTGCGGCAGCAGCAGGAGACCCCATTAGCTAAAGTGGTGCTTCAGGTTAAGAACAGATTCAGGTTAAGAACAGACCCCCGGAACAAATTAAGCACTTAACCCGAGGTACCACTGTATTTCCATCCATAAGTTCTGCAGCAGCATGGAACAAGCCCTGCTGCTGTCTTCCAAGGGAGGAAGGCTTTCCCATATCTGAAGACAGAAAACAGATTATACCGTGCAAGCTATAAACAAGCTATAGCTCAAGGCCCCACTTTCTTGGGGGCCCCAAAAAATTTAAAGGAAAATAGTTTGCATTATTAAGTTTATTATGAATAAAAAATCATTTTAAGTTAGAGCTTAATAATTATTTTACAGTTAATATACTTCTTAATTGTATTTCACTATTAATATACTTCTTAATTGTATTTTAGTTCAACAATTACTTTGATAAAATGCATATTTTGTTATGTGCAAATGGCTTTAGATACCTATTAGGTCCATAAATTGCCACATAGCATATATTCAACACAAAAAACATTGACAATTTGTTGTTGACGAAGGACAGCTGGACATATAAAGGGCCCCATTACCTTCAGTAGCTTAGGGCCTCATCAAACCTAAATCCGGCCCTGATTATACAGAGTCCATCTAGCTCAGTATTGTCCACACTGACCAGGAGTGGTTTTCCAGGGCTTCAGACCAGGGAGCCTCTCCCAGGCCTACCTGGAAAATGCAGTTGAACCTGGGAATTTTTGCTTGCAAGGCAGACACTTTTATCAATGAGCTGTGGCTTTTCTCCGAACTCCTTTGATTCGTATTATTTGTGGCCCCCTCACCCACGATTTCCAGTAGCAGGGATTCCCAGTGAGAGGGATTTTAGTTCATTATTACTCTTCTAGCCCACTTTTCCTTCAAGGTGGTGCATGTGGTTTTCCATTTTATCCTCACAACAACCCTGTGAGGTAGGTTAGGCTGGGAGAGATGGTCACCTCAATGAGCTTCCTGGCTGCATGGGGTTTTTGGAGCCCGGTCCTCTGGCATGAATGTTATTTTTTGTGATCTAGTAAATTTCCATGACATTCCCCCCACCCCACGCCCAGGCTGTTATATTCCTTTCTTGTTTTTCCTTGCAGGGAGAGTCAAGTGGAATTGCGGGAACACATCGACAGCCTGGCCACAGGTAAAAATATCTGCACAGCGGGAAGAATGTTTGATGAGAACATAACTGGGAGGGCAGAAGGAACTGGTTGTTTCTGGGATTTGTTAAATACTTTACCCCTTTTTATCCCAACCAGGAAGTAACAGCAACTTCAATATTGGTTTGTAAAATATTCCATTCATTCCTGCATAAGCTCATTGGAATCATATCCAAGGGGATTTAAGCATTGTCCCACCTGTTAAGAAATGAAGCAATGACTGCCCCATATTCACTGAGCAGTAAAGATTCTGCATTGTCTTGTTAGAAGAGGCCTCTCTGAGCAGCAGTTTCTGTCCTGAAGGGCCAATTTTGTTAAAATTGTTATTTATTAAGTCTAGCTGAAGCTGTTATAAAAGTTAAAATACATTACACAGTTAAAATAATTATTAAAATCAGACATTTTGTCAGATAAGAGTTTGCTCCCCTGAATTTAGCTTTTCATCCCCATAAACTTTTCTCTTTAAAATTGCTCTCTAAAGGCAAAACAGACCACTTTTTCAGAGGTGTAGGAGGAGCTATCCTATAATAAAAAGTTAATTAAATACCCAATTGATCTAACTGGGAGATTTAAATCGTTGAACGAAGCTGCTCTTAAGTCCTAGTAGACTGGGCAAACCAGTAAGTAATGGGGTAAGTTTTCAGGCACATGGGCAAACACTCTCTTCATAGGGAGATCTGGCAATAGCATTTTTCATCTATGGCAGCGTACATAGACTGGAGCTGCAGAGCCGTAAAGGCTTTTCTCTGTTTGATATTTGTGGTGCTGGTTACGTAGTGAGGGTGAGGGGTCTGAATGGGTAGTTTGGCATACCAGGCAGAAGTGTGATCAGCACAGAAACAATGCTTTAAAATAGGAGATTTCATGTGGAGAGATGCCATCTCAAAATGTAACAAACTAAGAAAGTCCAAAGAAAGATCATACTTATCAATAACATGTAGCATTCCCTGATTCCAAGATGGAGTCACCCCTTTGTTAAGACTCAGCATCTCCTTGAAAGCAGAAAGTGCTAAAATGGGCCCTACCCCTTTTAAAATTTTAGCCAATGCGAAAGCATGTCTAAGTGCAAGTAGATAAATAGGTACCACTCCAGCGGGAAGGTAAACGGCGTTTCTGTGCGCTGCTCTGGTTCGCCAGAAGCGGCTTAGTCATGCTGACCACATGACCCGGAAGCTGAACGCTGGCTCCCTCGGCCAGTAAAGCGAGATGAGCGCCACAATCCCAGAGTCGGTCACGACTGGACCTAATGGTCAGGGGTCCCTTTACCTTTACTGGCAAGGATATGCACTCTGGCCTTCAGCAGAGGGCCAATAATACATTATAGTGCTCCTGTAAGCAATCTGAGATACTTCCCCACCATACACCTCCAGGGAATAGTGTTAAATCTGTGTGGCATCTTTTATTTTAGGGGAAGGAAAAATGAGGCCCTCCAAATATTGCTGGACTACAACTCCCCATCTACCCCTTTCTGTTGGGCCCTGCTGGCTGTGATTGATAGTTGCTGGAGGGCATGTTAGTAGCAAATTGGCACTATTTCATATTGAACTCAGGGCCTTTTGATGCCCAAGATGTGTGTTTTCAGGGCCCACCTTATTCCTCTGGCTTTAATTTGTTTTACATTCTGAATTTCAAACTGTCGGAACCCACCCTGGGACCTGTGGTGAAAGGTGGGTAAAATCCTAGATCTTGCCTTGTAGGTCATTTGCTGATATCTTCTCCGCCATGGGTGATGTGGAAATTCATGGTTCAAATCCCGATCGGAGTCGTGCCTAAAAACCTTTCCCCCTTCTCTCTTCCCCAACTAGAGCTGTGTCGCATCAACGAAGACCAGAAGGTAGCCCTCGACCTGGACCCTTACGTCAAGAAGCTGCTCAATGCCCGGCGCAGAGTTGTCCTTGTTAATAACATCTTGCAAAATGCTCAGGTGTGTGTTGTGTGTGTGTGTGTGAGAGAGAGGGATGCACTTTTTATACCAACCTTCCTCTTATGTAACATGTTACAGCTCTTTTAAGTTGCTGGAGCTGGCTGCCAGAGTAGGCCCTCACTGCTCTGTGGTAGAAAATCTGCCTTGCACACCTTGTATTTGATTCACAGCATCTTCAGGTAGGTGGAAGGGGGAAAGGGGGGGGGCTCTTTGCCTGAAACTCCAGAGGGCTGCTGTTAGGGAGAGTAGACAGTATTGAGCCAGATAGACTAGTCATTGGACCTGGTTTAAGGCAGGTTCCTACGTTCCTACCTGGAAACTCAGGACTGTAATTTATTTATTAAATTTATATGCCACCCTTAGTATCTGAGGGTCACATGGTGATTTGCAATATAAAAATATTTAACTGTGACAATCGGGACCTAGAGGTTGGGCATTTAGAAACACATTACACTGATTCTGTTCTAGTTTTGGTTGTTCAGTTGCTTCCATGCTCAACATCTCCTATAGTCCTTTTCAGCCCCAGTAATTATAGAAACACGCTGAGGTGTCAGTATGTACTTAGGGGAAAAAAGAAGTCTTGAAGGTCTCCTTTGTTAACCCAGATATTATGGATGGCGCTTAACACTATGGATTGATTTAACTGCTACGACTAAATTAAACTTTCTCCCTCGCCCTTGGACTATAGGACTACCAGGCAGGCTATTTGGAATGCTGACCCTTCATTTTTTCACTGAGATCTTGTTGGAAGGTGTAAGCCCTGACTGAAAACCTATCGTACAAAGGGCTGGCAGCACAACAGTGTAGCTCTGCCCAGTTAGCGAGGGTCTCCTGCACCTCTAGAACTTGTAAATAGAGCTGTCTTCACTGCTTATGAAACTCTTGCTGAAACCATTTCCTCTCCTTTACAGGAGCGCTTGAGAAGGCTCAGCCATGGTATAGCGAAGGAGACTGTCCGCAGAAAAGCCATACTTGAAGCTGGCGGTAGCTACCCCCAAGGCTCGCCCAGCAAATGAGAGGTCCTTTCCTAAGGGAAAAGTGGTGCGATTTCCAGAGCTGCCATTTCCTTACGGATGCTGCCAGCTTCTAAGCACAACACGGAGAAAGATAGAGTTGGGCTGTTGGGCACTGCATGGTGCTAGGAAAAGCTCCTGCCCCGTGGACAGGAATTCCTGCATATGGAAGACTCCTCATCTCATAAAGAAAGAAAGGTTTTGGGCACAAATTTCCTATCATGCTTCCCCCTGCCGAGGTACTCTTTCAGGTGGAGTTGGTGCAATTGGGCCTGCTTATGGCTGCAGAGTGACACAGAACGTGGCCGAGAATAGTGCCTCTTGCTTGTGCAATAAAAGTTCACTGCTAGTTAACATGGGACAAGGCCTCCTGTGCTCAGTCTGTTGCACTTTGGGGGTTTCTGAAAGCTGTTGTAGGGAATGCGGGGTTAAGCCGCTAGTCACGGAAACTTTTCATGCAAAGGAAAAGCAAATGGGAACAAAGATGATCCAAGCTAAGGGACGTATTTGGGAATAGTAACATGCTGGAGGTCCTACTTTTAAATAGATTTTCTGCTTTTCTTGAGCATCCCCTGGCCTGAAGTTCCAAGCCTGGTGCTCAGTGCCCAATGAGCTTGGTTTCAGCTCCGTTTACTATTTCTTCTGCTAAAAAAAAGTCTCCTAGTTCTCACTCTTGATCTAAATAAAGGAGGTCCTGCTGAGAGATAGCTAAGAGTTTGCAAGAGTTGCTAACCTTTTCATCAAAAAAAGGTGACTTTTGTAACAGATCTGGAGGTGACTTTTGTAACAGATCCCGGTTCTTATCAGTTGATGTAACCAATTGGTAGATCCAGCACCCAAACAGACGAACCAACTAACAGCTTTTAAAAGGAAAACACAATTTTAATAGCAAGAATTTTAAAAAACAAGACAATTAGAATAACACACAGAAAAGGGAGTCAGGTTTGGCCTTCTTCAGCTGTTCATCCACCAGTAGTAGAGGCAAGGGGAGAGGTCACTGAAAGACAGAAGCAAAACAGCTCTTGAAACCAGCTCAGGCCATTTCTCCTGTTCTTTGCTTCTAAATCAGCATTCTAAGCAACACAGGTATTCCACACCATAATTATCCAGGAGTCACTAATCGCTAATCCACCCCACCCCCCACCAGTCAAATAAAACAAGCAGGCACAGCAACTTTCAAGGGGTCCTGGGTAAAAAGTATGACCTAGGAAATTTAACCTTGGCCTTGGAAAGCACACAGCTCCAAGAGGGTGTGGGACAGAGTGCCATCTGCAGCTTTCACCACCAGGGTAAACATATCCAGAATAGACAACAGGCTCAGTGGAAGGGAAGCCAGGAAGAGGGAATAAAGGTGGCTGGAGTGGAGGAGGGAGCTCCTGACATAACCAGCTATCAATCAGGTGTGCTGGGAGAGCTGTGTTACTGTCGGGGGTGAGAGAAACCCGAGGCGGCTGCCCCCTTGAATCCGCCACATCACACCTGGCAGGTCACTCTTGGGTTTCCATGCTCTCTTCCTCTTCTCCGGTAGCAGTCTCTTCCTGGTTCTCTTCCTCCTCTTCCCCTTCCTTCTTCTCAGGTGGCTTCTCGTATGCTTTCTCCGACGGGGTCACGATCACACCTTCCCAGGTAGACATCTCGGTAGCCAGGTCTGCGAAACAAGGGACGTTCCAGGGTGGTGGTGAGTCAGGTAGTTAAGCCTGTACAACCAAAACTGCACTAGAGCAGGAACCTTCGGCCCTCCAGATGTTGCTAAACTACAACTCCCAGCTGTTGACCAGGAATGAGGGGGGTTGTAGTTCACCCGCAAGGCCATGGGTTCCAAATACCTGGTCTAAGTGCACCGAGGAACGAGCAGCCGAGGGCCAGCATGCAATCCTATACTCGTCTTATTCTGAATTTAAGTCACACCAAGTTCAATGGGGCTTACACTCAGGATAAATGTGATTAGGATTGCTGTTTGATGCTGCTGACAAGCCATCTGTCGGCCATAGCACATCTCCCGTAAGATAACTCTCCTGTTGAATTTTCGCTGCCTATTTCTAAACATCTCTCACCTCAACTATAGCCAAAGGCTGCAATGTAGTAGAACAAAGTGTGGCCTTATTTCTATATGAAGACCATCCGATTCCTCTACAACAAGATTTGGAGCCAATAATATTTTAACACCTGAGGCTGCTGCTGCTCACTTGCCTAGAGGTAAAGACTAGTTACTTCCTTGGTTACAATAACTGAGTGATAATGTGTGCCAGTGCCCCCATTCATTGTTTTTATTTATTTAGAATATCTGCACCCTGACTTTTGGCCAAAAAGGTTCCCAGATTGGCTTATGTACAATCAGTTAAAACAAGACAGACCCTGCCTGTATGCTTGCAATTTAAAGGAACGACGCACACAAAGGGAAGGGGGGCCCAAAAAACTTGGGCACTGCTTCTTAAACAGTTGTTTTTATAATGGCTGGGTGGCCCAGTTCAGGGGTAGGAGCCACCTGATGGAAGAGAGGAGTGAGTGAGCCCTTCTTCCTATCTCCCATGGAGGCAGTCTGATGAAACACCTGCTCCCAGGTGACAGCTGAAGGAGAGGAGGCCTGATGGAGCAGACCTGTCCCAGCAAAACTGTTTGAGAGAGCCCCACTTTCCATCTGTCTTTCCAAGATAGGAACCTGCCTTGTACCCGGTGAGACTCTTGGGTCCATCTAGCTCTATACCGTCTACTCTGACTCGACATTCTCCAAGGTTTCCGTCTGGAGTGTGTCCCAGCCCAACAAGGAGATCCTGGACATATGCTCCAGCCATTGAGCCACAGCTCCTTCCAAGAGCTCCTACTTACAGTTGGCATCTCCTTCTTGCCCGAGGATCTTCCGGTATCCGCCATGAGAGAGAATGCGGACCAGGGTTTGGGCTGTGTAGCAGACCATGTCCTAGATGGAAATAGAGAGACCAGTCACACATCGTCCCCTCCCTGCACTTTCAGGACCTCTCTGGGCTGCAAATCCACCTGCACATCATATTTCTCTTTGAGCAACAGCAAGGGCACACACGCCGGCCTCTTCAAACAGTGCGGGACACACAGTAGTTGAACTTCATACATCTGCAATCTGCAAAGCATCTCAAAGGAGGTGTGAAACCTATGGGTCCAACTCTGACAATCCTATGCAAGCATTTCAGCCATGAGGATTAGAATTTTTTGTAGGAAGCCAAAATCTGCAGAGAAGCTGGAGGCGTGGTGCTTATCTTGCCCCAAAGAGTACAGTGGTACCTCGGGTTAAGTACTTAATTCGTTCTGGAGAATCGTTCTTAACATGAAACTGTTCTTAACCTGAAACACCACTTTAGCTAATGGGGCCTCCTGCTGCTGCCGCCGCTGCGCCACCGGAGCACCATTTCTGTTCTCATCCTGAAGCAAAGTTCTTAACCCGAGGTACTATTTCTGGGTTAGCGGAGTCTGTAACCTGAAGCGTATGTAACCCGAGGTACCACTGTATTTGAATAGTTAACACATCTTTCACAGAGTTTACTTTGAAACAGCCCTGGCAGGCAGGCCAATGTTATGAAGAGTAGAGGTTTGGCTAAAGCCATGTATACTAAGTCTGTGGCAGAGGCAAGGGTTTTCAGCTCATGTTTATAGCCACTATACCAGCGATGGTCCTCCATGTGGTGTTGAGCTCCCATAAGCCCCAGAAGGGCCAGTGGCTAGGGATAATGTGAGCTGGGAGTCCGGCAGCATTTGGAGGGCCACAGGATCCCCACCCCCTTTCCCAGACACATATCCCAACCAATCAAGGATCACCTATCAATGTGCATGCAGATGTAACTGGTGCATGTGTGTGTGGATCACGTGGCCCTGCAGTTGTTGATGGGCTCCCAACTCCCATCAGCCCCAGCCAGCATGGCCAATGGTCAGGGACGATGTTGAGTTGCGGTTCCAACGACACTTGGAGAGCCACAGGTCCTCAACCCCTCTTGTACATTCTTGTACAGATGTCCCCCTCAACCTAAATCCTTGCACTATACAGTATCTCAGTTGAAGGAGGGGGATGGGTTACCTGCTGCTCCAGGGTCATAACTGTGTGGACTCTGAAGTTCCCGCTCTCGCAGGGGTCAGTGATGCCGACAGAGCCAGGAAGGAAGAGCCCAGCGGCCAAGATCTGAAGGCAGCGCCTGCGAAGCAGCAGCAAGATTAGAAATAATAATACCCCTGCCATGTAGCATTTGGAAGACACGAATTCTCTTCTTGCCCCCTGAATTTTAAAAGTGTTTTGACTATACCTGTAGGCAACATTGAGAGCCAAGGGCTGCCGTGTGGGGTTGTTCATCACAGCATAGTGTCCCTAGAACCAAAGAGAAGAGCAAATAGTAGAGCTTTGTTTTCTCCGTCCTGCTTACCCAGTAACTGGCAATATAATTCTGTCTGTGTTGACTTGGGAAAGGATTCCAACTAAATTCAGTTGGGCTTACTGAGAAGACGGTTCAACTTTTTATATCATTAAGCACTGGCAGCCTCATACCTGGAGCTGCTCAGGAATTTTAGAAAACAAACAAAAGCCAGTCGAGTTTTGAAATCAGTGGTTTGGCACGGTTCAGTCTACCAACTTGATTCAAAATAGCATCCAACTGGATCCAAAGATAAGTGAAAAGCTGCTCATTGATGTCAGGAGACAACATGCAGCAAATTGGTTCCACTGCCTAAAGAGGTGCCCAAATGCACAGCACACAACTTTCCAATATATATAGTAAATATGTTGTCACCATTTCCTTCCCTGCAGAATATTTATATTCACATGGGAAAAAAGTTAAGGAGCACCTCAATCTTACGTAATTACCTGCAAATGAAAAACAACCCTTCTAAGTATGCACTACATTATGGATTAAATTATTCAGGAAACTGTCTTTGACCCAAAGGTCAAAGAAGAAACATTCATTTCCTGTTTCTTCATCGTCTCTGCCTACCTTAACTGTTTTAAATTCATGATTTTTTTTAAAAAAGATCAGTCCTAGTTCTGATCTACAACTTCAAAGTGTTGTCACACAGGAAAAAGGGATGCAGATTGCTGCCAAGCTTCTCCCAACTGCAAAAACAGGATCCTTGAATGTTTTGATCAAGAAAGCATAACATGAAGCAGCCACCATTAGAGAATCAGCCCACAGTGGAAGCCAAGCACCTGCCCTTGATCTCTCCACATACCAGCAGGTCAAGAATCCAGGGTGTGAGGGGTTCAAAGCCTGGGAACCGCATTCTGAGGTCCTTCAGCAGACGGATCAAGACTTTCACTCTGAAAGAAGGTAACAATGTCATCCCCAGAATATGTATCTATCTATGTATCTATCTATTATGTTGTTGATACTATCTTTGTTTTAAAATGATAGGTTTTTTGTGTATTTGTTTTGAATTAGCTTGTGGGCTGTAGCCATGTTTTATTTATTTGAACCATGCTGGGGGGTGGGGTGCGTTTGGATCAAGCTGTTTATAAATTTTCTAAAACAAATGGTGGTGATGGTTTTCTCTAGAATACTGGACTCTATACAGTGGTGCCTCGCAAGACGAACGCCTCGCAAGACGAAAAACTCGCAAGACGAAAAACTCGCAAGACGAAAGAGTTTTCCGTTTTTGAGTCGTTCCGCAAGACGAATTTCCCTATGGGCTTGCTTCGCAAGAAGAAAGCCCATAGGGAAATCTCCGGGGACCTCTTTTAAAGGTTTCGCTGCCGACCGCCAGCATTTTAAAAGCCCCCGGGACAGTGGAGGTCTTCTGAAGGCAGGCGGTGGGCGAAAGTCTTTGCTCCCCCCCGCCTGCCTTCAAAAGCCGTCCGAGATAGCAGGGAAGCGCGCTATCCCGGACCGCTTTTAAAATGCTGCCTGTCGGGAGCAAAGACGTTCGCCCACCGCCTGCCTTCCTGGACCTCTTCTGAAGGCCGGCGGGGGGCAAAAGTCTTTGCTCCCCCTCGCCTGACTTCCCGGGATAGCGGAGAAGCGCAGCGCGTTTCTCCACTATCCCAGACAGCTTTTGAAGGCAGGTGGGGGGGGAGCAAAGACTTTCGCCCACCGCCTGCCTTCAGAAGACCTCCGCTGTCCCGGGGGCTTTTAAAATGCTGGCGGTCGGCAGCGAAGCCCTCCTGTCCCCGGAGCTTGTGGGGCGGGAGGTGGGGAGAAGGGCTTTTCTTCCCACCGCCAGCCTTCAGAAGGCTGTCCCCGGACCTGGTCTGAAGGCGGTTTCCATAGGAACGCATTGATTGATTTTCAATGCATTCCTATGGGAAACCGTGCTTCGCAAGACGAAAAACTCGCAAGAAGAAAAAACTTGCGGAACGAATTAATTTCGTCTTGCGAGGCACCACTGTACTACTAAAGAGGAGGGTGTCCATTGGTGGATTAGCCACAAAAGCTACATGAAATCTCTCTATTTAGAGGCATTTACCTCTGAATGACATCTGCCAGGGGGCAAATTCTGTGTGTAAGTGCGGCTTCTGTCTTCATATACTACTTGTGGGCTTCCCAGAGACATCTGGTGAGCCACTCTACAAAACAGGATGCTGGACTAAACTGACATTTTGGTCTGATCCAGCAAGGCTACTCTGCTCTTATGCCAGCTTAAGAGATCCAACTGCAAAGGCATGAATCTTGCACAAGCAGCACTAGAAGCGAGCAAATCTACACAAAGAACACCTCATCCTTGTGCCTCAACTGCCCCCATGCCAGAGTCCGGAGAATCAGAAGGAGGCTCATTGTGAATAGACATACGTCCCCAAGATATGGGAGTTCTGCCAGGGGTTAGGACCTGGACCAAGAGCACCAGAAGCAAGCAGCTGGAGCAAGTCCAAACTCAGAGATGCATCAAAGCCTTGATGTTTCCCAGTGTAACAGCTAAGGTTGACCCTAGTCTGCCTTAAATTTTACAGATTGGGGAGCTTCCTCCCCTATGTCCTTCCACAAGGGCAGGAGAACCTTTTTGAGCCTGAAGGCAGCGTTCCCTTCTGGTGGGTGGGGGGCAGAGGCAAAATTGGGCATAGGAACAAATGTAAATATAACCGTTATGCCATAGGTTAGTTTCTTGCACACACCTCTTTGTCCTACATGCAGACAGCAAGCGACATTATCAGAGCTCAAGGACACACTGCAGTTAGGTTTTTTTGGGGGTGCAAAAGCAAGGCTAGAAGGCTTGGAGGGCCACCTCTGCAGGAGGAGCAAAGGTGGCTCCCCAGGCACAAAGGGAGAGAGACTTACGTGGACTGAGACGCGTTTTCCTCAAACCAGCGAGCATGTCGGATAGCTGCCAGAGCACTCTGAAGCACTTTGATATCCACTGGTGAGTGGAGAGAAGACGACAGAAGTGGCGGCATTAGGGAAACTGTGTTCACCAAGGAAACACTCCTGCCTTCTATGCTGGGCACACACACCTCAACCCAATTAAAACAGCACACAAGGCCCTCTGGGCAGGTTGCTCTTTTCTACTCTTCTACCAAAAGCACATAAGGGACGCAGGTGGCGCTGTGGAGCCTAGGACTTGCCAATCAGAAGGTTGCTCTGTCCCGCTGCTCAGTCCCTGCTCCTGCCAACCTAGCAGTTCGAAAGCACGTCAAAGTGCAAGTAGATAAATAGGTACCGCTCCGGAGGGAAGGTAAACGGCGTTTCTGTGCGCTGCTCTGGTTCTCCAGAAGCGGCTTAGTCATGCTGGCCACATGACCCGGAAGCTGTACGCCGGCTCCCTCGGCCAATAAAGCGAGATGAGCGCTGCAACCCCAGAGCCGGTCACGACTGGACCTAATGGTCAGGGGTCCCTTTACCTTTACCAAAAGCACAACCTATTTATGCAAGGTCAACCTCCATCCATCCTGCCCTTCCCCCTGCCCCTCCACTGCAGAGAAAACAAACTGCCTGGATTTCCTTACGGTGCAGCTCGGGATCCAGTTTGCGGAGGTTGGGGGGCACAGTGGTTATAAGAATCTTCACTGTTGCATCTGCAGAACTGATTTCGAAGCCGGTCTCATTGGTGAGCATGGTCAATACTAAGGGGAGAAAAAATCAGGGATGAAATGAGCCAAGAAGTGACTGAGGAGTAGCTACAGATCTCAATGCTTGGTGAGATTTCTCTCTGTACTGTGGGACAGATAGTACTCTGGACCCCAGTAGTGAATCTTGCCCAAATCAGTGGTCCTTCAGATGTTGCTGGACTCCAACTCCCAGCAGTTATAAGAGATGATGGGACTTGCAGTCAAACAGTATCTGGAATGCCACAGTCTTCCCATCCCACATCCAGCAAATTGCATTTGAGGCAAAAGACAGGTGTTTTCCTGAGTGTTTGTTCCCTGGCTGTGCCACTAGCATATATCTTTTCCCCTGGGGTTATTTTGCTTGGAATGCAGCACTAAGTGTGCTGATGCATAGAAAGGGCAATGGCAGACAAAACGTGCTGCTCACCTTCAGCAGGATCCTGCGTCCTCAGGCTTTCCACAACTTTGTTTCCTAAGGCGGCAACAGCTTCCACTGTGGATGGAAGCAGAAGTCAAAATTCATTGCAGAAGGCTCCATTAGAACACACTCCCCATCCCAGTCTGCCATTTCCCCTTCCCTTTGCGAATAGAAAAACTTACATGTAGGCAAGATTTTCAGGATCACAACTAGATCTGCCACATTGTGGCCGGTCATCATGGTTCCTTTCTTGTAGGATCCCACTTGGCGAACCTCTTCGATTTGCTGGTACAGCGAGAAAGAGAGAGATGTACACATAAATATGCTGTTCAGATCTTCCCAAGTTGGCCCACAAAGCCTCCAAGCTCACTGCCCTTCTCTCTTGAAAAGAACATAGAGCTAAAAAAGGAAGTTGGAAAAGTGACACTCTTTCCCACTTCCTCTTTCAGCTCTTATGTTTTTTACAGGCTCAGAGACTGTCACTTTTGGGGTGGCTGATCCGGGGAGTGGGAAGAGAGATGAATGGAGAGGATGGTGCCCACAGCACTTGCTCAGAAATTCAAATGTAAACTTTGAAAAAGCTGTTGCCTGTGACACTCTGAAATCTAGGCTAGAGGGACTGATGCGATCCTGCCTGGAGGTTGGCTCAGCGGAGATTCTGTTTCAATCCCAGTTTGGCAATTGTGTCTACTGAGAGAAATCTCACAGCAAACCACAACCCTTCAGATGAAAACACATACTCCCTTGCTAAACATGAGTATTCTCCCAATGTCTTCTCGGTGAAGACTGACTCACCACTTCAAATGTTCCTGGAGCCACAATCAAGTTGTCAATCACATTGTTGATCTTGGTCACCAGAGAGAGGATAGAAGCCTAGTACAGAAGGGGGAAATAGAGTAGTATTTAGCTATTTGTTTATTACCTGATTTATTTACCGTATTTTAATGTGCAAATGGCAGTTCAACGCAGCTGTGCAAAATTTAACATACTAATAAATAAAACATCCAATCAAAACCAAAAATTACACAATAGCAGTTAACTGTATCCTTTGCCCTTCATGTTACAATGTCTAAAGTAAAAAAGACAAGACTATGTTCGTATATCAAGGAAGGACTGCAATGTATCCTAACTAGGAGATTTAGTAACTATTATTTCGGGAATAATTTAAGTCTTTTCGAGAACGGGTGGTGAAAGGCCTCTAAGAAATTGTAGGCAATGTGAGGTTTAATGACGATTACTGCTTTCAATTTTTAGCTCAAAGAGCATTACTGCCTTTTAATTTATTATTGTTTTATTTTAACTCCTAGAGGAAACAGAGGTCCGACCACCCCTATGTAGGAAAAGCAACTGAATAATTTTATCCAGGGTTCCTATCCCACCTCCTTGACAGAAACCTCTTAATTCTACCGGGGAGAGCGCAGCAATCATGCAGAACACACCTGTTCAGCAGAAGTGGGAGCAAGGTCCTGGTTTCTCTTTAGCAAGGCTTCGCTGAAGGCAGTCTCATCTGGGGCTGGTTTCACACGGGGGAAAGCCATTTCGCACTGAAGGAAGGAGGACACCTTTATGAAGACTTTCACACACACACACACACAGTGCACTATGTTCATCCTCAGTGGTCCCATTTAAGCAGTGTTCATATATGTGGTTTCACCACTCAGCACCACCAAACAGCAATCTGTACACATGACACAGCCACCAACAACAGGCAGGTATTGAACAAACAGGACAGTTTTTGTTTTTTAAGGCAAGGTAGGGCCTCCAATTTGATCTCACCCATCTCTTTATGTGTACTTATGTGTGGGTCTAAAAGTCTGATTCCTGCTCCAAGGCATTACAAAAATTGATGCCAACCCTGCACACTTTTTTCCTAGCATATTTTGAGAATGCAGGCGCACCGTTTCGTGGCTGTATCCAGAAAGCTTCCAAGTTCTCCAATCCCACAGCTTGCTGGGTTGATTTTTAATTTCCCAAGACAAACTTCTCAAACTTAGGACTGCCAGCCACATTCAAAAGCACCCGTCAGGCCTACTTACCACATAGAAGTCAAAAGGGATGTGAGGCACGAAGGGTCGGAACCTGAAACACAGTTAACATAGGAAGGTGAGCTTTGATTTTGCTCTTGCCAGAGTTTACAGTACATTCAAGACCTATGTCACAGGTTTGATCATGTTCTTTAGCTTATCGTGACTTTACTTAAGGGATGTTATAAGAAAGAAGGATGTGAAGCCGACACCAAAAGCCTATGTGTGATTATTCAGCCCCAGTATATTCAGTGAGTTACTCCCAAGTAGGCACACCTATGCTTGGGAGGAAGCCACAGCAGCAGAACCAATGAGGCTTCCTGCCTAGAAAACTTGGCCATCTAAACCATAGTGTGTTCTGTCTACCGAGACACACTGTTTCAGTTGTTCCATTTTGGCCTTGTCTGGATGGAAATGTCTCCTGTCTGAACGCCTGCCTGCTTCTAGTCATTGCAGGTAAAACTTTGCTGAACAGACCAGTGGGCTTCCTTCAGTATTCCCTGGAGAGAACCCTGCCTGAAACCCTGGACAGCTGCTGCCAGTTACTGGAGACAATACTGAGCAGGTAGATGGACCAATGGCCTTGCACAGTATAAGGCAGTTTCCTGTGTTTGTGCTGCTAGAAATGGATAGACGCCTAACTTTGTGTGGGACTTACCCACTGCCAGGACCACCCCGAGAACCAAAGCGTCCGCCACGACCACGGCCTCTGTCACCCCTGAAAGAAATCATGGGGGAAGGAGAGGGGGGGAAAGTCATAAGTACAAGCAAGAGCCACAATCTGCTATCAGCTGTTCCCAGAGGTTTGTTTCCTTACATCCTTCCCCCCATTTACATTAAGCATCGGGCAATTGGTGCTCTCCATCTGGAAGCCCATCATTCATGACTATTGTCCATGTTGGCTGGAGCTGATGAGAATTGGAGTCTAGCAACATCTGCCAGGCCACGGGGTCCTCACGTGTGGGGTTGACAATACCAGGTTGGGAGACCAACGGCTATCCTAAGTTCACTTCCTTCTGCTATCCAGTGAATAAAATAAAATAAATCCTTCCAATAGCACTTTAGAGACCAACAATTGGTTAGTTATACCAATAACTAACTTAGTTGGTCTCTAAGGTTCTACTGGCAGGATTTTTTTATTTTATTTAGAGACCAACTAAGTTAGTTATTGCTATAACTACCAATAACTAACCAATAACTAACTTAGTTGGTCTCTAAGGTGCTACTGGAAGGAATTTATTTATTTATTTTATTTTGTTTTATTTCAATTACGGCAGACCAGCACAGCTACCTACCTGTAACTATCCAGTGAAGTCACATATTTCTTTCGAAGCTCAATAACACCCAAGGCCCATGAAGCCCCAAGCCCAACCCGCTCTTGTTGTGAAGTCTATCTCCCCATTATCTGCTGACTGCAGAGAGGTAGACTGCATCTGCCCCTGGAAGCCTCACCTTCAGCTACCTCACCCCTCTCTGTTATCTGATGTAGAGAGGGTAGATTACTTCTGTACATGGAGGTTCATCCTTTGGCTATCCTGTTTCTCCCCACCCATTATCTGACCCTTTCAGAGAAGTAGACTCCTTCTGTACCTGGGAGTCCACCCTTTGGCTGTTGTATCTCTCTCCCATAGGAGGACAGTGGTGTCCACCAACTTGGATGGCTATCAAAGTGGATTTGGCAAATTCATGGGGGAAGGGACGTACCCATGGCTACTAGCCAGGATGCCTCTGAATGCCAGTGGCCAGAAAGGGAGAGGCAGCTATTTGTGTTGTGGGGATCTAGCTTGTGTGCTTCCCTTTGGGGCAGCTGTGGGACCAGGATGCTGGACTAAGATGGGGCATTGGGACCTGATCCAGCAGCCCGGCTCTTCTTCTGTTCATGGAACGATAGTACAGTGGTACCTCGGGTGAAGTACTTAATTCGTTCCGGAGGTCCGTTCTTAACCTGAAACTGTTCTTAACCTGAAGCACCACTTTAGCTAATGGGGCCTCCTGCTGCCGGAGCACCATTTCTGTTCTCATCCTGAAGCAAAGTTCTTAACCTGAAGCACTATTTCTGGGTTAGTGGAGTCTGTAACCTGAAGCGTATGTAACCCGAGGTACCACTGTACTGTGGGAGTAGGAAGGGGGCACCAAGGGCCATCTAGTCCGACCCCTGTTGGAATCTCGAGTCCTGCCCTCCAGAGCAGGAGAAAACAATCTCGCTCCATCTTCCATGTGTCCTTAATTTTTTTAAAAAAATAATTTTTATTAATTTTCACAAACAAAAAAACACACACACACACACACAAAAAAAATACACAAACAACACATGACTTCCCCATACCTCCCCTTCACTGCACCCTTGTTTCCAATTTTTTAGCAATCCTTCATTCCATTTTTATATTTAACTTCCCTCAGATTTTCTTAACTTAAACATTTACAGCTGTAATTCTCTGTTTCTTATCCCTTGACATTTTATCAGTCTGAGATTTTACAACAGTTCTTAAGATATATTTTAAATTTTTCCCAGTCCTCTTCCACTGTCTCTCTCCTCTGATCACGGATTCTGCCGGTCATCTCTGCCAGTCCCATAAATTCAGTCACCTTTGTCTGCCATTCTTCCAGAGTAGGTAATTCTTGCGTCTTCCAATACTTTGCCGAAAGAATTCTTGCTGCTGTAGTTGCATACATAAAAAATGTCCTATCTTTCTTTGGTACCAATTGGCTGACCATGCCCAAGAGAAAAGCCTCCGGTTTCTTTACAAATGTCCACTTAAGGATTTTCTTAATTTCATTATAGATCATTTCCCAGTAGGCCTTAATCTTTGGGCAGGTCCACCAAAGGTGGTAGAAGGTTCCTTCACATTCATTACATTTCCAGCATTTATTATTGGGCAAATGATATATCTTTGCAAGCTTGACTGGGGTCATGTACCACCCATCTTCCCTGTGTCCTTAAGAGGGGCAACGGGAATTCCATCTTTAGCCACCCTCTCCCTCCCCGTTATATGGCACTTGGCAGGGGGACAGGGCAGGCAGACGACAGCCGGAGGTGGAGCTTCCAAGTGCAGCAGCAGTCTATCTCGCGCGCGCGCCATCCCATATTCTGGTAGAAAAGCAGACTCCTTCCGTCCCTGGAGGTTCGGGGGTTTCCCTGTCCTGCTTTTTGAGCACAGTTCGCCCCCAACAAGCGCCCTCCTCACAAAAAGTGAGCGCCCGCCATGACCCCCAGTCCTTCCATTCCCTTCTCCCTGCCCCCAATTCCCCTCCCCCGCCACGTGCCAGCCCCTCCCCCATTTCTCCCCCCCCCTCCCTTTACTCGCCTCATGATTCCGACGAGCAATAACCGTCGCTGCTCCTCAGGCGTTAAAAAAAGAGAAAGAAACGGTGCGGCGAATGTGGGGGGAGGGGGCCGAGGAAATATGAAAGAAAAGCCGCCCGGCCGACACTTGCGCCCGCCGCTCTGCGCACCTCGCAACAAGCTGCACCGCTATTGGTCCCCTTAGGCAGTAGCAGCCGCCGTTATTGGCTGCCGCCGCGGCTCCCCTCCTTCAGCCAATCCCGTCCTCGTGCCCCACAGTGGCTTCCCGCCCGCGTCTCAGCTTCCGTCATCTCATTGGTTCCTTTGGACCGTCTGTCATTCGGAAGACTCGCGCACGCCCCGCGAGCGGCGAGCCAATGGCAAAGTTGGCAGCAGGAAGTGTGACCAATAGGGCAGGGCTTAGTGGGAGCGGGAGAGGAGGAGGGACCGCGCAAGGGGAGGTGAGGAAGGCGCATGTGCGGCTTCTGGGCAGCGGAGCTCTTTGGAGACCGCTAGAGGGAGAGAAGGACGCCGAAAGAGGGAGACAATAGTGCTTAGCGCGCATGCGCAGAACATTGTGCGGCACTTATAGAGCATCAATGAAGCATTTTGTTCGCAAGCAGCAGAGTGGCGCAGCGGAAGCGTGCTGGGCCCATAACCCAGAGGTCGATGGATCGAAACCATCCTCTGCTAGCCCGGTATTTTTAAAATTAGTGCGAGTTGGATTATTTTAATGAAAATATTTAAATTAATTTTTAAAAAATCTATTGAAGCCAACGCAGCACATTATTTTGCAGCAGTGTGATTACTAAGACCCAGCATGGGTTTATCAAAAACAGACAAATATTCTTTCTTTTTATGATAAGTGTTCTGTAGCGTATCTTGATTTCAGTAAGGTCCTTCTCTCCTACAATTTTTACCCATATATCAGGAACATGGAAAGCTGCCTTATACTGATTCGGACCATTGGTCAGTCTCGATCTCCTGATCTCCTGGGGTTTTTCCCAGCCCTTCCTGGAGATGTCAGCCATTAAACCTGGTGCCTACATGCAAAGTAGATCTCTACCTGTTGACCTACAGTCTCTGGCATACAGTCCCATTGCAAGATTCCTGCCATGAACATGGGCTGGAACAAGTCCCGTCCCAACTCTACAATTCTACAACTCTCTTTTCTAAGTATTAAGATTTTTATTAAACTGACCAATTAATTTCAAACTTCAAATTGTTTATGCATTCGTCTTATAATTTGACCTCCCATCTTCCCTTCTGTGCTGTTTTCATAGCCATCCCTTTTACCTACGGTGTAATATCACAATTTTCACCGATACATATTCCTAGATTACATCACACCTTTCATCCAATATATTCCTCTATTTCATATATTAACATTTCCCCCCATTGCTCAGTTTTCAAATCCCTTTCAATTGGTTGTTATATTCAATCTATCAACCTTTATCAATCAAAGGTTGTTATATTCTACAACTCTCATTGTGTGTTCTTTTCGGCTTGAACTGGTACTTGCTGGAGCCGGCAAGGAAGAAAGGATTCTTCAGTCCTACAGATGGCAGTGTTGTCCTTCAGATGGCGAAATTCGCACTCGGTGCTCACCTGTTGAGCATAATGTTAGGCCCCTACTTTTGAGGCATGCAGAGAGCAAGGCACTCTGAATGGACTCCCTAAGACCTTTCGGACCCCTCCGCTCCTTATGGGTCAGTATTTTCATTATAAAATGGTTTTTTTTATTTAAAAAAAACTTTACAGAAAAGTATGAAGTAGCCCAGACTTCAAGGTAGTTTTTATCGAGGTGTTGGTCATGCCTGATTATCGTCTTCCAAAGCAACTACTCTATTCCGAACTTAAAAATGGAAAGCGTAATGCTGGTGGTCAACAAAAGAGGTTTAAAGACTCTCTCAAGTCAAATCTTTAAAAAATGTAGTATAAACACAGACAACTGGGAAACACTGGCCTGCGAGCGCTCCAGTTGGAGAACAGTCTTTGCCAAAGGTGTCGTGGGCTGTGAAGAAACTCGAACTCAGGACACAAAGGAGAAATGTACTAGGAGGAAGGCACGCTGGGCAAATCCACACCGTGATCAACTCCTGTCCGGAAACCAGTGTCCCCACCGTGGAAGGACGTGTGGATCCAGAATTGGCCTCCACCAGGCATAGGCAAACTCGGTCCGCCAGATGTTTTGGGACTACAATTCCCATCACCCCTGACCACTGGTCCTGTTAGCTAGGGATGATGGGAGTTGTAGTCCCGAAACATCTGGAGGGCTGAGTTTGCCTATGCCTGGCCTCCACAGTCCCTTATGTTTGTTGTTGTTGTTTAGTCATTTAGTCGTGTCCGACTCTTCGTGACCCCCTGGACCAGAGCACGCTAGGCACTCCTGTCTTCCACTGCCTCCCGCAGTGGTCAAACTCATGCTGGTAGCTTTGAGAACACTGTCCAACCATCTCGTCCTCTGTTGTCCCCTTCTCCTTGTGCCCTCCATCTTTCCCAGCATCAGGGTCTTTTCCAGGGAGTCTTCTCTTCTCATGAGGCGGCCAAAGTATTGGAGTCTTAGCTTCAGGATCTGTCCTTCCAGTGAGCACTCAGGGCTGATTTCCTTCAGATTGGAGAGGTTTGATCTTCTTGCAGTCCATGGGACTCTCAAGAGTCTCCTCCAGCACCAGAATTCAAAAGCAACAAGTCTTCGTACTCATTGTTAAAACCGTGTTTACAGAAGACAACCTTAGTCGGCTACGAGGGATCGCCAAAGAAGAAAAAGGTCATGCCCACAGCTTCCTCCAAAAAACCTTGGGAACTGTAGTTTAAGGATGAGATGACGCCTGGCGTGCGCCCTTCCAACGCTAAAATTCCCCGGATGCCTCCAGGGTGCGCTGCAAAAGTGGAAGGTCAAGGAGGGCACTCGGTTTGTGACTTATCTCCCTGATCAGCGTGTTCGGCTTGGAGACATTCTTTGCCATGTTTACTCAGAGGTAAAGTCAGTTTGCCACAACTTAACTTCCCCAGATAACAGTGCCTAGCAGCGCAGCCCTCTGAAGTTGAGAGTCAGCTTTTCACCCAGTCCTGGAGTGGGAAACTTTTTCCAGCCTGAGGGCCAAAACCCCTCCTAGGCAGCTTTCCAGGGGCCGCACCTCGTAGGTGGGTCAATGGGTGTGACCATCACCTTTGTCGTGTTTTACGCAGAATTGGATAAAATGACAGGAAGGATTCCAAACCTACGGGACCAGAGATTTACAGAAGATTGGAAGAAATATACGAACTATTTGAAGAGCAGCTGTAATCAACAAATTACGCTAGTAGGACTCCAAGAAGTTTTGTAAGGAGAAATATATGAAATATTGCAAAATAGAGACATTAGTTATGAGATTTAAATGTAATAGTGAGAGTAAGAAATGCAAATTAATAGACTGGAAAATTTTCAGATGTGATTGATGGAAGTCAAAAAATTGTATAAGATACGTATAAAAGTATGTTTAATTATTGTTGAAAATGATATGTTAAAAAACTAATAAAAATTATATATAAAAGGGGGGGGGGAGAGAAATGTCGTGTTCTACATAGAGAGGCTGTGGGGGTGTAGTGCTTAGACTAGGACCCGGGAGAGGCTAGGGTTCAAATCCTGAACTCCACCATGAAGCACTCTGGGTGTGACTTTTGGCCAGTCTCTCTCTCTCTCTCCTAACCTACTTCACAGGATTGTTGTGAAGAATCATAGAATCAGAAGACACCCCGAGGGTCATCTAGTCCAACCCCGTGCACTGCAGGGATCTTTTGCCCAGCGTGGGGCTCGAACCCTCGCCGGGGTTCTTGTGAAGCCCAAAGAAAAAAGAATGGGGGAGAGAAATCATACAGGCAGCCTTGAGCTACTTGGCAGAAGAGCAGGATGAAAACCTGTAGATATGAGATTCGACTTGGTAAAATAAATCTGCAAATTGCTTGATGCTAATGGCAAGATTTTTCTTCCTCAAAATTACACAGTGCCTGGCTCTCATTTGGAATGCTAATAACAATTATAATACATCAACAGTGTTCTTTGATTCGTCCTAAGTTAAAATACTGCTACTAGAAGAATTATTATTATTAATAATTACAACAGTAACTCTTGTTATTACTCTATTCATTATTGAATTTAGGTCCGCACCTTCTTACCCATGGAGCCCAGGGTGGCAAACCTAGACTCACATTTTTTTTGTGTGCGTGTGTGTTTTTTAATAGTTGTTTTAATCCCCAATAATTTTACTGTTTTATTCCTTTTGCAAACCACTCGGAAGTTTTCCCCACTGCCGAGTGGTATATAACTTTTTACGAAACGAATAAACAAAACGTGCAATTAAAAAGAGAAACCCTAAGGGGCAAGCAGATGAAAACATTTCAGGATATAGTGACATTAAAAAAACTAACTAAAACAATCTAAAAATTATGGCAATTAATTTAAAAGAGGACGGCTAATAATAACAAGGGGGAAGGATTAAAAAATCTCGTCTCTCCTCTCTCAGGCTGCTTTATTGTTCCTTGATATTTAGCTGAGCTGCTACTGACGTATTTCTTTGCATTCCCGACTCACAGGTACGTCTCCCTTCCTTTAATTCCCCCACTTTAGATTAAACCGCTCGGGGACTCTACATATTAAGCGGCATATAAATATTGGCAGTTGCCACTGCGATGTCCGGACTTGAAATCCCACAACCCGTCGTTGTGGGTCCTTTGCTGGGCGATCTTTGTTTGGAAAAATCCCATGTTCCTGCTTTTAATGGGAAGGAGAGGGGGGTGAGTCGCGGGCAGGAAGGAGTTAAGGCGCCTTGTCGGTGGTGCTGATGATGATCGCAGCCGCCCTGTCATTGAATGAAGCGAAGAAGAAGGAAAGAAGCAACTCTGGACCCTGCAGTTAGATAAACCTCTGCTCCTTTTTCTCTCTTCACTCCAGGCTGAGTTACAGCAAGGAAGGCGGCAGGCAGCAGGCAGCACGGGCAGAGGCGGACGCGAACTTGGGGCGGGACCCCCAACGCCAGGCAGATGAGCTCAGCGAAACTCAGCACAACTTCTTAGGGAGCAGGGATTGGCAGAGGACAGCTGTGGGGTGGGTTGTGTTTTGGGTTTTTTTGCACCACTGGAGAGGAGAAGAGTTTGCAGAGAGGCGGAAGGGAAAGGGTCAAGCGCCAAAATGCGGGGAGCTGGCACGGTGGGCATAACCGGGCACGCTTGAGATTGGCACGCTTTAGCACAGCACCCCGTGCCACCTTCTGCAGGGTTTTGGGCGCCGGTTGGGTTTTGAAGGGGTGAGGAAGCTGGGGGCATCGGGGTGGCACCCGGGGCGAGGCCAGGGAATGAAGGCCTGGCGTCGTGGCAGCCGCGGGGTGGCCCTCTGCGGGCCGTGGCTCTGCCCGGGGACCCCGCTGAAAGTGGCGTCGCCCCACGGCCCGGCGTTCGTGTGGTGGATCCTAGTGGCCCTCTGCCAGCTGGGCCCGGCCGGCGCAGCCAACTTGACCATCGCCGTGGTGCTTCCGGAGCGCAACACCACGTATCCCTGGGCCTGGCCACGGGTGGCGCCCGCCATACGGCTCGCCGTCCGCAAGGTCAACGCTCGGCCGGACCTGCTGCCCGGCTACACCGTCCAGCTGGTCTTCGGCACCAGCGAGGACGACCACGGCGTCTGCTCGGACATCCTGGCACCCATGTCGGCCGTGGACCTTCAGATGAGCGCCAACCCGGACCTGTTTGTGGGACCCGGTTGCGTCTACACCGCGGCCCCCGTGGCCCGCTTCACCCGGCACTGGGGGCTGCCGCTGGTGACCGCCGGGGCCGAGGCCGTGGGCTTTGCCAACAAGGCCAGCGAGTACGCCTTGACCACCCGCACCGGGCCGAGCCACGGCAAGTTGGGCGAGTTTGCGGCCTACCTGAACCAACACTTCAACTGGACGCGCCATGCCATGCTCCTCTACTGGGACAACAAAAATGACGACCGGCCCTGTTTCTTCGCTGTGGAGGGTCTGTACCTCAGGCTGCCAGCCTTGATGAACATGACGATGGAAGACATTCCTTTCCTGGGGGCGAACTACACCGCGCTGATTCGCGACATCAAGCGAAAAGCCCGGAGTAAGTAGAGTCGCTTGGTTATATCCTTGTTCCTCATCTGAGATTTGGTTTTCGTACCTGTAGGACTCACCTGGCGCATTGAATCCACTTCAGAAGGCAGAGAGGTTCCTTGACAGTACGGTGGAGTGGTTAGAGCGTGGGGCCTGGGTTCGAATCCCCGCTCCGCCACAAAGCCCGCCGGGTGGGCCAGTTGCTCGGTCTCAGCCTGGCCTACCTTTCGGGGTTGTTGTCAGGGCAGAATGGGGAGGGGGCAGAACGCCATGCGCTGCCTCGAGCGCCTTCCTTGGGCAGGTGGGAATGTAGTAACTGAATAAATCTCCGCATGCCCTCTTTTCGGTCTGTTCTGAGGGGAGCCCAAAATCTTGTAAGGATTTGGGTGAAGCTCTGGGTGCCTCTGTGTCGGGGACACTCTGCTCCCTTGGTTGAGAGATGGACTGCAGAGCCTTTTCCTGGAGCCTCGGAAGTACCCAAAATGAGTGCCTCTGGGCATGTGCAGAGACTGAGAACGTTCACAGCTGCTGGGAGCCCAGCTCCTTAGGGGGCACATTCCTGTTTAGAAATGGGTTTGCCATGATCTCCTCCCTACTTTAGCAACTCCCCCCCCTCAAGTAAATCATTTTTTGCCACTACAGATCCCCATCAACAAAACAAAGCTCCTTGCCCACCTCAGCCCCACTGATTTCCCACCCCAGATTTCCCTATTCAATCTCCCTTTCTCCCTTCCTGGGCAAGAATTCTCACCCTGAGGCAAACACTTCAGGGACAGCGTTGGCAGAACTGAGCCAACTTCAAGTGAGCCAATTTTAAACCCTTCTTCTCCCTGCTAGATTTCCTACCTTCAACCCCCACCACCTCCAAGTTAAACAATTTAGCGTCCCCCTTGTCCTCCCTTTGTACATTTCATAAAATCCCAGCCACCTTCAAGGAGCTTGGGGTCGCTTGCAAAACCCATACTCCACATTATCCTTGCACAACAGCCCTGTGAGGTATGCTCAGGGTCACCAAGGTCAAGTGAGGGATTGAATCCTGCTCCTCCCTGAGGTGGAGAACCTGCGTCTCCAGATGTTGCTAGACTCAAGTCAGGGCTTACGGGTGTTGGGGATCTAGCAACCTCTGGAGGGCCCCTGCTCTAACCACTACACTACTCTGCTCCTCCCATGCACCGGCTTATTTTGGCTGAATCCACTGCACAGATCCTTTCCCCAATCCTTGGCTAGCTGGGTGGGGGTGGAACTGAACTTCCTCTGCGGTTTTTTCTTTATTTTGAAGCAGACGTGCTCACTCTTTTTTCATAAGCCTGGGCTGGCGTCGTGTCAGGTGGTGGAATAGCTGAGGGTCAGCGAGGGGAGACCTGCGTAGCTCAGTGGCAGGGCCTTTCCCCTTGCATACAGACGGTCCTGGGTTCAATTCCCACATCGCCTCCGGGAATCAGATTCTGCTGGAAGATTCAGGGCAGGTAAAATAGAGTCGTTAAACTGTGGAACTCCTTTCTGCAGGAGACAGCGATGGGCATCAAAGAGGTTTGGGCAAATCCACGAAGCAGAAGGGCTACTAGCCACGATGGCTATACTCTGGTTAGAAGCAATTACGCTTCTGAAAGCCAGTGGCTGGAAGCCGCATTGGGGAGACGGCTCTTGTGTTCGAATTCTGCCTGCAAGCTTCCTATGGGCATTTGGGTGGCGGCTGTGGGAACAGGACGCTGGACTTGATGGGCCCCTTTGCCCTGATCCTTATGTTCTTAAAGGAGCCTTTTACTGGGTTCGTATTGCTGCGGCACCTAGCTCTCTGTAATCTCTACACTGGCTGGCAGCAACTCTCAGGCAGGGAATCTCTCCCAGCTCGGCTTGGCGACAGCGGGGATTGAACCTGGAACCTTCGGCATGGAAGGGGGAAGCTTTGCCTCTGAACCACATCCCTTCCCCAGCAGCCTTGCTCGGTATAAAGCATTTTCCTCTGTCCCCAAGCAGAGTAATTAATTCAGTCTCCCACGGGGGTTTCCTGCTGTCCCGCTGCGGTAGGTAAGCAAGGAAGGATTTTTCTCGGAAGAAAACAGCTTCTCCCTGCCTCTTAAATGTGTGCATGTTAAGCGTGCTGGTAGGATTCCATTTCAAGAACGCTGACATCCTCCTATAGGATGCATCTGCTATGGTATTTGTGGGGTCGTTCTTTTCCCTAACCAAATCTGGCTTTGGGGCCACGCTCCTCTTTCGGCCAACAGCCTCCTCTGCCGCCTGAGCCTCTCTGGTATTCGGAGGTAGACTGCCCCTGTAAATGGAGGCTTTATCTGGAGTCCACACTTAGCTATGCAGGGTGATGGATGGAGGTGGGGCCTGCCCTCTGTGGATCTGCGCATCTAAGTGTTTGCAGGGAATGTTTGCCGATTAGCTGCCGTTCGGGCAAGAACCCCGTTGCGTCCAAGAGGCTCACAGTTGGGGGGCACCTCCACACACTCCCCCCTCGGAAAAAACCCTGGTATAATCAGAGGTAGGCCGCTTCGAGGTTCTCTTTGAGGTGACCCTGCCTGATCTCTGCAATTAGATCTCCTCCCACAATGTGCCTAGTTACGCACAGAAATATTGTAGCGGTGAGTTCCGTAAGTTAAACCTGCATGGTGCACACGCTTTTTGTCCGGCGAACCTGCGGATATTTCCAGCTCCGCCGTCATTTGTTGATGTTTCTGTTCTCGTTTTTGGGGGGGATCTGAGCTCGCTGCTCTTAATGAAGCCTCGCTTTTCCGCAGCTGGACACACAGATCCAGGATCACATAGCCTGCAGAGTGGAGGGCCGGCTTTGCTGTGACCTCTGTGTGCTTTTCCGCATTGGGAGTGTGTGTGTGTGCGTTTCTGCATGGGAGTATCGAGCAGTGGAATAAATAGGTGAGAGTATTTTGGGTCCAGGGTGAGGGAACAGCTCACGGCTCACTGTGTGTTTAGCTCAGTTGCCGGTCCAAGGACAAGGTGTTTTTGTAAGTTCGTACATGCCGAAAAACAGCAAACCGTGCGTGTTAACAAGTTTATCTTCACATGGGAGGAAGAGCATTGCAGCCCGTGAGTTGAAGTGGGAGAGATTGAGGTATTTCACTGCAAAACACACACATACTCTCACCCAAATAATACACTTAAACCGCACTTATACCGTGGTTCATGTCTGTTTTCGGTAATGGCTGACAAAACCCAGCCAGATGGGCAGGGTAGAAATAATAAATTGTTGTTGTTGTTGTTGTTGTTGTGCAAGAACTCTGAAAGGCAGGTCCTTGTTCTTATTTATCCCTGCCGTGGGGTTGGGGGAGAGGCCATAAAATCCACTTTGCTGCAGCCCCGTGGAATGTTTTGTGTATACATGCTCTGCACTCCTTTACAACGACCCTGGAAGGTAGGCCAACGCTGCCCCGTTTCCTCCCCATTTTGCAGCAAGGGGGGGGGGGGAGCTGAACGGGGCTGCATGAGTGAAGTTGCAGCCAAAGTCATATTTGAACCAGGAAGTTTTCTGGCTCATAGCTCAGGGACGTCACCGCTATGCTCGATGGTAACCTGTTGCTTTCTAAAAAAAGTATCCTTTGGTTGTAAGAAGAGGGCAGAGAAAGGGGTCGTGCAAGCTGCTTAGAGATGCATTTATATTTAGATATGTCCAGTCGGTTTGTGTGGCTCAGCGCCAGAGGCCCTAGATACCTGCCGAAGGTCCTGGGATCAGCCCCCAACTTCGGCACTTGAAACTGCAAAGACTCACTTGCCTGCCAGTGTATACATTGGTACCTTGGGTTAAGGACTTAATTCGTTCCAGAGGTCTGTACTTAACCTGAAACTGTTCTTAACCTGAAACACCACTTTAGCTAATGGGGCCTCCTGCTGCTGCCGCGCCGCCGGAGCACGATTTCTGTTCTCATCCTGAAGCAAAGTTCTTAAACTGAAGCACTAATTCTGGGTTAGCGAAGTCTGTAACTTGAAGCGCATGTAACCTGAAGCCGAGGTACCACTGTATTTGCTTAGATCTGACTTCTGGAAGGCAGCTCCCTACGTTGCTCTTGAAAGCAGTCTTTTTATCCAACACCATGAGGACTAGAATCTTACTTAAGTAGGAAAACAGTTATAGGTGGGTGATAAGACTCTTTGCCTGAGAGACAGACTCTTTGCCTGAAACCCCAGAGAGCTGCTGGCGGCCAGTGCAGGCAATACTGAACTAGATAGACCATGGGTCTGACTCAATATAAGGCAGCTGGCTATGTTCTTTATATATATTCCTTCCCCCCCCATTGTATTTTATTAAATTTCAACGTTTTAAACGATCCAATACACAACTGCATTTTTTCTTTTATTTTTGTTGACTTCCCACCCCGCTTTCCATGGAGCTGTTGTTTTCCCTCTGCTGCTGAACCCTGTAAAAGACTATTAAATCATAACCGCCATTCTATAATCTAGTGGCTTCTGTTGCTCGTAGTTCAAACCCTTCTCGCAAATTCATCGTGCTGTAGTATCTTAGCAGTCTGGTGGGGGAAAGCATCCATTCTTCCACAAAACACTCATCAATGGAGTCTCTTAATTTTGCTGTTGATTTTGCTAATTCCGCATAGCCCATTATCTTGCTTATCCGTCCTTCTTTAGTGGCGACTTCCTCCTTCCATTTCTGCGCATGAAGAATCCAAGCTGCTGTTGTTACACATACATTAAAAACTTTAAACTTTTTTTTCTGCCCCTATAATCCGCAGCTGGCTATGTTCTATTGATCCAAAGGGACGCGCTGGGCTTTTCGAGCTAAAAAATTAAATAAAAACTGGAGTGCTAGAGCGCTGCCTGCAAAGCACCTCTGCAACCCGGCCCCAAACGAGCACTCTGCACGTGTTCTGGAGACCTGCTTCTTAGCCTCCCGTCCCAAAGCCACGGTGGGCGTTCGCTAAAGGGCTGTGCCTCAACTTTTAAGACCTTGGGGCGTTCACATCAGTGATGATCCCTGACATGGGTGAAAGTTTTTTAAAAGGTTGGCAGATTTTGAGAACCGTGGGGGAAGAGGCTCTTTCCACCCCCCTCGCCCCTGCCGCCCGCTTGCAAGAGCGGAGTTTTAATAGCTACGGGGTCCCGACCTCAGATGGGTGTTAACCGCAGCACGCCTGATAACAGCTGGGAGAGAAACAGGGACGTCTCCGCAGCGGGGTGTGGGTTTTGGAAGGCGTTTGGGGTTTCGAAAGGGGCCTTGTTCGCGGAAGAGCTTGGCTCTGCTATCTTACTTTTCCTGTCAAAGGTGGCGGGTGGAGCGGGGCTGCCCCATAGCAGGAGGGTCAGGGATTCTGGCCAAGGCAGGAGAGCTGTGCAGGGAGTAAATCTGACCCTGTGCTTGGCTCTGGCTGTCTGACTTCTCCCTCCTCTCCCAGATTGGGGGTGGGTTGGCTTCATTTCCCCTGGTACCTTTGCATTTACTGTATTTTTCGCTCTATAAGACGCACCAGACCATAAGACGCACCTAGTTTTTGGAGGGGGAAACAAGAAAAAAAATATTCTGAATCCCAGATCTGGCTTCTGGGATAGCCTCTTGCTGTTCTGGCTTCTGGGATAGCCGTGCGCAGCCTCTTCCGGACAGCGGGATGAAGGCTCCCCCAAGAGCCGCAGTCCCTTTAAAGAGCGTGCAGAGTATGTGTGCGGCTCTTGGAGGGTTTTCCCCGAGGAGGGAGAAGGGCAGCCCCCAAGAGCCGCACACACGCACCACGGGGCTCTTTAAAGGGAGCGCTGAGCAGAGCCTCCCACCTGTATTCTCTCCATAAGACGAACACACACTTCCCCTTACTTTTTAGGAGGGGAAAAGTGCCTTTTATGGAGCGAAAAATACGGTATATCCCACGCCCTTTCCCCCTCCAATCCTGGCATAGCTCAGTTAGCAGAGCATAAGACTCCTATTTCCATGGTCGTGGGTTCGAGCCAAAGATTCCTGCTGTGATGGCCTGGGATTCCGTTTCAGAGGCTGAACCGGAGGAATCCCAGCCTGCACAGGAGTCCCCGCCTCCAGGGCCGGCTGAACTGGGGCAGGGCCTTGATTCTGAAGCGCCTGCACCTGTGCCGGATCCTCAGGAGCAGGCACCAGGTGATTCCACTCTGGCTCCAGAGGTGGTTGAGGACTCAGTGCCCACAGGTGAGTCTCCCCCTGAGCCCAGTAACCCTTCAGCCTCTCCTGAACTGCAGAGGCTCAGGGCAGAGAGGCGAAGGGAACTGGTTTCTCCCAGGAGGAGTGCTCGCCTTAAGGCCAGGAGAGGCGGGTCTCCTGGGGGCTGGGGCCACCCCTGGCCTCAGAGAAGATAAAGGCCAGTCAGCCCGGTCCTAGGTTGCGGGAGCAACGTCGATGAAGAGCTGTTTTGGCCAGCATCCAGTCCTGTTCCCCCAGAGTTCCTGTCCCCGCCCGGCTTCCTGCTTCGGACCTCGCCCCGCTCCTTCGGAACTGTTTCCAGGCTATTGACCCAGGACCGGACTTTGACTACGCCAACGGTAACCTTCCCCCCGGGACCAGCACACCTGCACTGCTGCGGGTTGGACTTGATGACCCTCAGGGGTCCCTCAACAATTTTATGATTCTAAATCCAGGACATAAGAAGAGGCTGCTGGATCAGGCCAATGGCCCATCCAGTTCAGTGTCCTCTCATCACAGTGGCCAACCAGGTGTCCCAATGGGAACCCACAAGCAGAACTCGAACACAGGAAACCTCTCCCCTCTGGCGGTTTCCAGCAACTGGTATTCAGAAGCGTTATTGCCCCCAACTGCAGAGGCAGAGCACAGCCGGCCTGGCTAGCAGCCATCCATAGACCTCAGCCGCCATGAATTTACCTACAGCTCTTTTAAAGTCATCTAGGTTGGTAGTCAAAGGGACATGGGTGGAGCTGTGGTCTCAACCACAGAGCCTAGGGCTTGCCGATCAGAAGGTCGGCGGTTCGAATCCCCGCGACGGGGTGAGCTCCTGTTGCTCGGTCCCTGCTCCTGCCAACCTAGCAGTTTGAAAGCATGCCAAAGTGCAAGTAGATAAATAGGTACCGCTCCAGCAGGAAGGTAAACGGCGTTTCCGTGCGCTGCTCTGGTTTGCCAGAAGCGGCTCAGTCATGCTGGCCACATGACCCAGAAAAACTGTCTGTGGACAAATGCCAGCGCCCTCAGCCAGTAAAGCGAGATGAGTGCACAACCCCAGAGTCGTCCGTGACTGGACCTAAAGGTAAAGGTCCGTTAGGTCCAGTTGTGGCTGACTCTGGGGTTGCGGCACTCATCTCGTTTTATTGGCTGCCACATTCTGGATTAGTTGTAGTTTCCGGGTCACCTTCAAAGGTAGCCCCACATAGAGCGCATTGCAGTAGTCAAAGCGAGAACCGTCTTGCCCCAAAATGGGAGCCTTTGGTGCCTAGCTTATAAATATGAGTTTCTAACACTGTTCCTGTCACAATGCCTCTTATTCGCAGTTGATTGGGAGGTCTTGCGCCGCAGAGATTCTTCCTCTTAAGTTATTGGACTTTTTGCCATAAGGGGAGCGATGGGGAAGCTGCGCTAGAAAGTGTGGGATATAAACTTGCTTTGAGGCAACCTCACCTCACCTCCCTGCCAACAAATCAGAATGAAACCTCCTCTGACAGCTGAGCTCATCCCATCACCCTGCTCAGAAATGAAGGCGATTGCTGCATAAAGAGGTTGTCTGGAAACGCCTGCTGTCCTGCAAAGAATGGCTATACCAGATACACATTTACGCTTGCAGTTAATTCCTGCTAGTGGGCTGCATCTGGTCGGCCACTGTGAGAACAGGACGCAGGGCTAGATCCAGCAGGTTTTGTATGTGTGTGACATTTTTTTGAAAAGAACTGGGTATGTTTAGCCTGCAGAAGAGAAGATTTAAGAGGGGGCATGGCAGCTACCTTCAAACAAAGGGCTGTCTCTCACACAAGAGCCAGAGCAGAGAACGTAAGCTGGGTCTTCCTGATACTCAGATCGGTGGTTGTTGCAATTTGCAATAAGAAGCCTGGTTCTGGTTTTCCTTCTGTGCCTCCTTGTTAAGTTGCAAATGGATGGAGAAGCTAATGTGGCCGGAAAAAGGAAGACAACAGGATGTCCCAGCCGCAGGGGTGGAGACCAGTCAAATATGTCAGACCTGAGACCTCTACCATGTACAGAGTTCCCTGGGAAGCAGGGGATTGGCTGTAAAACTTTGGCTATGTTATATACAAATTTCAATAAAGTATTTTTTTTAAAAAAAGAGAGGGGGGGAGAGAGAGTTGTCGGGAGACAGCATCTCCGACAACTCTCTCTCCCCCCCTCTCTTTTTTTAAAAAAATACTTTATTGAAATTCGTATATAACATAGATAATGTACACATTCTTGAATGAACAAAAATATAAACAGAACCGTATAAACAAAAACCATATACAAATAGTCTTCTATACGTTTACAAAAGATATATGCTGTCTTTTTTTCATCCTTATCTTTTTACTAGCATAAATTAAAATAAATGAGAATAGACTTCCTATCATTTCCCAGTGCATACCCTTTTTCTGATGATGAATCATTATGAGCTGACTCTTTCTATATTTTCTAATACATTCTTACAACAATTCGTACCTTTTATCTTGTTTCTTATGGGTTGCTTTAGATGAGGGTCAGTCGAATGCTGCCATAGACATTATACCACTGTTATAGTTTCGTAGATATCGCTTATATTTATCCCATTTTTGAACAAACACTTGTCTTGTATTACCTCTCAAACTGTTAGTCAATTGCGCCATTTCTGCATATTCCTGTAATTTACATTGCCAATCCGAGAGGGTTGGAACATTTCCACCTTTCCGGTTCATTGCTACCAGTGTTTGAGCATCCTTAGCAAACTAAAGCTCCCAGAATTTTTGGAAGCCGGGAGAGTCAAAGTGATATCTCAGTGCTCAGAGCCAGGGGAGTGGTGGTGGGATGACAAGGAGTGGTTAGAGGGAGAAAAGGAAGAAGACCAGGAGGAGGAGGTGTTGGAATCTGATGAGGCAACAGGCTTTAGTGAGCAGGGAGAGTCTGTGGCAGAGAGCAGTCCAGAATCGGAGGCAGAAGCAGAGGCTGGAGAGGAGGGGGCCAAGAGGCCGAGATGAGGCAGGCTGCCGAAGAATCCAGTAGGTCTCCCACTCTGATGGGCAGCTCTCCTTCTGCCCCCTGGTCTCCCAGGACCAGGAGAGGTCTGAAGAGGGCCAAGTACAGGTAGACAAGGCATTTGAGCCTCAGATTGCTTGGGAAGGAACTGGAGGAGGAGGAGACTTAGGGAGCTGTGGGAAGGCGGAGACCTTCAGTCTTCGCAGCTCTACTTGGAAGAGCTGCTGCGCTCACTAGGCCTCCAGAGCCGCTTTGTTTCTTTGAATAAGAGGAGAACTTCCCTGGCACTGTGCGAGTTATTGCTAACCTGGTCCTGACAACACGTAGCTTTGGAGCGTGCAGAACAAACTCCTCCTGTGTTTTCCCCACACACCTTCTCCAGAGTAACTCCGGGAGCCCATCCTCAGTGGCCGACTCCCCTCCTTCCATTCTGATTGGCCCCAGCCAGCACAAAAGGTAAGAAGACTTCTCAGTGGCTTAAAAGCTTCCCTTTCATGCAGGAAACTCAGCGTATCGCTCAGTTGGGTTGCAGGTTGGGTTGCTAAAATTTGCCACAGCATCTTCCAAGTGACCTCATTTCCATTTCAAATATTTCAAATATTTCTCCTTATAGTTAAGTGTTTTTATTTTACTTGATTTGGGGGGGGAGCAGCTGCCCCCCTGCCTATGCCCATGTGTGGATATGACCTGGACTTTTCACCTTTGGGGTGACCCTTTCTGTTTTGGGGTGGTTCCCTGCAACAAAGGACACGTCCACACCAAACACGTAATGCACATTTAAAAGCACACGTTTCCACTCTCCTGGATCCCGGGAACCGTAGTTTAAGGGTGCTGGGAACTGTAGCTCTGTGGCAAGGTACCCAGGATTTTTTGGGGGGGAAGCCGCATTCTTGGAATGCACTGTGTGGATGCGACCCAAAATGGCTGGGATCCCAGAGGGGCTTGTTTGGCCTTCCCCCTACCCCCCCCCCAGCTCTGGCTCACTTCCACACACACCCTTTTTTGCTTGAGATTGTTTTCTCAGCCTGGTGTAGGTCTTTGTTGTTGTCTAGGGCGGCTGCTATTTCTGGGGCTGCTCTGCGTTCCGTCAGGAATGTTCCCCGGAGTTTCTCACCGCCGAGGGAAACATGGAGCAAGTGCCTCCGGAACGGCAATAAAACGGTTGGCTGGCACTGCCAGGAAGGGCTCACGAGGCCTTCCTGTTCCTTAGATCGGAGATGAGCCGTAGCTCAGTGAAAGAGCACGTGCTTTGAGTGCAGAAGGTCCCGGGTTCGATCCCCAGGCAGAGCTGGGAATCTCAGCTGTATGAAACCCTGGGCCAGGCTTCCTTAACCTCGGCCCTCCAGATGTTTTGAGACTACAGTTCCCATCATCCCTGACCACTGGTCCTGCTAGCTAGGGATCATGGGAGTTGTAGGCCAAAAACATCTGGAGGGCCGAGGTTGAGGAAGCCTGCCCTGGACAGTTGCTGCCACTCAGTGTGTACACTATTGAGCTGGATCATGGGTAGGCAAACTAAGGCCCGTGGGCCAGATCCGGCCCAATCGCCTTCTAAATCCGGCCCGCGGACAGTCCGGGAATCAGCGTGTTTTTACATGAGTGGAATGTGTCCTTTTATTAAAAATGCACCTCTGGGTTATTTGTGGGGCCTGCCTGGTGTTTTTACATGAATACAATGTGTGCTTTTATTTAAAATGCATCTCTGGGTTATTTGTGGGGCATAGGAATTCGTTCATCCCCCCCCCCGTATAGTCCGGCCCCCCACAAGGTCTGAGGGACAGTGGACTGGCCCCCTGCTGAAAAAGGTTTCTGACCCCTGAGATGGATGGACCAAAGGTCTGACTCGGAATAAGGCGGCCTCTATTAGTCCCAAGAACTAACAGGTGACCATCGTCTACAGAAGCACAGGTCCCCACTTCTGAACTAGCCTCATATGGCCAGCTTTGACCGGCAGGGTCTCTTCAGCATCCCAGGCAGAGGGAGCGTCTTGTGCCATCGGAGGCCTGTGGCCTACCAAGGGATGGAACTTGATGGGACATCGCCTGCTTTGCAGAAGGTCTCGGGTTCAATATCTCCGTTTTGAACAGCTGATAACCTTGTGGAGGACACTCCAGGCTTCTTCTAAAGCTTATCTTTAACCAGAAGAAGAACCAAAGCTCTCCACTCCACCCCAGATATAAATAGACCTTTGCTTGAAAACTGCACCACCTATCCCTAGGCCAAAGGTCAGTGCCGGGGGGAGGGCATCCCTCCTCTCTGAAAACATATTGTGGACGGCTGTCTTCCACCAGCTGTTTTACTCTGCCATTGTTCTGTTTCCCCACATATCTGGAGGCCAGAAGGACGTGTTGTTGTTGTTGTTTGAAACGAACAGCAGAAAATGGGAGGGGCACACTAGCGATATCCCCCACATCTGAATATGGATGGATGGCGGCTAACAGATTGAGGTTGAATCCTGACAAGACAGAAGTACTGTTATTGGGGGATAGGGGGAAAGCAGGTGTGAAGGACTCCCTGGTCCTGAATGGGGTAACTGTGCCCCTTGGGACCAGGTGCACAGCCTGGGAGTCATTCTGGACTCACAGCTGTCCATGGAGGTGCAGGTCAATTCTGTGTCCAGGGCAGCTGTCTACCAACTCCACCTGGTACGCAGGCTGAGACCCTACCTGCCCACGGACTGCCTCGCCAGAGTGGTGCATGCTCTGGTTATCTCCTGCTTGGAATACTGCAATGCGCTCTGTGTGGGGCTACATTTGAAGGTGAACCAGAAACTACAACTAATCCAGAATGCGGCAGCTAGACTGGTGACTGGGAGTGGCTGCCGAGACCACATAACACCGGTCCTGAAAGGCCTACATTGGCTCCCAGGATGTTTCTAGGCACAATTCAAAGTGTAGGTGCTGACCTTTACAGCCCTAAATGGCCTCAGTCCAGTATACCTGAAGGAGCATCTCCACCCCCGTCATTCAGCCCGGACACTGAGGTCCAGCTCCCAGGGCCTTCTGGCGGTTCCCTCCATGCGAGAAGTGAGGTTACAGGGAACGAGGCAGAGGGCCTTCTCGGTAGTGGCACCTGCCCTGTGGAACTCCCTCCCACCAGATGTCAAATAAATAAATAACTATCTGACGTTTAGAAGACATCTGAAGGCAGCCCTGTTTAGGGGAGTTTTTAATGACTGACGTTTCAATGAATTTTTAATCTTTTGTTGGAAGCCGCCTAGAGTGGCTGGGGAAACCCAGCCAGATGGGCGGGGTATAAATACTAAATTATTATTGTGAATATCCCCCCGTGTCTGAATGCACCCCAGTAAAGTGGAACGATTGGTATTATTTCATCAGTTGCTAAAGTGGAATGATGTTTGGATGGTGCAAGTCACTGGAGCAACAAGAGACAAGCCTGTGCAAGACATAAGATACTTGAAGGCATCAAGTCTCTCTTTAAAACCTTCGATTCTCCCGGCTATTGAGCACTGGGATCTTCCCCTCTGGACAGTTTGCTAGTGCCCTCCGTTAAGTTCTGCATTGCATGGTGTCTAGCTAGATGAACCCTGGGGGTCCCCCTTCCAACCCTATGCAGCCCGTAAAGTGTAGCATGATTTATTCTGTCTCTTATAAGAAAAAAACTGCTCCTTTCCCCTTATGGGGTACCCAAGAGCCTGTATAGAGTCCTTATGTAGGTTCTCTATCGGGAGGAGCAAATAACAGAGGCCAAGCAGAGAATATTGAGAAGCAAAGTGGCTATAAGCCTAATCTTTATTAAACTGTCGCAACAAGGTGCAGGAGGGAGAAGGAACCCAGAACAATGGTGTGCAAGCCCTTATATAGACTTTCGAAATTGCCCACCCTATAGCTCAAGACCACCTCCCCAATACATCATACATATATCACAGAAGAGGCGGTCTACAGCAGAAATAGATCACAGGAGGCGGTCTACAGCAGAAAGCCTGTCTGCCAGGGTTCCTGATAATGGTCACTGATTGTATTACTTGGGCAGTCTGGCCATTCTTTTGTGATGGTAAATACTCAGTTCCTGAATCCAGGTCACAGGCTCACCTTATTCATACAGAGATACGCCCTTAAGACAGGATTTGTGAGCAAAGAGACAATGGGGAGGCTTTCCTATTTCCTTCCCCCTTGCAGAGAAATATTTGAGATCAATTTGGAAGAGTCAGAATGGCTTCACGATTGTTCTCCTATACTATTTCAGACACGTGGTTTATATTTTATATCTTAGACTTTATAATTCTCATAGCACTCTCCAATATTGCGTTTGGGTGTGACTGGATTCTTCAAGCAGAGGTGCGTCAGACTGACTCGCCTTCGGGATTAGGAGCTTCCCTGTTGTGTCTCGGTACGTGTCACTGATCTGGGCTGAATCACTGCTGAGAACAGAGATTCGGACTGAAAATACTAAGTACCGAGGCTCCTCTGAGGCCCAGGTGTTCCCCATCCTCCCTCATGATTGCATTTCAGTAAAAAAAGTTCTTTTTACAGCCAACATGGTGTCAGGGTTAGAGCAGTGCTTCTCAAAGGGTGTGGCAGTAAAGGCTGGGAAGATTCAAGGACAATCACAGAAACATTTAAACATTTTAGTGCAGCGTAGTGTACAGTGGTACCTTGGGTTACATACGCTTCAAGTTACATACGCTTCAGGTTACAGACTCCGCTAACCCAGAAATAGTGCTTCAGGATAAGAACAGAAATTGTGCCCCTGGCGGCGCGGCGGTAGCAGCAGGCCATATTAGCTAAAGTGGTGCTTCAGGTTAAGAACAGTTTCAGGTTAAGAATGGACCTCCGGAACAAATTAAGTACTTAACCAGAGGCACCACTATAGTATCACTATAAATATATTGTTTTATTTTCAGAATGTGGAGAGATATCTTTTGGAAACGAGGTCATCAAAAGATATTGCAATCTCACACCTCTCATTGTAAGCATACTTAAGGTACTTACATAAGAGGCTCCTTTATAATTATATTTTGGGAATGACTCGTGTTCTTGTGCAGCTGTGTCGTTTTATCCTTTCTAAATGACTCGTGATCATATTATAAAGCAGTTGTGTTCTGTGCTATAACTCAAACCCCACGTTGGGCAAAAAATTCCTGGACTAGACCATGGGTGGGCAAACTAAGGCCCAGGGGCCGGATCCGGCCCAATCGCCTTCTCAGTCCGGCCCACGGACGGTCTGGGAATCAGTGTGTTTTTACATGAGTAGAATGTGTCCTATTATTTAAAATGCATCTCTGGGTTATTTGTGGGGCATAGGAATTCGTTCATTCCCCCCCCCAAAAAAAATATAGTCCGGCCCCCCACAAAGTCTGAGTGACAGTGCCTCCTGCTGAAAAAGTTTGCTGAGCCCTGAACTAGATGACCCCTGCGGTGACTTCCAACCCTTTTTCTAAATAAATATTTTTATTAAAGATTTTATCGGTTTACAAAAGTACATTTCCATTCTGTGATTCTACGATGCGAAAAGAGAAAGCTGCTGCCAGCCTGAGTAGGCAGCACTATGCGAGGTGGACCTGTGGCCCGACTCGCAACAATAAGCCAGGGCACAGGAGCCCTTTCCCAACTGGGAGAAAAAAGGTGGCAGGACTTTCTGTGCCCAACTGAAGGCGGAAGCAGTGGTGGCGAAGGGCAGGGTGTCCGGGGCTTAGCCTGGGCTCCTTTCACTAATTTTCACCCTCTCTTGGGCCCCCGGCCAAGAGACATCCTGTTATTTTCCTGCTGAACGTCCTTCCCGCCCGAACTCCCCCCCTTCCACCGGCTGCCGAGGTCAAGGGGCGCGTTCTGTCCACGGGGAGGGGTCACCGCCGCAAGCTTGGCCCCCCTGAGCCAGCGTTTTCCTGTTTTGCTGAGTCGCCGTTTCCTGATCCTGGTCGGACAGAGCGTTTTTTTCAGAGTGCGGTTCAGTGACCAGGACTGGCAAAGGGAGAAGGTGTGATGGCCTGGGATTCGGATTCGAAAGCTGAACCTGAGGAATCCCAGCCTGCAAAGGATTCCCTGTGAAATATACTCGGAGTCGAGTGTGGATTTCATGTTCTTTATTCAGCTCATACTAGTGAGGAATGAAAGTTCCCTACAATATCTGCTTTATATACATTATTTACACAATGGGCTGCACGTGATTGGCTAATTCTGGGATTCTCCTGTAGGCCAATCAGGTTGCGGATTCACTTCCACCTGGAGCTGGATTGGGTGGCTTCTGTGAACCAATCATATTGCTGCATTGTTCTAGGACCAATCAGACTGCTGCATTCTGAATCCTATTGTTCTAGGACCAATCAGATTACTGCCTTTTGGATCCTATTCAACTCAGTACATAACACGTCACCTCCAGAACCAGCTGAGCCGGGGCTAGGGGCATGAGCCTGAAGGGTCCTCACCTGTGCTGGATCCTCAGGTGCAGGCACCAGCTGAGTCTGCTCTGGCTCCGGAGGTGATGGAGGACCCATTGCCTGCAGGTGCTCCACTCTCAGCCCCGTCAGGGGAAGCTGAGGCTGCCTCTGGGTCCGGTGACCCTCCAGCCTCTCCCGAGCTGCAGAGGCTCAGGGCAGAGAGGCGGAGGGAACTAAGTTCCCGCAGGAGGAGTGCTCGCCTCCAGGCCAGGAGAGGCGAGTCACCTGAGGATCGGGGCCACCCTGTACCTCAGCGCAGATAAAAGCCAGCCAGCCCCAGTCCCAAGTTGCGGGAGCAACTTTGTTGGTTGCTAGTTTCTGCCTGAACCCTGTCCTGCTATCCTGCCGGAGCTCCTGACCCGCCCTGGCTCCCTGCTTGCATGCCTGTTCCTGACTTCACCCGACTCCCTTGTGCATATTAGCACCCATCTCCGTGGGTCGCTGGCCCCCTCCCTGAGACTCATCTGTTTCCCACTGCCAACTCCCCAAATCTTTTCTCTCTCTGCTGCGGCCTGCAGGTTCATTGACTCCGCAGTCGGTTCTCTTCCGGTGATTTATCAGCCCATTTATCCCTTGTTTATAAGTCTATTATTATTATTATTATTATTATTATTATTATTATTAGAGTTATTTTTCTTAACAGCAGCAACACAAAAGTTCCAGCATAACAAACAGAAGAGAAACCATGAATCGAACATTTTAGCCTCGCCGTCCGGAAGTGCAAAAGTATGAAAACACAGTGCAGCTCCGAAGGGATAATGAAGGATTAACTCCTGCAAAGATCCTTTTAAAAATTAATAGCTAAAAAAATAAAAGTGTCTCCCCACCTGTGAGTTCCATCTTTGCTGAGAATAAAGGTTCTTTATAGGTTTGCATAGACTGGTCGCCCAGAGCGATCATGCGCCTCAACATTTTGTAGAAGAAATAAAATCATGGCATATTTGGAAGGGGGGGAACAGTGTTTGAGCTCTTTTCAGTTTGTGAGATATCTTTTCCAGCTGGGCAATCTGCCAAACCCTTGGATGCCAGCAATCAAAATCATTAATATTAAAACTCTCCCGGGATTTGGCAATACAGCCTTGAAAGATAAGAGAAATAAGTTATTTGCTTTTCAAATCTGTTTTCCATATAAAGGTAAAGGGACCTCTGACCATTAGGTCCAGTCGTGGCCGACTCTGGGGTTGTGGAGCTCATCTTGCTTTATTGGCCGAGGGAGCCGGCGTACAGCTTCCGGGTCATGTGGCCAGCATGACTAAGCCGCTTCTGGCGAACCTGAGCAGCGCACAGAAACGCCGTTTACCTTCCCGCTGGAGTGGTACCTATTTATCTACTTGCACTTTTGACGTGCTTTCGAACTGCTAGGTTGGCAGGAGCTGGGACCGAGCAACACGAGCTCACCCCGTCGCAGGGATTTGAACTGCCGACCTTCTGATCGGCAAGCCCTAGGCTCTGTGGTTTAACCCACAGCGCCACCCGCTCCAGATACTGGGGTTCTAGAACCCCAAATTTTGCCCTCTTTCCTTGCCTTCATGACAGAACAATCCGGTTGGAGCTGATTACAGAGGCGTGCGGGGGAATACCTTTCAGAGGCTGAATGAGGGAACGCTGCTCATGCAGAGAGGCAACAGGGAGACTCCCTTGAGGACTAGCGCATTATTATTATTTATTCCATTTATATACCACCTTTATCTTTCAAGGTGGTGTACATGGAGAGTCCTCCTCAATTTCAACCTCACAACAACTCTGTGAGGTAGAAACAAAATAAAAAAATTCCTTCCAGTAGCACCTTAAAGACCAACTGAGTTAGTTCTAGGTATGAGCTTTCGTGTGCATGCACACTTCTTCTTATCTGAAGAAGTGTGCATGCACACGAAAGCTCATACCTAGAACTAACTCAGTTGGTCTTTAAGGTGCTACTGGAAGGAATTTTTTTATTTTGTTTTGACCATGGCAGACCAACACGGCTACCTATCTGTATCTGTGAGGTAGATTAGGCTAAGAGATGGTGATTGGCCCAATCTCACACCCAGTACGCTTTCTGGCTGAGTGCAGATTCGAACCCTGCTCTCCCAAGTCCTAGTCCTACCTGCGTGCCCCAAATGCAGATCAGCAAAGGGGAGAGACTGTCTTTTGACGGATGCCTTATTTGTACTCCTTTTCCTCCAGTTTGCTCTCTTCTTTCCCCCCCACCCCTCTCTGCCGAGAGCCTGGCAAAAGGAGTAGACTCTGGATTCCTTGGTGCTAACGATCAAGAAATGGGAAGGGCCTTTTGAATACAGACAGCCAGCTCTCCTTTCGCAACCTCCTGGAGGTGCCGATGGCTCCCAGCGGAGAGGATTTGGCTGCCGACTTGGGTGTGCGCAGCCCAGCTTATTTATTTTTTAGGGGGAGCAGGGAGGGTGGAAGAAAAAAGGCTGTTTTTTGTACAGTGGTACCTTGGTTCTCAAACGCCTTGGTACTCAAACAACTTGGAACCCAAACACTGCAAGCCCGGAAGTACCGTATTTTTCAGTGTATAAGACTATATTGTTTCCTACATTTTTGAAGTTTTAAATAAGGGGGGTCTTATACACACACAGTGCATTTTCTTAATTTTGAGTCCCAAAAAATAGGGGACGTCTTATACACGTGTGTGTGTGTGTGTGTGTGTGTGTGTTATACACTGAAAAATACGGTAAGTGTTCCGGTTTGTGAACTCTCTTCAGAAGCCGAGCATGCTCTGTTTTGAGTCTTATGTTTCCATTTTAAATGCCACACTTCCATTTTGAGTGTTACGCTGAGGTCTGTTTGTTTTTGCTATTTATTTTGCCTTTTTGTTTTTGCGGCTCTTTTTGTTTTGTTTTTGTGACTGTGTGGAACTCAGTTCAGCTACTGATTGACTGATTATGTGACTGCAGTACCATACATGGTTTATTGCTTTCATTTTATAGATCGGTGGTCTCATTAAATAGTAAAATTCACGTTAGATTGCTGTTTTAGGGGTTGTTTTTTAAAAGTCTGGAATGGATTAATCCATTTTGCATTAATTCCTATGGGAAAGCGCACCTTGGTTTGGGAACGCTTGGGTTTTGGAACAGACTTCTGGAACGGATAAAGTTTGAGAACCAAGGTACCACTGTATTTCCAACTCAGCAAGGATGGAAAATAGGGGAAAGTGTGTGCACAACCCCTGAGATGGCGGGGATTTGATCTCTCAGAGTTGATGGGAAAGTGTGGGGGGGGGGGAGGTGACATTCCAGTGTGTTATGATCTGTTTGTAGGCAACTTTCTGGACCTTTCTATAAAAGAACCTGCCAGGATTAACTTAGATGCGGGGTGCGAAATGTGACTTGCTTCACATTGAAAGGCGAACCTGAGTTTCTGAAACAGTTTGAGAACCGAAACCGATTTTGCAGTTTCTCCAGCTAAGTACAGTGGTACCTTGGGTTACATACGCTTCAGGTTACATACGCTTCAGGTTACAGATTCTGCTAACCCAGAAATAGTGCTTCAGGTTAAGAACTTCGCTTCAGAATGAGAACAGAAATCGTGCTCCGGCGGCGCGGCGGCAGCAGGAGGCCCCATTAGCTAAAGTGGTGCTTCAGGTTAAGAACGGTTTCAGGTTAAGTACGGACCTCCGGAACGAATTAAGTACTTAACCTGAGGTACCACTGTAATGGGTATAGAAATGGATAGACTGGGGCAAAGCAGGTGTAAAAATGCACAATGGCTTTGCTCTCAATGTTTCCAAATCCCAGACTCTGGAAGCCGCAGGAGGGAGAAAAATTGCTGCTGCGCTTGGGTCCCGCTTGCCGGTTTGCCATTGAGGCATCTGGTTCATTCATTCATTCAGAGTGTTTATATCCCATCTTTTCCTCCAAGGAGTTCCAGGTTGAACCATGTTTCTCCATTGTTTAATCCCCACAAGAGCCTGGTGAGATAGTGGCTGGCCTGAGGTCTCACTATCTGAAGAAGTGTGCATGCACACAAAAGCTCATACCAAGAACTGACTTAGTTGGTCTTTAAGGTGCTACTGGAAGGAATTTTTTTTGTTGTTTGTTTGTTTTGTTTTGACTATGGCAGACCAACACGGCTACCTATCTGTAACTAAAGTTAATAACTGTAATTTTCAATAAGGCTATGATTTTTGTTTGTTTGTTTTGTGTGTTTGTTTGTTTATAATATTGTGAAAACTAATAAAATTTTTGAGGGGGAAAAAATAGAATAAGGGCGACTGACCTCTAGGTGTTTAAATCACCCGCTGAATAAATGAATGGACCATCTGGAGGAGGCAGCAAAATCTTTGGGTGAATCAGGGTGGAGAAGGCCCTTCCTTGTTTCAGGAACCTCAAAAGACCTTGCTTTTGTTCAGCAGCCAACCAGATTCCCCTATGATTGATGGATTTATTGCATTTAGATCCCACCTTTTTCTCCAAGGATCTCAAAGTGGCCTATATGGTTTCTTGCCTCCTTATTTAATCCCTTCTCCATTTCGTTCCCTGAAAGTGACCAACCTAAGCTCACACCCAGTGAGCTATGGGGCCGAGCAGAGATTTGAACTCTGGTCCTCACCAGGTCCTAGTCTGACGCTCTAACCACTATACCACACTGTACCAAGCAAGACCCGAGCCCATAAATCCCTCTGCCCGCCTCCGAGCCCTGTCAACTGGCAGAGAGAGAACACATGTCAACAGTCTTGTTTTCGTTGGCAAAAGGTTGGAGGGTGCGAACGCGGTCGTGCTTTGAAATGGCTTCCATCCGCACTTGCAACTGCTACAGGAAAATTTGGGGTTGGCTTTTACAGCCCAACTCTCCACCAAGGAATTCAGTATCCCCTAAATCAGTTATCTGTCACAGGAAAATGAGTGGAGGCAGGAACCTGCAGAAGAAAAAGCAAGGCGGATCTTTAGTTTTCTGTTACAACAGAGGGCCCCCCCCAACACCTTGCAAGAAGGTGAGGACCCCTAACAAAATTGTGCGAGAACTTTTAAAGCTTTTCGAAATTGCCCAGCCCCTTAACCAAAGGCCATCCAAAAGCACCACAGAAAGAGGTGGTGAAATACAACTGAAATTTGAGCGTGTGGTTTCTCTCCTGTTGGTCAAGATACAATGGTCACTGCATTACCTGGGCTATTCATTGGAGATGCTAAAAACTTAAGTTCTCGAATCCAGGTCTCAGGCCTACCCTATTCTTACACAAAAGATGCCCTTAAGACAAGAGCTGAAGGATGTGTAAGTGAAAAGAACCACTGGGAGAGGTTTTCCTAAGATATTTCCTTCTGCAGAGGAAATATTTGGGGTCATTAAGAGTCAAGATGGCTTCAGGATTGCTGTTCGATTTCATACATGTGGGTTATGGATGTATTCTTAAAGGTAAAGGTAAAGGGACTCCTGACCGTTAGGTCCAGTCGTGGACGACTCTGGGGTTGCGGTGCTCACCTCGCTTTACTGGCCGAGGGAGCCGGCGTACAGCTTCCGGGTCATGTGGCCAACATAACTAAGCCGCTTCTGGCGAACCAGAGCAGCGCACAGAAATGCTGTTTACCTTCCCGCCAGAGCAGTATCTATTTATCTACTTGCACTTTGATATGCTTTCGAACGGCTAGGTGGGCAGGAGCTGTGCCATTAAAAAAAGAAATACTGTATTTTTTGCTCTATAAGACTCACTTTTCCCCTCCTAAAAAGTAAGGGGGAATGTGTGTGCGTGTTATGGAGCGAATGCAGGCTGCGCGGCTATCCCAGAAGCCAGAACAGCAAGAGGGATTGCTGCTTTCGCTGCGCAGCGATCCCTCTTGTTGTTCTGGCTTCTGAGACTCAGAATATTTTTTTTCTTGTTTTCCTCCTCCAAAAACTAGTTGCGTCTTATGGTCTGGTGCGTCTTATGGAGCGAAAAACACGGTAACTAAATTTAAAGAATGAAACGAAATGAAATAACCCAACATGTTAGTGATTTGCTTTCTCTTATCCCAAAGCGGGGCGCCCCCTTCCACATTTCCCACCCCGGTGTGTTGAGACGCCTTTGCGACCGTGGTGGCCGCCCTTCTCACAGCCTCCCTTTCTCTGCCTTGCAGTCGTGTTTGTCTGCTGTGCCCCCGACATCTTCCGCGAGCTCATGGTCCACGCGCATCGCGAGGGGCTCGCCGCGGGCGAATACGCCTTCCTCTACATCGACCTCTTTGGGGCGAGCCTGCAGAGCTCCACATTCCCCGACCGGCAGCTCCCCTGGCGACGGGGCGACGGGAACGACACTGTTGCCCGCGAGGCCTACAAGGTAAGGCTCCCGTGCAGCCGTCAACGCCACCCCTGGCGGGCGGTCCCTTCTCCACTGCGTGTGGTTTGAGCTGAAACGAATACGCATTTGGACGTATTTGACAGCGTTTGTCCATTCTTTCCCCCCCGCAGTGCAGACTTCTGGGTTGTAGGCAATTAAGCCTCTCTCAGAGTGGAAACCTGCTGAGATGAATGGCCATATTGACACTGTACATTTAAAGCACTGCAATGTCACTTTAAACCTGGGAAGAGGAATTGATTGTGAAGCCACCTCTGGAAATTGTAGCTCTGTGAAGGGGAATGGGAGAGTCTCCTAGCGACCCTCAGCACCCTTAACAAACTACAGCTCCCATAATTCTTTGGGGGAAGCCGTGGCAATTAAGCCCCACTCAAAGTAGAGACCCGTTGAAATTAATGGATCTAACTTGGGTCACATTCACACCATGCATTTAAGAGCGCTCTGATATCACTTTAAACAGCCATTGCTCCCCCCCCCCCATGAATACTGGGAATGGTAGTTTGTGAAAGGGCGTTGAGGATTACAGTGGTGCCTCGCAAGACGCAATTAATCCGTTCCGTGAGGCTCTTCGTATAGCGGTTTTTTCGTCTTGCGAAGCAAGCCCATTGACAGCTTAGCAGATTAGCGCTATTAGCGGTTTAGCGGCTTTTAGCGGATCAGCTGATAAGCGGCTTAGCAGCTTAGGAAAAGGGGGGGGGGGAAAGGGGAAAAACCCGTAGGAACTCACAAGACATTTTGTCTTGCGAAGCAAGCCCATAGGGAAATTCGTTTTGCGAAGCGCCTCCAAAACGGAAAACCCTTTCGTCTAGCGGGTTTTCCGTCTTGCAAGGCGTTCGTCTTGCGGGGCACCACTGTATTAGGAGGCCCCTATTCTCCTCACAGAGCTATAGTTCTCAGAGTTCCCCGGGACTGATTGATAAACCGTGTTGGGAATTGTAGTCTTTTACTAGGCGGTGTGTGGAAAACTCTGACTTTTCTCGGTGTTTCCCTCTGTTCAGTGTCAGGGTCCCATCTGTTGCTCCGCCTACTTTGCCTCTGGCCCTGCCCATGATGGAATGTGGCCCTTGGGGCCTCTCTAACTGGCCCTTGGGCCTCTGTGAAGCATATGCCCCACTCCCCATGCCTAGGAAGGGAGACCTCTGGCTGAATATAGCCTTCAGTTACCCTGCCCACCACAGGCACGCGGCCCCTGGAAGGTCACCGATGAAGGGAAGCGGCCCTCAGGCTGGGGGAAAAAGCCAAGCGACAGGCAGAAATTCAACTGGGGAAGCTTCTTCCTGGCAACGGCAGGTGACAGGGAAAGCTGGACTTCTGGAACTTCTGCCGGTCAGGAAGCCGTTAAAAGGTGCGGATGCTTTGCCAGGAAGCGGCTGCCGAGGGAGAAAGAGAGAAATGTGGCCATTGTGCCAAGAACACCTGGCAGAGGAGGCCTTGTGGAGGTTGCTGTGCTTCCGGGGGGGGAACTGCGAATGCCTGGCGGGGATCCCAGCGCCTTGGGAGCATTGGGGACGGGCATGACAATGAGGCTTTGTGACGGACTTGGAAGCTGCCCTGAGGCCGAGGCGGGCGGAGGTTGGCAGCTGAGCTGGCCATTGTCAAGACTTGCCGAGGTCTCAAGTTACTAGGCCTCAGTTCTGCGCTTGCGAATCACGACGCCCTCTTCAGGCACAGAAGGGAGCTGCAGTTCGGGCAGTTTCCTGCTTGCAAGAGAAAATTAATCAATCAATCTTTATTACGGTCCAGAGACTCGACAAATTGGTACAAAGCAATGCACAATTCAGATAGCCTACCTCCAGGTTAAACAAGCATTTTGTTCCGACTTAAAGATAGGGATCGTTGGTTCTTGCAACCACCGATAAAAACTTCACCACTGCTAATGTTCTAGCGTTTGTCTGGCTTCCAATAGGAACCTGACATAGTGAGCCTCTGATTTTCCGGGGAAAGATACCAGCAAGGGTAATATCGGTTCGGCCCTGGCTTGCTCATATTTTGCACAGTGCAGCAAAATATGTTTTATAGAATCGATGTCTTGAGCACATGAGTAAAGTCTGTCCTGGTAGGGAACTCCTCTCAACCTGAGTTGTGCGTATCTGCACCTCAGAATGAAGTTTCTGGGTTGGTCAAGCCTGGCTAGGAATCTTGCAAGCCAGGCTCTGGGCCTTACAGCCGGTCTAAGGCACTGCTTGAAACCAGATGTTTATTCAGAACAATGAGGAGTAGAACCTTACTTAAATCAGGGGAACGACTATAGCTCCTGCTTTGTGTGTAAGAGGCCCCAGGTAGGTCTGGGAAAGGCTCCCCGGGAGCCAGTGGCGTAGCGTGGGTTGTCAGCACCCGGGGCAAGGCAAGTAATTTGCGCCCCCTAACCCGTGGATTTGCGCCCCCTAACCCGTGGATTTGCCCTAACCCCAGATGTTGCGCCCGGTGCGGCCGGCCCCCCCTGCACCCCCCACGCTACGCCACTGCTGGGAGCTGCTGCCAGTCAGTGTAGGTAACCCTGCGCTAGCTGGAGCAACGGTCAGTCTGCGTGAGGCAACTTCCTATGGGCACAAAGGCGATGGATTGTATTCTCGGGCCTCGGCAAATTCTTTATTCTTCCTTCCTTCCTTCCTGCCACCCACCCACCCATTTAACTCCTGGAGTACCGGGTTCGAATCCCACCCGGCGCCCCTGTCATGCCTTTTTGGACTGGTTTCCCTCCCCGCACAAGATCCCGTCCGTGGAGAGGGGCGCTGAGGGTGGTTTAGGGTGGAGGGAAGGGCGATGACTTTGGCCAGACCTCGCCGGCTATGCTTTTCTCCGGCGTGAGAGGAAGGAAGCAAGATAATTCCCCCGGAGTAGCGGGCAAGTTATAGGCTATTAATAGCCCAGGGAGCTGTGAGCCGGCCTGAATATCTATGGGGAGAGGGACAGGATTCCTTGCCTCTCAATGCCTGTTGGCTTAGATTGGTGGTTGGGAGACACACAACTTTGTTTTCAATCTGAGGGCCACATTTATATCAGGGAAACCTTCCGAGGGCCGCACGGCAGAGGTGGGCAAGGCTAGCGGGGAAAGTGAGCGGGGCAACAGGTGGGGATTTCACCTGTGGTTCGGTAGGGCTAATTTCCACACACTTGCGCCCCCGCCCCCAAAGGCAGGATCTGAGTTCGAGGAGAGAGAGAGAGGCTTAGGGGGCCACTTTTAGCTGTTGGGTCCCAGGTTCTCCACCTCTGGCTTAGAAGGCTTTAAAAACAGAGGGTTTTCACAAACTGTGGGAAAAGATTCTATGAGCTGAATAATGGAGACACTGTATGTATTTCCCCTTGTTTATTTGTTTTGTAACACAAGAAAATCCTGAATACAAACTAGTTTTCTTTTTTGAAGCCCACTGTTATATCCAGCGTTAAACCCATTTAAATTAGCAGCCATGACTACCTTAGGCCCATGAAATTCAGGGGGTCTACTCTGAGTATAACTTAGTTTGACACAACCTCGTATGGCCACAGTTTTGCCACCCCTGGGTTAGACTGTTGGTTTCTTGAAACAAGGGGCTTAAGGTATGTTCATGAAGGTCTCTCAATTGCTATAAAGCAAAATAGCTAAGTGGAAACTCCATAGACAGGAGCAGTGTACCTTCAAGGACCTGATTTTGGGGGGTGAATCACGGAGGGAGCGCTGTTCCCATCACCCCCTGCTTCCAAACTTCCAAGAGGAGATTCCGGCTAAACATTAGGGAGAACTTTCTGAAGGCAAGAGCTGTTTGACGATGAACAGATGGCGGCGGACTCTCCTTCGTTGGAGGTTATTAAACAGAGGTTGGGTGGCCGACAGTCAGGGGGGTTCCTTAGCTGGGATTCCTGCATTGTGAAGGGGTTGGTCCCTACTGTTCCGTGATGATTCCAAGTGATTTTGAGCGCACGTCTCCCTCTTACCCTCTGCTAGGCCGTCATGATCATCACGTACGCAGAGCCCACCAACCCGGAATACAGGCCGTTCCTGCAGGAGGTCAAGGAAGGGGCTCAAGCGCAGTTCAATTTCACCATGGAAGACGGGCTGGTAAGGAAGCAGCGCTGGTAGATTTGCCTTCCCGGCTCCCCACAGGAGTCAAAGAGGGTCTGGGGGAGGCCTATTGGCTGGGAATGCCTGCCTTTTGTTGCTTTTGTTTCCTTTCCATAAGAAAGCATCATTGCCTTCGCTGGAAATATTTAACAGCGTCAACTTAGGGCAATGCGCAATCCATTGTTTTGCAACGGTGCGTGTTTTTGTTACTCATTTATTTAAATCAATGCTCTGCCTTTTCCTCCAAGGGGGTGGCGTATGTGGTTTCCCCCTCCCCGTTTCATCCTCACAACAGCCCTGTGAAGTTGTTGTTGTTTAGTCATTTAGTCGTGTCCGCCTCTTTGTGACCCCATGGACCAGAGCACGCCAGGCACTCCTGTCTTCCACTGCCTCCCGCACTTTGGTCAAACTCATGCTGGTAGCTTCGAGAACACTGTCCAACCATCTCATCCTCTGTCGTCCCCTTCTCCTTGTGCCCTCCATCTTTCCCAACATCAGGGTCTTTTCCAGGGAGTCTTCTCTTCTCATGAGGTGGCCAAAGTCTTGGAGCCTCAGCTTCAGGATCTGTCCTTCCAGTGAGCACTCAGGGCTGATTTCCTTTAGAATGGATCGGTTTGATCTTCTTGCAGTCCATGGGACTCTCAAGAGTCTCCTCCAGCACCATAATTCAAAAGCATCAATTCTTTAGCGATCAGCCTTCTTTATGGTCCAGCTCTCACTTCCATACATCACTACTGGGAAAACCATAGCTTTAACTATACGGACCTTTGTCGGCAAGGTGATGTCTCTGCTTTTAAAGATGCTGTCTAGGTTTGTCATTGCTTTTCTCCCAAGAAGCAGGCGTCTTTTAATTTTGTGACTGCAGCCACCATCTGCAGTGATCGTGGAGCCCAAGAAAGTAAAATCTCTCACTGCCTCCATTTCTTCCCCTTCTAAGACAGCTTCATGCCCAAGGTCACACCCAGCAAAATTCACGCAGCCAAGCGGGATTCAAACCCTGGCCGCTCCTGGGTTCTAGTACAGCACTCTAACCGCTACACTGCATTCCGTGTGAAAAAAGGACATTTCAGAGATTTCCGTACTAAGGTGATGGTCTCACCCACCTGCACTGACCTCCCCCCTCACCCACTTCCACCTCTGGCCCATCCACTGAAGGCATGCGGCCCCAGAAAGTTGCCCCGGAGGGGATTTGGCCCTTGGGCTGGGATGAAACGGTGACTCTCAACTTCAGAGGGGAAGCAGAGTTGTAGGAAACAGGTTTGACCTCTGGGTAAACAAGCCAAGGAATGTCTCTGAGTTGAGCTGCCTGGTTCTCCGCTCCCCATTTTCCCCTCATAACAACCCTGTTGGGCCAGGGGTCAGCAAGCTTTTTCGGCAGGGGGCCGGTCCACTGTCCCTCAGACTTTGTGGGGGGCCGGACTATATTTTTTTTTGGGGGGGGGTGAACGAATTCCTATGCCCCACAAATAACCCAGAGATGTGTTTTAAATAAAAGGACACATTCTAGTCATATAAAAACACCAGGCAGGCCCCACAAATAACCCAGAGATGCATTTTAAATAAAAAGACACATTCTACTCATGTAAAAACACACTGATACCCAGAACGTCCATGAGCCAGATTTAGAAGATGATTGGGCCGGATCTGGCCCCGGGCCTTCGTTACTGGCTCTCCATTGTTATAAACCACGCCGGCACCCTGTTTATTATAAACCGAACCCCCCAAACCTTTTGACCCAAATACCGCGGTCCCACTGTGAGCGGAGGTACGTACCCCATTGATTCTAACCTCACCGATGAGTTGGCATTCTGAAGTTGAGCGCTGTGGCCGGAAAGGACTCCCTCCTGGTCTGGTGGCACCCGCCCTGTTCCTCCCCCCTGGCTGAGTGGCGCAGAGGCAAATCTAACTTTCTTTCCAGAAAAACTTCATTGCTGCTGCATTTCACGATGGGGTGATGCTCTACGCTCAAGCAGCCAGTGAGATGCTGCAGCAGGAGGGATCCTTCTCCAACGCCACCTTGACCACCCGTCAGATGCAGAACCGGACTTTTTATGGTCAGTACCTCTCATCCCTCCCAGGTTTTGTGCTGTTGGGTTTTTTTGTTTAATGTTTCTCCTCTTTTTTGTCCTCCCAACAACCCTGTGAGGTAGGCTTGGCTGAGAGGAAGGGACATACCGCCAAGGTGAGTTCCGTGGCTGAGTGGGGATTCGAATCCTGGCCTCTCCCAGGTCCTGGTCTAAACTTGGGTCTCTGGCTGTTGTTGGACTACAGTTCCCATCGTTCCTAACTAGGAGGACAAGTGGATCAGGGAGGATGGGAATTGTAGTCCAAAAACAGCCAGAGACCCAAGTTTAGGAAACCCTACTCAAACTGTTATGCCACAAAAAAAAAAAAAAGAGTGCTGGTCAGGGACTGTAGTTCAGCGGTAGAACTCCCTTTTTGCATGCAGAGGGGTCGTGGGTTCAATCACCGTCATCTCCTGTTAAAGATTCAGGGTAGGTGAAAGAAAATCCATCTCAGTGCAGCACATAGCTGAGCTGTGGAACTCGCTGCCACAAGATGTGGTGAGGATGGCCACAAACCAGGATGGCTTTAAAAGAGGATTGGAGAGGTCCATGGAGAAGATCCGTGGTCAGAGGCAGGGATGTTTCTGAAATGGCTCTTGTGGTCCAATCCTGCTCAGGGGTTTCCTATAGGCATTGGGTGGGCTGCTGTGAGAACAGGATGGCCGGACTAGATGGGCCATTGCCCTGATCCAGCTGACTCTCCTTATGTTATTGTGTAGAGCCATTAATTTCAGTGGGTCTCCTCTGAGTAGAACATAGTCAAACACAACCTCATACATTTAAAGCACATTACTTCCTCTGGAAGAATCCTGGGAGCTGTAGTTTGTAGGGTGCTGGAAATTGTGGCTTTGCGAGAGGGGAACTACAGTTCCCTACATTCTTTGTGGGAAGCTACATTCTTTGTGGGAAGCTACATAGAGATGGATTAGGGATGCGGGTGGCGCTGTGGGTTAAACCACAGAGCCTAGGACTTGCCACACAGAAGGCTGGCGGTTCAATCCCTGCAACGGGGTGAGCTCCCGTTGCTCGGTCCCTGCTCCTGCCAACCTAGCAGTATGAAAGCACCTCAAAGTGCAAGTAGATAAATAGGTACCACTCTGGCGGGAAGGTAAATGACGTTTCCATGCGCTGCTCTGGTTCTCCAGAAGTGGCTTAGTGATGCTGGCCACATGACCCGGAAGCTGTACGCCGGCTCCCTCGGCCAATAAAGCGAGATGAGCGCCGCAACCCCAGAGTCGGCCACGACTGGACCTAATGGCCAGGGGTCCCTTTACCTTACATAGTTTATAAATGTATGGCGTGGGTGCGACCACATTGCCATCTATAGCTAGGAAGCCCCATCTGTCCAGTTGTGATGCTTTTCCTTTAGAAAGAAAGACCAAGTCAGAAGAAACGTGAAGGTTTTTGAACAGAGGTTGGATGTGTCAGGGTGTACTCAGAGTAGACCCATTAAGATGCGTGTGGCAGATATGCTCACCTCTCCTCAAGGACCAGTGTGGGATTGCTGTTTTTTCCCCTCTCCTTCCTTCTTTCGGCAGGGGTCACAGGGACCCTGAAGATCGACGAGAGCGGTGACCGGGAAATGGATTTTTCCCTCTGGGACATGAACCCGACGGAGGGGGAGTTTGAGGTTTGCTCCTTTTGTTGTTTGACTGTCTGTTCTCCCCACAACATGTATTCAAAGGTAGACCCCTCCCTGAACATGGGGGCATCATGGGTAAGAGCCAGTGATGAGACCCCTCACCCACGGAAATCCCCCATCTCTTTTTCAGAGTAATTTAAGCCAGCGATTGTCACCATGCCCTTGTGGCAGTGAGTTCCGCTGGTGGGGCATGCTGTGTGAAGAAGCTCATCCATGCTGTCAGACTTGAGGACCTTAACCCACGTCCATAGAGCAGGGGTCCTCCATCATGGGGAACGAATGTGGCCCTGCAGCCTCTTTATTTGGCCCTCAGGACTCTTCCCCAGCCCCACTCTGGAGGCTGCACCCTTTATCAGTCCTGCTTTGCAGACTCCCTCCTTGGGTACTTTTGCCTCTTTGGAATTTGTCCTTCAACTCTGACCATGCCATTTGCTTGCCTGGATAGAGGATGCAAAGGTGTGTGTGTTTGAGTTTGTTTTGAATTTTATTTCTAAATTTCAAAAGTTTTCAAGATGATACGTACTTCCAAATACACATCCATTTCACGTTTGACTTCCCCTCAACCCCTCTGTGGATTCCCCTGCAGTTTCTAAATTTGCTGCATATTATAAATATTCTATATTTTATCTTTTCCACACTCTACCCCAACAAGTATTCAACTGCTGTTATTCATTCAAATCCTACTGAAATATACTTGGAGTCGAGAGTGGATTTCATGCTCTTTATTCAGCTCATAGTGGTGAGGAGGAATGGAAGTTCCCCCAGAATGTCTGCTTTATATACATTATTTACACAATGGGCCCCACGTGATTGGCTAGTTCTGGGATTCTCCTGTAGGCCAATCAGGTTGCGGATTCACTTCCACCTGGAGCTGGATTGGGTGGCTCCTGTGGACCAATCAGACTGCTGCATTCTGGATCCTATTGTTCTAGGACCAATCAGACTGCTGCATTTTGGATCCTATTCAACTCAGTACATAACACCTATGTACGTTTTAACATGTTTACAACAATTCTTTAAATTTTCAACAAAAGGTTTCCACTCCTCCTTGAAGTCTACCTCTTCTTGATGTGTGTGTGTGTGTGTGCTTGTGTATTTGTGTGTGTTTGTGTGTAGAAACCAGCCCACTGTCCAAAGGCAAAAGTTACATTTGTGGCTCTGCCCCATTTTACTCCTGGCTCCTCCCCCACCACTGCTGTGCGGCCCCCTACATGGTTCCCAGAAAGGAATGCGGCCCTCGGGCTCCTCATCCTCACCAAGGAGGTGAAATGGTACCCTGCCTCCATCTCATTCTCTTCTCCTTTCTCTCCACCTCTCCCTGACCCCTTTCATCCCACAGATCGTCGCCACTTACAACGGGATCACCAAGAAGATCAAAATGGTTCCTGGAAAGGATATCCACTGGCCAGGGAATGGCATCCCAAGGGATGTGCCCTTCTGTGGTTTCGAGAACACCAACCCAGCCTGCCAAAAAGGTACTGGAGTATAGCTGTCAACTTACAGATTTGAAAATAAGGGACCAGCAGCCTTGAAAATAAGGGACCAGCAGCCAAAATAAGGGACCTGCAGCCTCACCTGTTCCAGGCACTCCAGTCTTCCTGTCCTCCTGCAGTGTGGTCAAACTCATGCTGGTAGATTCAAGAACACTGTCCAACCAACTTTGTAACCAGAGGTTCAACTGAATAGAATCTGAATCACATGCACCCTGAAATATACTCAGAGTCGCAAAGTGATTTCATGCTCTTTATTCAGCTCATAGTGGTGAGGAGGAATGAATGAATGTCCCCTCAAAGTATCTGCTTTATATACATTATTTACACAATGGGCTGCACATGATTGGCTAATTCCAGGATTCTACTGTAGGCCAATCAGGTTGTGGATTCACTTCTATCTGGAGCATGATTGGGTGGTTCCTGCTAACCAATCATACTGCTGCATTGTTCTAGGACCAATCAGACTGCTGCATTCTGAATCCTATTGTTCTAGGACCAATCAGACTGCTGCCTTTTGGAGCCTATTGTTCTAGGACCAATCAGACTGCTGCAGTTTGGATCCTATTCAACTCAGTACATAACACCCCTCCCCTCTAAGTTCCAGTCCTGCCCGGAAGGTCGCATTCATAGTCCTCAAGGTACGCCGGTGGCCTACGTGTGCGTTGCGGCCTGGGGTGTTCCCTGGTCCGGGGTTCAGGTTCTGGCTCGTGTTCCAAGGATGGGGCTGTTTGGTCTGGCGCAACCGGCTCGCTCAGTCGTGGTTCTGGTTCCGGTGTCCTTTCGGCCTCGCGGGTCCTCTCTGTATTTACTGATTCTGCCTCTCCTGCTTGCCCCTGCTGCTCTATGGGCCTCACTGCCCCACTGTTCCCTTGGGACTCCTCTGACCTGTCCTCCTCCTCCTGGTTTTCTCCCGGGAATCGTCGCCGTATCTGGTCGCAGTGGCGGCGCCAGCATTGCCCCCCATCTGTTAGCACCTCGTACGACACGGGGCCCGTGACCCTGGTGACTGTGGCAGGTACCCATGCAGGGCCTGCCCCAAAATTCTTTGCGTACACTGGGTCCTGGGCCTCGAAGGTCCGGGGGTTCCTGCCTTCCCCCACCACTACCTCATCCTGAGCTCTATCGGGGTGAAGGCGGTCCAATCTGATTGCAAGGCGCCGACCCATTAGTAGTTCAGCGGGGCTCCGGCCAGTCGTTGAGCTGGGGGTGCTGTGCTGTGCTAGAAGGAATGTGGCAAGGCGGTACTCCCAATCCCCTTGCGTCATGCGGCGAAGGGTGTCCTTGGTGGTCCGCACCATGCGTTCTGCTTGGCCATTGGTGGCAGGGTGGAATGGCGCCGAACGGATGTGGCGGATGGCGTTCTGCACTGTGAAGGTTTGAAATTCTCCTGATGTAAATGCAGTCCCGTTGTCTGAGACGAGAGTGTCAGGGAGCCCGTGGGTTGCAAACAGCCTGCGTAGTACCCGGATGGCTGCGGACGTAGAAGTGGACGGTACCAGTGCGACTTCCAGCCATTTGGTGTAGGAGTCCACCACTATGAAGAATGTTTTCCCCTGAAAGGGGCCAGCGAAGTCCACATGCAGGCGTGACCATGGTGCTCGGGCGGACTCCCAGGACTGGACTGGGGCCCTTGGGGGATCTGGGCGGGATTCCTGGCAGGCCTGGCAGTGTTTGACCCAGGCCTCTATCTCTCCGTCGATCCCCGGCCACCACACATAACTCCTGGCAAGGGCCTTCATTCTTACTACCCCTGGGTGTGTCTCGTGTAGGGCTGTGAGGACCCTTTTGCGGAGGGGCTGGGGAACAACGACCCTGCTTCCCCATAACAGGCACCCCTTGTGGGCTGACAGTTCATGTTTGCGGGTTGTGTAGCCGGCGAATTCTGGCCCGGGGCTGCGGCTGGGCCATCCCCTCCACACCCAGTCCAGGACCCGGGAGATGACCCTATCTTTCTTGGAATGGTGTGCAACTTCTTGTGCCTGAATGGGGCGGTCAGGAAGCAGCTCCAGGCTCATAACCTCTTGTGCAGGTGCTGGGTCGGGGCCTGTTTCCGGTAGTGGTAGCCTGCTGAGGGCGTCTGCATGGCCCATCGCCTTTCCAGGGCGGTGAATCAGTGCATACTGGTAGCTGGCAAGGAAAATTGACCACCTGAGGACGCGAGGAGACAGCACTTGGGGGGTCTGCTTTTCGGGGGCAAACAAGCCAAGCAACGGCTTGTGGTCAGTCACCACGGTGAAGGGCCGCCCGTACAAGAAATCATGGAATTTTTTTACTCCCTTCACGATTGCCAGACCCTCCTTGTCGATTTGCGAGTAGTTCCGCTCGGTTTCGTTGAGTGTCTGGGAAAAGTATGCTACCGGTACCTCTCTTCCATCCGGGAGTTGGTGTCCCAGGACAGCGCCGATGCCATAGGGCGAGGCGTCGCATGCTAGCACCACCGGCAGCCTCTCGTCGAAGTGTGCCAAGACCGAGTTTGAGACAAGCAAGTCCTTGACTGCCTGGAATGCGGCCTCCTGGCGCTGGCCCCACACCCAAGGGGCCCGCTTGTCCAGGAGTCTGTGTAGGGGCTCCGCTACCGCCGCCTTGTGGGGAAGGAAGGAATGGTAAAAGTTCAATAATCCCAAGAAGGCCTGAAGTTCAGTCTTGTTCTTGGGCGCTGGGGCATCACAAATGGCCCGTACCTTGTCCCCAGTCGGGTGAACCCCTTCTGCATCCACCATAAATCCCAGAAAGTCCACTTGAGGCACTCCTAGTAGACATTTTTCCCGCTTCACCTTGAGACCCGCCATCTGGAAACGGTGCAGAACAGTGCGGAGGCGGTCCTCAAACTCCTCTGGTGTGGGCCCGGCAATCAACACATCATCAAAGAAGGGGGTGACACCAGGAATCCCTTTAAGGAGAGAGTCCATTAGATTCTGGAATATGCCTGGTGCCACGCTGACCCCGAATTGCAGCTGCTTTACCCTGAACGCTCCTCTGTGCGTCACAATCGTCTGTGCCTCTGCTGTGGCCTCATCTACTGGCAGCTGTTGATATGCTTGGGCCAAGTCCAGCTTGCCAAAAATTTTCGACCCAGCCAGGGTGGCAAGGACATGGCTGACCACTGGCACTGGGTATGCATGGGCCATGAGGGCCTTGTTTATGGTACATTTGTAGTCTGCGCAGATGCGGACCGAACCATTAGGCTTGACGGGTGTGACGATTGGGGTTTCCCAGGGGGCATTAGGCACCGGCTCCAGCACTCCTTGCTCCACGAGTCGGTCCAATTCCTCGTCTGTACGGGGTTTCAGGGCGAATGGGACCCGGCGGGCCTTGAGCCTGACTGGTCGTACTGCGGGGTCAAGCTGTAGAGCAATGGGGGGGCCCGTATACTGTCCCAATTTCCCATCGAAAACCCCCGGAAACTCCTTGCATATGGCGTCCACGTCCACTTGTAAGCTCATGTGGTTCACCCCGGTGATGGCTAGTCCCAGTGGTCCAAACCATGCCAACCCCAGTAAGCTAATGTAGGGGCCCTTGACCACAAGCAAGTCCAGTTGCCGCGTCCGCCCTCGGTATTGCACCCTGAAGGTCCCCACCCCCATTGTGGGGACCTTACGTTTCTGGAAGTCCCGGAGGGTGAATGGGGCCGGCCTGAGTTTGGGACCCCCAGTAGGACACAGTTTCCTTAAGGTCCTTGCCGAGATTATGGATAGAGTTGAACCCGTGTCAAGCTCCATGCGGCATGGGGCCCCCTCTATCTGTACCTCTACATAAATTTTCTCTACGTTGGGGTGGGGCAACTGGTATACCTGGAAGTCTGTGAGCTCCGTCGAGTTGCCTTGGTGCGTTGGGCCCCGGGACCTGGGGCTCTTGGATTGGTCATCTGATGCCTGGCTTCGGGTGGGCCGAGCCCGACACACCCGGGCGATGTGTCCCAATTTTCTGCATTGCCTGCACTCTGCGTTGCGGAAACGGCAGGTCCTCCTCTCGTGACTTTCTCCACAGCTTGCGCAGTTCCCTCCTTCTCGTCGAGGCAGCTGTGGTATGTGGGCTGCTTGAGTGCGCTGCTGTACTCAGTGCACCTCCTCCCTGTCGGATCCCGAGTCGTTGGTGAGGTCTTCGTGGTGGACCCTCGGTTGGGACGGCTGGCTCAGCCGTGCCTCTTGCGTCGACCTCTCAGCAGCTTCCGTTGCCAGGGCCTCCTCCAGAGCGACCTGGAACGTTAGGTTCTTCTTAGCGTAGAGGCGTCGTTGCAGCTTCTCATCCTTCAGGCCACCGACGAGGCGGTCACGAAGCATGTTCTCCAGCTCTGAGAAGTTGCAGAACCGGGCAGCTTGGCGGAGAGAGGTCACAAACCCAGTTATGGTTTCCCCAGGGGCTTGCCGCTTTGCGTAGAAGGCATTTCGACGAGCCACCACTGAGGGCTGTGGCGAAAAGTGCCCCTTCAGCTGTTCCATTATTGTTTTGTATGGAACAGTAGCGACGTCTTCAGGCGCAAGGAGAGCCCGGGCGATTTCAAATGTCTCCTCTCCGCAGACGCTGAAGAATATTGCCCTCTTCTTGGCGTCTTCTTCATCGGTGACCCCTTTGGCTTCTAGGAGGAAGGTGAAACGGGAGGCGTACGCTTCCCAGTCTCCAGATGCTGGGTTGAATGGCGAGAAGCTGCTGTCAGTTGCCATTCTGAGTTCCTTGTGTCCCGGAGCTGAAGCCTGGATACACGGTGCGAGGCAGCGGTGCGGCAGGTGGCGGTGCTGCGGTGCTGTGTGTGGCAGTCAGCTCAGCGGGATCCCACCTTCGTCGCCAGTGAAATATACTCGGAGTCGCAAAGTGATTTCATGCTCTTTATTCAGCTCATAGTGGTGAGGAGGAATGAATGAATGTCCCCTCAAAGTATCTGCTTTATATACATTATTTACACAATGGGCTGCACATGATTGGCTAATTCCAGGATTCTACTGTAGGCCAATCAGGTTGTGGATTCACTTCTATCTGGAGCATGATTGGGTGGTTCCTGCTAACCAATCATACTGCTGCATTGTTCTAGGACCAATCAGACTGCTGCATTCTGAATCCTATTGTTCTAGGACCAATCAGACTGCTGCCTTTTGGAGCCTATTGTTCTAGGACCAATCAGACTGCTGCAGTTTGGATCCTATTCAACTCAGTACATAACACCCCCCAAGGCCTATGCAGCCTCAACTTAAGATGGCTCCCGGCCTGGCTTTGCACTGCAAAGTTTGCAGCAGCACGTGCAACAAAATGGCGTCCAGTATTCAAAAACCTCCTCAGCTTGCATTAACTAGCCACACACAAGGCATGCAAGCTCCACCCCCCAGTCGTTCTTAGACTTCTTATTGGGTGAGCAACGCAGCCAAGCAACACAGTTGGAGCCTCCCTCCTCCCTGGCCGGCAGGGAGGGAGGGAGAGGAGCTGCTTCCTTTGAAATTTAAGGGACATCATTTAAGGGACATCCATCAATAAGGGACCGCAGCGGGACATGGCGCTGGAATAAGGGACTGTCCCTTCAAATAAGGGACACTTGACAACTATGTACTGGAGGCGATCCCAAGAAGGCCCCTTCTGCTGGCTGTGTGGGTTTTCCAGTGGGGACTGATCCAGTTGGGCTTAACCCAGTGCTTCCCAGTTAGCTAAGGACTGTGGACCCCCTGTTTTTCAGACCCCAAGCATGTGGCCCTTAGAAGGCTGCTCAGAAGAAGATATCTGGCCCTCGGGCTTTAGGAAAAGGCTCTCCGCCCTAGTTTTAAGGGGAAATGGCTGGCTAATAGTTGTCCTTCCCTCTCCCTTCATTTCCTTCTCTTGGCTACAGCTTCCTTCTCTCTGCTGGAGATCCTATCCCTCACGATGACCTTGGTCCTGTCCGTCATCATTGTCACAGCTTTCTTTGTGTACAGGTGAGTGGCTGGGCGGAGTTTGTGGACAGGTGCTGCCAAAAGTAAGAATGGCCCTGCTGGATTTGACCTGGTGTCCTCCTGTTTGTTTGCTGGCCAGCTACTTGACACAGGCCCTGCTGGAAAGTAATGAGTTGTATTCGGGGGCTAGTCCTACTCAGAGTAGACCCACTTAAATCAATTAACGTGGCTAACTCAGCTCTGTTAATTTCAGTATATCTAAGTAGAAGTTAGATGGATGCCACCTGGTGCCTATTCCCCTTCTAACTTGTTTTATCCTCTGTGTCTGACAACTCGCAAACATAAAAAGTAAGGCGGTTCCTAAAAATGGAACTCAATGCAGCTTACAAAAATGAACATGGAAAACAAGGATAAACCAACCTAATACATAGGAATTTGTGTGTGTGTATAAGATGCAAGGGCGCGGGTGGTGCTGTGGGTTAAACCACAGAGCCTAGGACTTGCTGATCAGAAGGTCGGCGGTTCAAATCCCCGCAATGGGCTGAGCTCCCGTTGTTCAGTCCAGCTCCTGCCAGCCTAGCAGTTTGAAAGCACGTCCAAGTGCAAGTAGATAAATAGGTACCACTCTGGTGGGAAGGTAAACGGTGTTTCCGTGTGCTGCTCTGGTTCTCCAGAAGTGGCCACATGACTCAGAAGCTGTACGCCGGCTCCCTTGGCCTATAGAGCAAGATGAGCGCCGCAACCCCAGAATCGGCCACGACAGGACCTAATGGTCAGGGGTCCCTTTATCTTTACCTTTTATAAGATGCAAGCCCACTGCACGGCAGAAAATTAAGATCTGGGTGAATATGAATTCCCCCCTGGTGCCTAAAACAGATAGTGATGGCGCCAGGCGTGCTTCCCTGGGGGGAGCATTCCCTAAACAGGGAGCCACTAAACCGCTAATAGCGCTAATCCACTAAGCTGTCAATGGGCTTGCTTCGCAAGACGAAAAAACCGCTATACGAAGAGCCTCACGGAACGGATTAATTTCGTCTTGCGAGGCACCACTGTATAAGATAAAAAACAAATAATATAAAACCTACATACAGCAGCAGTGTTTTGTGTTGTGTAGGCTCCTGTGATGTAAGTAACAGGCCCCGCCTGCTAGCCTGCTCCCTAAAATATCACAGGTTTACTCCTTTCCATATATAGGGTGCCTACATTCTGCATGGACTGGTTGCATGTCAACATGTGCAAACGGCTTTAGATACCTATTAGGTCCATAAATTACCATGTAGCATATATTCAGCACAAAAAACAGCGGCAATTTGTTGTTGACAAAGGACAGCTGGACATATAAAGGGCCCCATTACCTTCAGCAGCTTAGGGCCTCATCAAACCTAAATCCAGACCTGGGTCTTCTAAAAGTCTACCAGACTTTCAGAAGACATCTGAAGGCAGCCCTGTTTAGGGAAGCTTTTAATGTTTAGCAGACTATTGTATTTTAATATTCTGTTGGAAGCTGCCCAGAGTGGCTGGGGAAACCCAGTCAGATGGGCTGGGTATAAATAATAAATTATTATTATTATTATATTACTTGTGTCGCCACCATGGGAGAGGGCCCACAGAGCAGGACCTCAGATAAAGAACTCAGTTCTGCAAGGCGATACGTTTGCGATTGTGCATTTGTAGTGATAAAAGAGGAAGGAGGCAGCAGGGTGGGGGGGAAGCTTGCCAGGCCAGAAGTGTGTGACCCCTGACCTCTGCCGCTGCCCTCCCTTCCCAGGAAACTGAAGCTGGAGAAGGAGCTGGCCTCTGAGCTGTGGCGGGTGCAATGGGAGGACGTCCAGTCCAGCAACTTGGAGAAGAACCTCCGCAGCATGGGGAGCAAACTCACTCTCTCCCTGGTGAGTCATTGAATCCTAGAATTGTAGAGTCGGAAGGGACCACAAGGGCCATCTAGTCCAACCCCCTGCAATGTAGAAATCTTTTGCACAATGTGGGGCTTGAACCCAAGACCTTGGGATTAGGAGTCTCATGCTTTACCGAATGAGCTATCCCCAGGTCCCATCCATCTTCCAGAAGTCCCTTCCTCCTGTTTAAAACCCATATCATTTACCATATTTTTCTGTGTATAAGACTAGGTTTTTTAACCAAAAAATTAGGGTTAAAATTGGGGCTCGTCTTATAAACGGGTAGTGCTGACGGGGTGTTTTCTTAATTTGGAGTCCCCAGAAATAGGGGGCGTCTTATACATGGAAAAATACGGTATATGCCAAAAAGAAAAACAACTACCAGACTTTTAGAAGACATCTGAAGGCAGCCCTGTTTAGGGTGGCTTTTAATGTTTGACGCACTATTGTATTTTAATATTTTGTTGGAAGCTGCCCAGAGTGGCTGGGAAAACCCAGCCAGATGGGCAGGGTATAAATAAAAACATTATTATTATTATTATTATTATTATTATTCATTTCATTTATATCCCGCCTTTTCCTCCATTCGTGGTTCTCTTCCCCATCTCACAACAACCCTTTGAGGCAGGTTAGGCTGAGAGGGAGGGGCCGGCCCAAGAGCTTCATGACTGAGTGGGGATGTGAACCCTGGTCTTTTCCCGGGTCTTCCTCCAGCAGTAACCACTGCACCATGCAGGCTCTGCACTCTGCTTAAACAACTTTGGCACCACTTTAAACAATCATGGTTTGCCCCAAAGGATTCTGGGAACTCTCATTTGTTAAAGGTCCTGAGAGTTTTCAGGAGAACCTCCCTCCCCTAATTCCCCTTGCAGAGCTGCAATTCCCAAAGATCCCTGCAGAGACGGGTTGGTGGATAAACCTCTCTGGGAATTCGGATCCTCACACCTGAAACGTGCAGATTTGTAGGTTTTAACTCTGTTCAGGCTGTGCTTGTCCAGCAAATGAAATTCTGGGGTGAGGGTGAGAAGGTATTTTGGGTTTTTTTTTGCTCTGCCACCAGACATTCCCTCTCTGCTTTCCTTCCTCAGAGAGGGTCGAACTATGGCTCCCTTCTCACCACAGAGGGACAGTTCCAGGTGTATGCCAAGACAGCTTATTATAAGGTAAACCTTGGAAAGAAGACTCTGTCCTTATTGGAAGACAGGACACGCCGATGTTTATGGGTGGGGATGTTCATCGCAGGTCTCGTGGACCAGGTAGGGCCAACCCATAGCGCATGGGTAGGCAAACTAAGGCCCGGGGGCCAGATCCGGCCCAATCGCCTTCTAAATCCGGCTCGCGGATGGTCCAGGAATCAGCGTGTTTTTACATGAGTAGAATGTGTCCTTTTATTTAAAATGCATCTCTGGGTTACTTGTGGGGCCTGCCTGGTGTTTTTACATGAGTAGAATGTGTCCTTTTATTCAAAATGCATCTCTAGGTTATTTGTGGGGCATAGGAATTCGTTCATTTCCCCTCCCAAAAATATCGTCTGGCCCCCCACAAGGTCCAAGATTCAGTGGAACCAGCCCCCTGCTGAAATAGTTTGCTGACTCTTGCCATAGCGCTTCTTTCTCCTCTCCTGGCGGATAAAGTCATCAATGGCCACTAGCCACATCTGTGATAAAAGGATGCTGGACACTAATCTAGCAGCCAGGCTCTCCTGACGTCTTTAATGGAGCCTCCAGGTCCACAGGCAGTCTATCTGGATCCCTAGGTTCTTTGGGGCATATGGCCACTGCGAGAACAGGATGCTGGACTATGGTGAGCCTCCACTGGCCTTCTGCAACAGGCTCAACTTTCTGAGGTTAACCATTGAGCTGGCCCAGGTGGATGAGTCAATGGGTAGACAGACGGCTTCCTTGCAAAGCGGCCGAACTGGCCAGTCTTCTTTCCGCCTGCAACCTCAGCAGCACGATTCCCTCTCTCCTCCTCCCTGATTTCTGCGTCTCCTTTCAGGGGAACCTCGTGGCCGTGAAACATGTAAACAGGAAACGGATCGATTTGACGCGGAAGGTGCTTTTCGAGCTGAAACATGTAAGCAGCTGGCTGGAATGCCCTTTGAGAGCGTGGCAAAGACTCCGGAACGGCTGGTGGTGGAGGGCCTGGGTGGTGTCTGTCCCCCTAGGATGGAGAGGGGTCGCTGATGGAGCCGCAAGATTATTGCGATTATTTTGTGCATGCACCAATTCCTTTTCAGCTGAATAAGGTTCTCTAAGCAAACAGCCACACGGTGTACACAATACTCTTTTTTTTTTTAAAGATATTTATTGAAATTTTCAAAATATTACAAGATGAAATAAAAACAGAAAAAAATACAAAAATAAAAATAATTGACAAGTTAAAAAAAGAAAAAAGACAAACCCCTCCCATCATATAGATAAGAAAAAAGAAAAAATTCAACAATACAACACAGACAATTAAAAACATTTACAAATTTACAATTAAAAACATTTACAAAAAAGAAAAAAAGAAAACAAATTCATTATTTCCAATTCCTCAACTGTCATTACCTTCTTTCTTAGACCTCCTCCTCCTCCCTTTCTTTGTATCCCAGTTATTAATTATCCCAGCAAATCCTTCCCATATTACCAAAGTAAGTAAGCATTACCTGCACAATACTCTTTTACAGTGGTACCTTGGTTCTCAAACTTAATCCGTTCTGGGAGTCCGTTCCAAAACCCAAGCGTTCCAAAACCAAGGTGCGCTTTCCCATAGGAAGTAATGCAAAATGGATTAATACGTCCCAGATTTTTAAAAACAACCCCTCAAACAGCAACAAGAGCATTGATCCATAAAATGAAAGCAATAAACAATGTACTGCAGTCACACAATCAATCAGTCAATCAGTAGCTGAACTGGGTTCCACACAGTCACAAAAACAAAACAAAAAGAGCCGCAAAAACAAAAAGGCAAAATAAGTAGCAAAAACAGACAGGTCTCAGCGTAACACTCAAAATGGAAGTGTGGCACTCACATCGGAAGCGTAACACTCAAAACGGAGCACGTTCGACTGTTCACACACGGAACACTTCTGGGTTTGCAGTGTTTTGAGTTCCAAGTTGTTTGAGTACCAAGGCGTTTGAGAACCAAAGTACCACTGTATTAACATTTATCTAAATTGTGATAAGATCTTTTTCTTTTTTTTAATCCCTTATCTTCCAAAGCCTGATCCAGCAGGGTCTCAAACCAAGGCGTTTGAGAACCAAAGTACCACTGTATTAACATTTATCTAAATTGTGATAAGATCTTTTTCTTTTTTTTAATCCCTTATCTTCCAAAGCCTGATCCAGCAGGGTCTCCTAATGTTCTTATGAAAACCATGATTTCCTCTTTGTGCCTTTATAAATACAGCAACCTGTAACTCTGTACAGCGTGAGACTCCTCTTGTCGTCCAGACCAGCCCTCCAGAAAGTGCATTTCCTTCCATGCTCTGTGTGTGTGTGTGTGTGTGTGTGTGTGTGTGAAGGGGCATGTCGGAGAGACAGAAAAGGGGGTGGCAAGGAGACAAAGAGTGTTATGGATTCTGGCAAGCCCCTCCCACTTCGGGGCCATGGCCCCGCCCACACCAGGTTTGAGGTTCTTGTATTAATTTATAAGGCCTGTAATAATAATAATAACAGCCCTCAGTGTTGCAGTGGGTCCACGCGTCTGGCTGTTAAACAGAAGGTTGGTGGTTCGAGCCCAATCAGGGACGGCTGTGAGCAGGATTTGTGCATTGCAGGGGGTTGGACTAGATGAGCCTTATGGTCCCCCTCAATGCTACAGTTCTTTGATTCAAACTTGGGTCTTAAGGGCCAGTGGGGCTCCGGAGGGGGGTGGGTGGCAGTGTGAGCAGCTTGGAGCAGCTCCAGCAACCCACGCTATGCCACTGGTGGCCTCTTCCAGGTCTTAGTGCGAAGGGAAAAAATGCTTCTCCCCTGTTATTTGGAATTGCTCCCCTCTAAAACCCCTTGCATAATAGACACTTATAACAAAAGTAATGAAAACTATGGATTGGCCTTGTTCAGGACAAAGGGCATTTGCTCTTGCTTTTGTGAACACAAGGGTGAGCACAGAGTTGTTGATTTAATGCCGCGTCTGCTGCAGAAGCACCGCAAATGGTAGCAAAGGAGCTAATGGGATTAGGAATAAAAAGTCATTAGAGATTGTTAATATTTCAGATAATTCAATGTATGAGCATATATCCTGTTGCTTTATACACGTTCGTTCATATTTGCTAAGCATCGGTTAGCTTGAACCTGATTATTACAAGGAAGAGGTGTAGAGGCCCCTCGCTAATGTTTGACTATGCCTATTGAAGAGAAAAGGGTGATAAAAGATTTGCATGTTTAAATTTAAAGAGCAACCTTTGTGGAATCTGCTTTTGTTTGCTGTGACTGTCCTGATCTGAAGTTAGTTTATTGTACCAGCTAATGACCTGTAAAGGAGTTTGACAGTGGCATAGCGTGGGTTGCCGGCATCCGCTGTGGGCGAGACACCGCCACCACTGAAATGCCCCTTTGCTGGAGCCAAGTGGGGCCGCCCTGCTCCCCCTCCTGTCCACGCACACCCACTCAATGTGGGCCTGAGCTGCTCTGCCTCTTTGCCAGGGTGGGGCAGGGATCCCTGTGGAAGCCAGCACCTGTGTGGGGGCACCTTGTTGTGCCCCCTCAGAATTTTGTGCCTGGGTCCGTGGCCCCCCACCCTGTGCTACGCCACTGGGGTTTGGATCAGAACCTGAATATGTCATGTCGTGGCTGGCTGACGTGGAATGCCCAAGGTGGATCTAGTTATGCAATTAACATGATGTAAGCTGTTTGTAAGGGACACGGGTGGCGCTGTGGGTTAAACCACAGAGCCTAGGACTTGCAGATCAGAAGGTCGGCGGTTTGAATCCCCGTGACGGGGTGAGCTCCCGTTGCTCGGTCCCTGCTCCTGCCAACCTAGCAGTTTGAAAGCACGTCAAAGTGCAAGTAGATAAATAGGTACTGCTCTGGCGGGAAGGTAAATGGCGTTTCCGTGTAGTGCTCTGGTTCGCCAGAAGCGGCTTAGTCATGCTGGCCGCATGACCCGGAAGCTGTCTGTGGACAAATGCCAGCTCCCTCGGCCTATAGAGCGAGATGAGCGCGCAACCCCAGAGTTGGTCACAACTGGACCTGATGGTCAGGGGTCCCTTTACCTTTACCTTTAAGCTGTTTGTGTATAAGTGTTAAACCTGTGCTCACTTTACTGCAGTAAAATTAATATAAGGGTATGGTCTTGTAGGAATCTTGGTTGAGTTTCTTATTGAGCTCCCTACCCGGGACCAACCTGAGGGGTGGTTCTAGCCACTCCCTTGCCCAGTCCGACACTCTAGCCCAGCCTTTCTCAATCTTTGGTCTCCCGATGTTGTTGGACAAATGCAGATGGGTCCTTCGTTGTTGTTTTTCTCCTTTCAAGGCAATTTATGTATATTTAGCCTGGAAGAGAGGAGACTGAGAGGAGAGATGTGCTAGCCATCCTCAAATACCTTAAGGCAGTGTTTCCCAACCTTGGGCCTCCAGCTGTTTTTGAACTACAATTCCCATCATCCCTGACCACTGGTCTTGCTAGCTAGGGATGATGGGAGTTGTAGTCCAAAAACAGCTGGAGGCCCAAAGTTGGGAAACACTGCCTTAAGGCATGGGTAGGCAAACTAAGGCCCGGGGGCCGAATCTGGCCCAATCGCCTACTAAATCCAGCCCGCGGATGGTCTGGGAATCAGCGTGTTTTTACATGAGTAGAATGTGTCCTTTTATTTAAAATGCCTCTCTGGATTATTTGTGGGGCATAGGAATTTGTTCATTATTATTTTTTCCCAAAATACAGTCCGTCCCCCCCCCAAGGTCTGAGGGACAGTGGACTGGCCCCCTGCTGAAAAAGTTTGCTGACCCCTGCCTGAAGGGCAAACAACCTTAAGGGCTGTCCCATGGAGGAGCTTGTTTTCTCCTGATCTGGAGGGTAGGACCCGAACCCATGGCTTAAAGTGACAAGAAAGGGGATTCCAATTAAACATCAGGAAAAACTTTCTGGCAGTGAGAGCCGTTTGACAGTGGAACAGTCCCCCTTGGGAGATGGTGGGCTCTCTCCTTCCTTGGAGGTTTTTAAGCAGAGTTTGGATGGCCAACTGTCATGGATGCCTTAGTTGAGACCCCTGCATTGCAGGGGGTTGGTCTAGATGAAACCTGGAGTCCCTTCCAATGGTATTCTATGATTTTATGAATTTAGTGGGGCACCAGCAAGGGTCATTGAGCTGCTGGGGTATTTGGGGGGGCAGGTGGCAGATTCATTAGCGGGGAGAGAAAGCGCATAGGGAGCAGGCAGAGAGCGGTGAAGAGTGGCACCCGGGTGCTGTTACAGCAGCGCAGAGGGCTAATGACTCATTAGCGAGGAAGCGGCAAAGAGCCGGCCATCTGCTCCTCCTTAATTAAGAGCCGGAGCAGCTTAAAGCAACAGGAATTTACGTGTGTGCGAAGGAGAAGATAAACAAGGGGTTTGGCTCGTGAAAGGGGCATCTGAGCAAGCAAAGATAATAGCTGGCGAGGAAGAGATATTTGCAACCTGCTTGTTTTTGACGTGTCTGTGTCTGTGTCTGTGTCTGTGTGCGTGTGTGTGTGTTTGTGTGTGTATGTGTCTGAAAGCATGCTTTCCCTCTGGCAAGGCGTCCGCACATCAATCACATGCGCACACTCTGTCATGTGCTCAGCTCCCCACGGCGCAAATTCCTTCCGTCCCAAACTGATGCTTTCCCTGCTTCGTGGAATTGGGATGTTTCTGTCTCAAGTTCCCCCTCTGCTTCTCTTGGCGCTTATGCCCATGGGTGTCCGCTGAGTGGGGGAATTCCTTTCCCTACCACCCCTATGATGACCCCAAACCCCCAGATTCTCAGCTGCCTTAAATAAAAAAAAGACTTAAGTAGCCTGATCTCCCTCTTCCAGTGTTTTATTCCTCCTTCCCTGCTGAAAAATTCTTGTGGACTCCTGTTTGTGGATTCCTCCAAATTTCTATTTTTAAAACCATGTTGCCTGTGTGCCAGGAGAGGTTCCACATGAAGCAACCAGTTATTTTATTTGTGGGGAATGGATGGACACCACACTCCCTTGCGAAGTCTCCCATTTGTTTCTTTGCTTATGATGCCTTCTGGAATCCTGCGCTGGGTTGCTAAACTTGTGGAATTTGTTTGTTTCTTCGTTTATTGCATCCGTATCCCACCTTTTCCTCCAAGGAGCCCCGGCTGGTGTACATGGTTCTCCCCCTCCTCACAACAACCTTGTGTGGTAGGCTAGACTGGGAGGCAGTTACTGGCCCAAGACTGAACTTGGTAGCCAAGTGGCGAATTTGAACCCTGGTTTCCCAAGTCATAGTCCAGCACTAACCATACTGGCTCTCTGGGGGGTTTTTGTTTGGCGGGGAGAGCAGAATGTGCTTGCACCAGTTCTGGAAATCCTAGATGGAAAGGACCCCAGGGACACAAAATCCTTCGCTTTGCCTCCCATCCCTGAATAAATTACATTGTGCTTTATCATAGGTCTCACTGTCGGTAAATCTCCTGGATTTAATTTTTCCTCTGCTGCCTGCAGAGTTAAGTCATGGGGAAAATAAGTCTTCGGTTGTTAATGCTGGACAGGGAGACAGTTCTGTAGGGATGCTGTCAAAATGCACACTGCTACATCTGCGAGTCTATGCGCCATCTCATTGGATCTAGTTAAATGTTCAGGAGTTGCACTTGAAGGTTCTTGGCCTTCACCCAGCCAGAGGGGTATTAAAATTATGAAGGTGCTCCCATATGAGATTTTACAAAAACTTCTGTTTTCGGTCAAAATGTAGAAAAACCTCAATACTTTTGAATGAACGAGTCCCCAAAACATGGGATATGCACCTCACATTGGGGCGTTTGCAATAGCAGCAGTCAATAGTGATTTCAGAAAAATGTGGCGCTTTTTCTTTTCTTCATACAGGCAACTCCCCATTTATGTGGGGTTTACGTTCCGAGACACCACACATTTAAGTGAAATGGCATATATTGGAAACACCATTGAAAAAGCCTGCACCCTATTCCACCCCTTTTGGTGACATTTTTGGGTCATTTCTGGGTTCAGCGCGATGTACACCTACGCAGTCGCACCCATATCAGACCTGCCTAAAACGGTCATTGCCTGTATAATTTTAACCCTCTGGCTAGGGTTAAGTAGCTTCTGCAGTTGCTCTGTGTGTGTGTTTATGTGTTGCTTGGGTCCCCGGCAAGATTTGGGCACTTCAACCACACCTCCATGTTCTCTCCAGATGCGGGATGTTCAGAACAAGCACCTGACGCGCTTTATCGGAGCCTGCATTGATCCCCCAAACATCTGCATCTTGACAGAGTATTGCACCCGTGGCAGTCTCCAGGTACGTGAGAGTTGTGGCGAAAAAGCATGCCTGGATGTTAACAACTCCTGCCCTGTTCAACTTCTCTCCTTATAGGTAGGTGAGGCCAGTGCTGGATTTACGTAGAAGCTAAACAAGCTATAGCTTAGGGGCCCCCCCCAAAAAAATTTACAGTGGTGCCTCACAAGACGAAATTAATCCGTTCCGTGAGGCTCTTCGTATAGCGGATTTTTCGTCTTGCGAAGCAAGCCCATTGACAGCTTAGCGGATTAGCGCTATTAGCGGTTTAGCGGCTTTTAGCGGATCAGCTGATAAGCGGCTTAGCGGCTTAGGAAAAGGGGGGGGAAGGGGCACCACTGTAAAGGAAAAAAACCCCTGGATGTCCATTTCCAAAATATAAGATAAAAAACAAATAAAATAAAACCTACATACAGCAGCAGTGTTTTGTGTTGTGTAGGCCCCGCCTGCTAGCCTGCTCCCTAAAATATCACAGGTTTGCTCCTTTCTATATATAGGGTGCCTACATTCTGCATGGACTGGTTGCATGTCAACATGCGCAAACGGCTTTAGATACCCATTAGGTCCATAAATCACCATGTAGCATATATTCAGCACAAAAAACAGCGGCAATTTGTTGTTGACAAAGGACAGCTGGACATATAAAGGGCCCCATTACCTTCAGCAGCTTAGGGCCTCATCAAACCTAAATCCAGACCTGGGTCTTCTAAAAGTCTACCAGACTTTTAGAAGACATCTGAAGGCAGCCCTGTTTAGGGAAGCTTTTAATGTTTAGCAGACTATTGTATTTTAATATTTTGTTGGAAGCCGCCCAGAGTGGCTGGGGAAACCCAGCCAGTCGGGCAGGGTATAAATAAAATAATAATAATAATAATAATAATAATAATAATAATAATAATAATACAGTGGTGCCACGCAAGACGAACGCCTCGCAAGACAGAAAACCCGCTAGACAAAAGGGTTTTCCGTTTTGGAGGCGCTTCGCAAAACGAATTTCCCTATGGGCTTGCTTCGCAAGACAAAATGTCTTGTGAGTTCCTACGGGTTTTTCCCCTTTTCTCTCTCTTTTCCTAAGCTGCTAAGCCGCTTATCAGCTGATCCACTGATAAGCCGCTTATCAGCTGAGCCGCTAAAAGCCGCTAAACTGCTAATAGCGCTAATCCGCTAAGCTGTCAATGGGCTTGCTTCGCAAGACGAAAAAACCGCTATACGAAGAGTGTCACGGAACGGATTAATTTTGTCTTGCGAGGCACCACTGTAATGTGGCCAATCCCTCAGCAAAAGAGCGGCCATTTTGTAGGCCTGTGGGAAGCCTTGCACTTCCTATCCTTTATTATCGATGGTGCTGGCAATGGAAGAGGATAGGCTGTTCCCTCAGCTACGGATAACCCATCATGTAGACTTGAGGAAAGCTTAGCCTGCATTAACTTTGGTGCTGGAAACGGAGGCTTTCCCTCTGTTTCAGGGCAGCCATCTTGTAGACTTGGAGAGAGCCTAGGCCCTCATTAACGGTGGTGCTTGTTGATTTGGCGGGTATACTCTTGAGTAGGTCTGGTGAAATTAATGGGCCTGAGTTATTTGTGTTTGTGGGTCTGCAATGGGTAAGACAAACACTACCCTTAGTCTTTCCCTTGGCCACAGGGTGGCCATTTTGTAGGCCTGAGGAGAGTCTGGTGCTCGCTGGCCATCGTTGCCCACACTGGTGTCATGAGGGCTGCCACCTAGAGCAGTAAAAGGAACCACGTTTTTAGCTTTGTAAGCCTCCTGTGCCAGCCAGCCTCAATCCTCGGGCATCGCTCTGGCTGTGTGTTGCCAAGCGGCAACCAAATGCGTCTCGCTGGCAGGGATGATGGAGGATTCTGTTGGCAAGAGAAGTGGGAATTGGCACTGTTGGCGTTTTTGTCCCACAACAGGAATAAAAATCAAACCAGCAGATGTAATCAGTATCAATCCAGCGAGTACAATCAGTTGTTGGGTTTTTTTAAAAGCCTCCAACCAATGCGTAATTAATGTGTTTTTTAAAAAAAAAAAAAATCAAAAAAACACAACACCATTATTTTAAGACTTCCTTTACATTGAAATTAGACCTCAGGCCTTACTACCTTGAGATGTTCATTTTTTTAAAAAAAAATTATTTACAGTCGAGCGATATGTGTTTAGAACGTTGATGTTAGTTTTAATCTGTTTTTATTGCCATTTTAACTTTTCAAATGCCCTAAATTATTGTTGTCGGGTTTTTTCCTGTTGATAATGTTATCGTTTTATCTTTTTCGTAAAGCTCCTTGAGGCTTTCTTTCTTTCTTTCTTTCTTTCTTTCTTTCTTTCTTTCTTTCACAATCAAGCGGTTGTTATGAAATAAATAAATACAAGCTTTATGAAATGAAATAAATAAACGGGTGGGCCACTTCTTCCGTTAAACTCACAATTTATGTAAACAATCTACATAGATTGCATAAATAACCAAACAAACCACACTAAATGGCGGGGGGCAGGACGAAAGGCGTAGCAGGAACCGAACCGCGGCGGAACGGAAAGAGCGTGGATTGCGAGGAGAACAGAAACCTTATTGCGTGTCTGCTTGTGGAGAACGTCGGCTGTGCACATGCGTGGCCTTGACGTGTGGCAGCCAACATGTGGCTATTCCATGCGGGAATTGTGGTGCAGAGAACGAGGCTCAGGATCAGGCCTCTTTCCTGTGTGTAGGGCCGGAAAGTCCTCTGGCGTGGCGGCGTTTCTTCCGCACCCGCCACCTCGGCCGCAGCCCTGCCGAGGGCTGAGGCGGGGGCAGTCAAAGCCTTTAATTAAAAGGAGCGCCGAGGGGGCACTGCAGGCCTCTCGGCAGAGCCGATTCCAAGAGAGATGATTTATAGCGCGGTGGATGAGCGAGAAGAATTGGCGGCGTGCGGGGGGTGGGAGATAGGGAGATTTCGACAGTCCTAGATTCCTGGCTGCCTGCTGAAGATAAGCATTTCCTCTTATAAAAGAGAGGAGGCAGAAATGGGGAGGCAGGAAAGAGGGGAAGGAAAGAAAGAAAGAAAGAAAGAAAGAAAGAGCAGAAGGGGAGAAAATGGTCAGGCGGCTGGAACCGGGATGGGCTCTGCACGGGGAGAGGGACTGGAAGGTGCAGGACAATGTTGTGTAGTGGTTAGAGCTGGATTAGGACCAGGGAGTCCTCAGGTTCAAATTCTGCCCTAAACACTTACAGTTCCATAAAGCATTAACTGAACCACTTTGAGCTGGTTGTGCTCTATCTCCCTCTCCCTTGTTCTCTTTCTTTCCCTCTCTCTCTTACTCTCGCTCTCAGCTGCAACCTACCTTACGAGGTGAGGATAAATGGAAAGGTGGGAGAGAAATTTTAGAGTTGTTGTTGTTGACTCTCCCGCCTCCCTGAGGTCCCAGGATGGGGTACAACTTTCAAACACAACCTTAAAAAAAACCACAACATTTTAAAACAACTTACAACTACAAAAATAAACTGGGTTGTCAAGATGCCCTCAGGGCATTTGTACTGAAAGGTGGGGTTATGGGAAATAAAAGATATTCTCAAATTTAATAGAGGGGAATATTTCAATGTGTAGTCTCCTAGCATGTGTGTGCTGAGATTGTTTGAGAAATTGGATGTTGTTGAGACTTGGGTTTCCTGTTTTGTTTTCATAAAAGAAAAAGAAAATTCCCCAAACAAGCAGGATATGTAAAGTGCTGAGTTTGGAAAAATTCACACTGAACGTTTAAAAAATACCGTAAATAGACAAACCTAAAATTTCTAAACATGCTGTGAAATCAAGAGTTGGACTGTGCAGTCTCAGGTTTAGTTATTTGCAAACGGCGCTAGGTTTTGAATTTGCGGGACGAAGGCCTTTAGCATAAAAAAGCCATGGATCGGAATGCATTGGGCTGCGTGTGCAAAAAGAGATTTGTGCCCTCAGCAGCATATCTTCAAGACAGTCCTCCTGAACTTGTGTCGACGCCTCCATCTTTCTAGGCTTCATTCACACATCACTTCATTCCATTTCTCTGTTTTCCTGTTAATTTCCACGTTACACTTGAGCTTCCTCCATGCGAGAAATGTGAGCTGAAAAACCAATGGAATATGGCACACATGTTTAGCGCTCATTTCTGTCTTATTTGATTCCCAGGGGTTGGGGATAACGTTTCCAGCCCTCTTAACCTTGGAAAATACGTCAGACTCAAGGGACAAAATTTGGGGTGGTTGTACCAGCATGCGGTTCTTTTTTGCCGTCTTCATGGGGGAATTGTGTGGGGAATGGATGCATGCATTTGCGGAAAGGGCGGAGGAAAGGAGACGTCATCCAGTAACATTCATCGCAGTAACACCACGCCCTCTGGCCTGAATAACATTTAGCACGACAGGCCAATATTCAGGTCAAAAAACCACCATTCCATAACACAACAGGGACTGCCCATGGTTGGAAAAGGGAAACAGAAGCGCTGGAGTTATAATCGGGGAAAACTAACCCAATATTCCCTGCACCCTAGGACATCCTGGAGAACGAGAGCATCACCTTGGACTGGATGTTCCGCTATTCGCTCACCAGTGACATCGTCAAGGTAATTTTAAGAATGCCTCCATCTGCCTCTGGGAAGCCCACAAGCAGGGCATGACCATGGCCATCTCTCCTTCTCCCAGCAACTGGCGCCCAGCGCTTGTCAGGTCTCAGCCTAGCTTCAAGAAGGGCTGCCGCTGGGGTCCAGTTGAGGGGCAGGCAGGCGAAATTCAGGAGGGCGGTGGATGCAGGCCACCCACACCTTAAAACCGCGGCAAGACTATTTTGAATGGTCATGGCTCCCCCGCAAGGAATTATGGGAACCGCCCTATGCTAAGGATGCTGAGAGCTGTCAGGAGACTCCCATTCCCCTCACAGAGCTACAATTCCCAGCGTTTCCCGTGAAGAGGGGTTGATGGTTAAGCCACTCTGGGAATTGTAGCTCTGCGAGGGGAATGTGAAGCTGGCATGCGAAGCCTTCCGTTGTCCTTTCCCCTCAACATCTGGTACTCATCCTGCCTCTGAATGTGAGGGAGGTTACTAGCGGCTATCTCTGCACCAGACCAAAGGGCCAAAATGTCACGAAATGGAGGAAATCCGTGATTTCCCAAGCTTTCTATTTTTAAGTTGAACGCAAACCCTCCTGCTTTGGGGCAAGGGAGGGAGCAGGGGTTGAACCCGTTCTCCCCATTCCATTTCCCTGATCTAAATTTCACACACACACACACACTCATCCTGCAAACATACGGTCTCTCCAAATCTCGTTTTCTGTACTGGGGGAAACCTACAGATCATCATACCTTTTTCTCAGGGAGGGTTGCAGCATCTGTGGGGAGCTGTTTTTCAGTAGGAAAATAGCGAAATAATACCTATTGCGACTGGTAGGGCAGAAGGCAGGGAGGCCAACAGTAGGTGGCGCCAGAGCAATGAATGAGAGACAGAGCCAACTAATTCTAGTATTGTCCCCATCCTCTTCCTCCCTGCTGAGTTCTACAAGGGGCAAGATTGAGAGGCAGGGCCACCCCCATAGACAGGTAGCAAGTAAGGAGGGGGCTGGGGGGGGCAGGGCTGGCTGAAGGCAGAGGTCGGTGGGGCAGTTGACCCTAATGGACCAGCCGCCACTAGAGCTAAGCCAACTGGGGATGGTGGTAATTGTTTACCAACAGCAACAAGGGAATAGAGATGGAGAATGTTTCAGTTTAGATTCAAAAGAGAACCTACTTAATTCACACTTTTTCTGAGCCAAAGCACAACTTTCCTACAAAATATTGCAGTCCAGTTCTCCAAGCAAAGCGTAGGAAAATGCATATGTGGGAAGCAGCCTTTTCTGTGTGGCTGTTCCCATATTGTGGAATTGCCTCCCAAGACAGGTCAGGCAGGCTCTCTCTGTGTGTTAGCCTTCCACCGGCAGGATAAGACCTTAATGTCCAGACAGGATTTTGGAAACTCTGGAGCAGATGATGTTGATCACTGGGCTGCTGTCAGGGCAAACTGCATTTTAATTGCAGGGTCTAAATGTCTTCTGATGTATTGCAATTATTCTCTTAACTAGTTCGTTTTTATTACCTTGCATTTTATAATGTTGTTTTTAAATGTAAGCCACCCAGCTTGAGAGAAAGGCAGATTATAAATACTATGCACATATTAGAGAGAATAAAATACAGAAGTGCATCATATCGAGGGAAGTTGTTTTGCAAGAAAAGTGTGTAAAACAGGGGAAACTGCTTACAAATCTGTGCACGTTAGGATGCATTTGCATTGAAAGGCTGAGGAGTTTCCATTAAGAGACACTTTGCAAACTGATGCAGAAATGTGGAGAATTTAAGACTGGAAAAGATGAAGAAAAGAGAGAAAGGGAAAGTGATGGATTTGCCCATCCCTAGATTTCGGACTGAAGGTAGAAGACATAGCTCAGTCGCAAAATAGATCAGTCTGGAGAGCATGAGATTCTTAATCCCAGGGTTGTGGGTTTGAGCTCCATGTTGAGTGAAAGATTCTTTCATTGCAGGAGGTTCAACTATGACCCCCATGGTCCCTTCCATCTCTACTATTCTATGATTTTAAATCAGTGTAACACAAAATGCCCATGCAAGATCTGCTGTTATGTACTGAGTCGAATAGGATCCAAACTGTAGCAGTCTGATTGGTCCTAGAACAATAGGATCCAAATTGCAGCAGTCTGATTGGTCCTAGAACAATAGGATTCAGAATGCAGCAGTCTGATTGGTCCTAGAACAATGCAGCAGTATGATTGGTTGGCAGGAACCACCCAATCATGCTCCAGATAGAAGTGAATCCACAACCTGATTGGCTTACAGAAGAATTCCAGAATTAGCCAATCATGTGCAGCCCATTGTGTAAATAATGTATATAAAGCAGATACTTTGAGGGGACATTCATTCATTCCTCCTCACCACTATGAGCTGAATAAAGAGCATGAAATCACTTTGCGACTCTGAGTATATTTCATCTGCACTCCTCATACAGTGGTACCTTGGGTTACATACGCTTCAGGTTACATACGCTTCAGGTTACAGACTCCGCTAACCCAGAAATAGTACATAGGGTTAATAACTTTGCTTCAGGATGAGAACAGAAATTGTCCTCCGGCAGTGCGGCGGCAGAGCAAGGCCCCATTAGCTAAAGTGGTGCTTCAGGTTAAGAACAGTTTCAGGTTAAGAACGGACCTCCGTAACGAATTAAGTACTTAACACGAGGTACCACTGTACTTAGCAGAGTGGGCCTGCTGCCCCACGCAAGCCTCAGGGCTCTTAGACCTCTCTCTCTCCCTCCACTCCAATGTTTCCCCCCCTATTCCTCCAACCAGGGGATGCTTTTCCTCCACAACAGCGTGATAAGCTACCACGGCAACCTGAAGTCCTCCAACTGTGTGGTGGACAGTCGCTTCGTGTTGAAGATCACGGACTACGGGCTGGAGAGCTTCCGTCAGGCGCCCGAGACGGATGATTCCCACGCGCTGTTTGCCAGTGAGTTATACGGCTGGGAGGGGTCAGGTGTGGGGGGGTTAGGGTTTCTGAAATTCTTATTTTTATTAACAAAATGTAGATATCACTTGATTGTAAGTGTGGGGCTGGGGCTGGGAGGGGAGATCAAAGCGGTTTTTAAGAAGGAAACATAAAAACAGGAATTTTAAAAGCATCTGGGGTAATTATCAAGCAATAGCTAAACAATTAACTTTTAAAATCATCAGTAAGCTAAGAAGAGATTAAAAATGCACATTGGCATTCTGTAAGCCTGGATAGGCCAACCCTAACATTAAAATGATTTCAGACCCTCCCAGTCTCCCTATTTTCCAGGGACAGTCCCAGATTTACAGAAGCTGTCCTGGTTTCTGATTTGATCCTGGAATGTCCCACTTTTCCTTAAGATGTTCCTATTTACATCAGTGAAATGTTGGAGGGTATGGAGTTATGTGACCTATGAGCCAAGGAGACAAGTAACTGTACAACCTTTAGAAGACGTTTGAGGCACCCCTGTATAGAGAAGTTTTAAAATGTTTTATCATGTTTTTTTCTATACTGTATGTTGGAAGCTGCCCAGAGTGGCTGGGGCAACCCAGTCAGATGGATGGGATATTAATAATAAAATTGTTTTGCTGTTGTTGTTGAATAGGAAGTCCCTATTTTCATCAGAGAAATGTTGGAGGGTGTGAGCTTTTAAGTAGGTGCCAAAATTAGTAAGGCAAAGAAGGTCCCTGCATGATGTCAATAGGCAGAGTTCCAAAGTGCAGGTGGCGCCGCAATAAAAGATTGATTTCTTTTCTTTTTAAAAAAATAATATTTATTAAAATTTTGAAAGTTACAGAAAGGAAAAAGAAAAAGAATTAAACATAACAAAACCATACAATACAATACAAAAACAAAAATATTACATAACAAAAATAAAACAAAAACAATTAAAAAAAGAAAAGAAAAAAAACACACAACCTATACTTTCAATGTTATTAACTTTCTTTTACTTGTTTCAGCGACCTCCTCGTACCTCCCTTTTTTTGTATTCCACTTCGATTAATTGTTTCAGCAAATCCTTTCCATCTTCCTCAAACTTCTGTCCTATCATTTAACTTAACAAATTCTAACATTATTTTTTCCTTTAATCCAATTACAATCTATTATACTTAATTCTTTATAACATTTCTGCTAAAGCCATGTAACTTCATTCCAACATCTTTCTAACATTCCTTAATTTTACAATATTTCTGTAGATAATCTTTAAATTTCTTCCAATCTTCTTCCACCAACTCTTCTCCCTGGTCTCTAAAAGATTGATTTCTTACAAGTGTGTTGCCTGTAACAGTTCCACGTGGTCGAGTGGACACATATGGCATAAGGTGATCCGGCAATTTGTATGCAATGTTACTAGCCCCTTGGAAACTGGTGCATTAACTTCAGTGGGTCTGTGCTGAGAAGGATTTAGCCCATAGCTTCTGATGCTTGAAAAGCCGTGTGACCTTTTGTAACTGTCCTGGCTCAAAGGCCTGTGGCCTTTGGCCTCCCCAGGCCTACCATGGGTCTCCTTCCAGGTCAAGATGATAGCGACTGACTCCCGCTCCCTTGCCCTGCTTGACTCTGCTTCTTCCCACCCCCTTTCCCCCTAGAGAAACTCTGGACGGCCCCCGAACTCCTGCGCATGGAGTCGAACCCATTCCTGGGCACCCAGAAAGGCGACGTCTACAGCTTCGGGATTATCCTGCAGGAGATTGCCCTGCGGAACAGCGTCTTCTACGTGGAAGGCATGGATCTGAGCCCAAAAGGTAAGAAACTGGGTGAATGGAAAATGCCAATTTCTCCTCCAGGTCACTGCCAAGGTGCAGGAAACTCCAGATGTCATTGGACTCCAGTTCCCATCAGCCCTTGCAAGCATGGCCAATGTGTTGATGGCAGCTGTTGTTCAGCAACCTCTGGAGGGCTGCAGGTTCCCCACACCTCTGACTTTTGGGATCCAGCCACATTCCTCCACAGCTTCCCCTGCACAACTGGTAAAGAAGTTGTTTTACACACTTTTCCAGTGTATTCGCTTCATAAAATGTCGAGGGTTGTTTCTTTCAATCAAGCGATATATACATTATAAAGAAAGATGAAACAACAAAATCACCAGTAAGAAAAATTATCCATAATTTGAGACTTTCAAGGGACGCAGGTGGCGCTATGGGTTAAACCACAGAGCCTAGGACTTGCCGATCAGAAGGTCGGTGGTTCGAATCCCCATGATGGGGTGAGCTCCTGTCGCTCGGTCCAAGATCCTGCTAACCTAGCAGTTCGAAAGCACGTAGTACAAGTAGATAAATAGGTACCACTCTGGCGGGAAGGTAAACAGTGTTTCCGTGCGCTGCTCTGGTTCACCAGAAGCGGCTTAGTCATGCTGGCCACATGACTCGGAAGCTGTACGCCAGCTCCCTCGGCCAGTAAAGTGAGATGAGGGCTGCAACCCCAGAGTCATCCGCAACTGGACCTAATGGTCAGGGGTCCCTTTACCTATGACTTTCAAAAGTAATGGTAGTAGTAATCAGTGCTTTTTTTCTTAAAAATGTTTAGGAGTACTCTCATTTTGACTCAAGAAAATCACCATTTTATAGCTTAAATCAGGAAAAATAAATACAGTAAATGGGCAAAAGTACAAAGATCCACAATATGTTTAGGAGTATGCATCCCCCTGCATCCCCCCCCCAGAAAAAAGCACTGATAATAATAATGATGATGATGATAATTTGTACACTGCACATCTGACTTGGTTGCCCCAGCCGCCGGGGGCGTCTTCCAGCATATATAAAAACACAGTAAAACATTAAATCTTAAAATAACAATATGTGAAAGCTTGCATCAATTTTCTGAACATCTGGGTAGGCTTGTCTAAACAAAAACATTTTCAGCAGGCAGTGAAGAGTGCAGTGAAGGGAGCCTGTCTGGTAACAATAGGCAGGGAATTCCAAAGTGCAGGTGGTGCCACATTAAAATGTCTCTTTCTTACCCACGCACATGTCCCCTCGCAATAATTTATTCTTGGCCCCCCTCTCCCCTGCCCGTGTGCCGTTTTCAGAAATCATCGAGCGAGTGAAGAGCAGCGAGCGCCCCCCCTTCCGCCCCTCGGTGAACTTGCCGTCCAACCTTGAGGAGGTGGTCTTACTGATGCAGCGGTGCTGGGCCGAAGACCCCCAGGAACGCCCCGACTTCCACCACATCAAAGGCATGCTGCGGAAATTTGACAGGTACGCGCCCTCACTGCATCCCTCCCCACAAGCACCACCTGACAGGCGGCCGTCATTACCTGTTTTCACCCCAATGTGCACAGGCGCCTTTTCAGAAAGGAGCCATGTGATTAAATTAATCATTCCACCCTGATGAAAAGCGGGAAGGCGCAGCCCGAACATCAGGGCATTTACCTGGAAATGTGAAGGAGGGGCTTATGGCAGCAGTATTCAGCATGACCTGATTTCCTGCGGCCCTCAGCAATCTCTGAGAACAGTGTTGTAAACAAAAATTGCCCTTTTCCCTTATGGGGTATCCAAGAGCCCATATAGAGTCCTTATATAGGTTCCCTATTGGTAGGAGAGAATAACAGAGGCCAACCAGAGAATATTGAGAAGCAAATCAGCTAGTAAGCTTGATCTTTATTGATCTGTTGCAACAGGGTGCTCCCCTCACCCACAGGAGAGGAGGAGGAACCCAGAAAAATGGTGTGCAAGGCCTTATAAAGACTTTTGAAATTGCCACCCGGTAGATCAAGACCACCCCCAGAAACATCATACATACATCACAGAAGGGGTGTAACCTAAGACCACCCCTCAGATACATAATACCTACATCACAGAAAAGGCGGTCTTAAAACAGAAATTTGAATGTTGTTTTTCTCCTGTCATTGTTTATCTCCTGTCTGGCAGATTACTTGATTGGATTACCTGGGGAGCCTGGCCAGTCTTTTGTAATGATAAATATTTAGTTCCTGGGCCAGGTCACAGGCTCACACCCTATTCATATCTTAAATGTGCCCTTAAGACAGGATTTGTGAGGAAAGAGACAATGGGGAGGTTTCCCACTTTGATCTTGTAGAGAAAACATTTACTCAGTTTAGGAATCAAAATGGTTCCAGGTTGGTCTTCCTGTGCTGATCTATGTACGTGCTTGGTTGGTACACTTATGAACATTACCATAAAATTCCTATCACAACAGTGAAGGGTTGTAGCTGATGCTAGTACTACTCAGAGTGGACCCATTGAAATGAAGGCCCTTTAATTTCTGTGGGCTTACTCTGAATGGAATTAGCATTGGATGCTACCCAAAATGTCCCCCTTCTCCTTCCAGCAAGGGCCCGGGACCTCTGGGGCCAAATGTGTCCTTCCAATCCTCTATAGCCCTCAGAACTGTCTGTAGGCCACACCCCCTCTCTCCAGACCACGCCTCCCGGCATCCCTGCTTTGCACCCTCCTTGAGTGCTTCTGCTTAGCTGAAGGATGGAGAGAGGCTTGGGGATGTATGTGTGGAAACCTCAGTTTTTCCCACTGACTGACCCATTGGTCAGAAAACTGGGAGGCAGGAGTTGGTTTGCTTCTTAGGGTGTAGGATCCTGCCTCCGCAAAACAGAGGGACTAGAAACTTTGGTTTGTGTTTTCTTCTAAATGAAAGCTGGAAATGCAGAGAAGGGCCCCCCCGGAATATCCTTGGCAGAGGTGGCGGCGGCCTAGAATCTCGGTTGTTTTAATCTTTGACTGTCTGTGTGGCAGGGGCAACAGCTGCAACCTCTTGGATACGTTATTGTCACGCATGGAGCAGTACGCCAACAACCTGGAGGAGCTGGTGGAGGAGCGCACACAGGCCTACCTGGAGGAGAAGCGCAAGGCAGAGGCCCTGCTCTACCAGATTCTGCCCCAGTAAGTGTGCCCCACACCAGTCCTCTACCAGTATCTGTTAGCCATGCTCCTTCTGTGGAGCATCCATGTTCAGAAGTGGTATACACAAGGGCCCAGCCAATCAGCGCTCTGCACAGCCGAGCTGTTTCCTGCCTTCCCCAAGGGCCCAGCCAATCAGCGCTCTGCGTGGCCCATCCAATCAGCACTCCACACAGCCCAGCAATTTAAAAAATGTTGTGGGAGCAGGTTTCCTTCGTGACTAATAACAAAGGCCAGCAAAACAGTCCGGTCTGTGCCCTAAACAAAAATAACTCGTGTTCTGCACAGGTCCCTGCTCTGAGCCCAATCTGCAAAAGAAGGCCTGTATATGCGATAGCTATACAGTGAGCCCCACTTCTCCAGTGGACACAAAATGAATCAGGTCTGCCTTCACTCCTAATTGTAGTCAATCAATCGGTATGTGGAAATGCAGTGATGTGCGTTACTTTCCCTCTGGTGCAGCTCAGTGGCGGAGCAGCTGAAACGCGGGGAGACGGTGCAAGCAGAGGCATTTGACAGCGTCACCATCTATTTCAGCGACATCGTGGGCTTCACTGCCCTGTCGGCAGAGAGCACCCCCATGCAGGTAAATGGGTTGGACCAAGGCAGTGGTTGCAGAACAGGAGAAGGTGTTTCTAATAGGGACAACAGTTCTTTTCCAATCCTCATTTTTCCAGTCTTCAATTTTATTCTCCCCATTTCCACATCAATCTGCATTTTTTTTAACATATACCGGTATATAGAGAAAGAGAGTGAGAGAGGACTTTGCATTTTCTTTTTCTTTTTTGTTTTGTTTTTCATTTAGAATTTTTTTTTATTGTATTGTATTATGAAAAAGCTTCAATAAAATCTTATAATGACAGAATAAAAAATAAAAAGGGGCCTGCTACTACCTGCCAAGAGTATGCCCCTTTAAGAAGTGTTGCCACCCAATTTCATCCCTCTCAATCAAATGTTTTTTTTTTCTTTTCTTTTCTCTTTTCTTTTCTTTTCTTTTGTCACACTAAGTTACTCAACACTCTGGCCATAAGAGAGTGTATGCCTTTTCATACACAGTGCTTGCAAAATTCAGAAGTGTGAGAGTGACTCAAAGGATGGCTTTGTTTCGGTTTGTGTACTGTTTCAGAAAGTGGGAGTTAGGTAGGTTCACCTTGAAGTATGAACTGAATTAAAGTACCCACCCCCCATCCCCGCAATACCTAGTTACTGGTATCCTGTCAGGGACCCTGGGTTTCAAACTCTGAAACTGTTAGGCTGAGCTGATGACCTGTTCTTGGGCTCCAGTGCACAGAAGGGGATGATCAGCATCTGGGGTTCCCCAGAAGTGTGGAGTATCCGGACTGGATAGGCGGCCTGAGGTCTGAGGGTGGCATTTGCCCTTGGCCTAATTTCATGTGGGTGGGGGCAGCATGCAGGGTGGGGGCAGTGGGAAGGGGGTGGGGTGGGGTGGGGTGAGAAACGGATGCATCAGTCCACTGGGTGAGGAGACAGGGAGGGGAGAGGGGTGGCAGAAAAGAGGGAATGAGATGAGGAGAGAGAAGAGCATGGCAGTTTGGGATGGGGGGTTACCTTCTGCTGGATGCAGCACTGAATTTTTTTTTGGGGGGGGGGGAGTTCCCCATCCCTCAGCTAGGCCTTGTAGAAGTACTAGGAGCCTGGTCTCCTGCCCTTGCTTGATCAACACAACAGGACCTCCTGCCTTTCTGCACTTTTGGCCCCAGCCTCATCCCTCGGTAGGCAGAGAGGGAATCAATTAGGTAATCAACGGCTACCGAGCCTTGCCCTCACAGGTGCTGCGGCAACTCAGGTAACCAGGACAACGGCGGTTAGCTCACGGAGGTAACAAGGGAAAGGACGGTGGGTGACCAAAACAGCGAAGCACTGGGAGGCACCAATCACCGGGGAGACGAGCGTGTCATGGAGGTGACTGGGTTGAGCAGGAGGGGAACAAATGTTCAGGTAATCTGGGGTGACTGAAAATTTCAGAAACGGAGAGGAACCGAAACGGACAGTTGCCCATCCCTATTGAAAACAGATTCCATCACCGGCATCCCTCTAAAAGAATCCTGGGAACTGTTTGTTTAGAGGGCTTGGAATTATAGCTCTTTGAGGAGTAAACTACAGTTCCCAGAATTCTTAGGGGGAAGCTACATCCTTTAAAGATATGGTGTGTCCATAGCCACAGTGGCCAACCAGACTCCTGTGGGAAGGCCCCAAGCAGGGCATGTAAAATCATACTTCATTTGAAGCTGCAGAATCGAGAATCTTTTATCCCACCCCCCTCCGCCCTTAGCACAACGTAGACCCAGCCCTGTCATTAAGATCAATCCCCTTTTACTTCCCATTCACAGGTTGTCGCTTTGCTCAACGACTTGTACACCTGCTTTGATGCCATCATTGATAACTTTGATGTCTACAAGGTGAGAGGTTCTTGGCCTGGCCAGCTTGAGGTTGTGGGGCAGCAGTGGCGTGCAGTGAAATTTTTTGTAGGGGAATGGTTAGGGCTAGAGGCACCAGCTTGTGAGGGAGATTGAGGAGTGGGGACGATGTCGTGATGTCACTCATGTGAGCATCATGCTTCCCTAAACCAGGCAGAAGCTTCCTGGGCCTTGGTAAGGAGGCGTTAGGCTTTTATACTGTAATACTCTACTTTGCTGGGAACAGGGACTAGCCCACATGCCACTGTGGGGCAGGGAGAGTGATTGGGCAGGGAGGGGATAAGCAAATGGGCTTGGCCATGAAGTCATGCGGATCAGGTGACTGACCTACAGGAGGGGGCATTTGATCTGTGTTGAGTGCACAGAAATGCTTGTCCCTTCCATGAATCCCTCTCTCTTCCATGTCTGCCCAGGTGGAGACCATCGGCGATGCATACATGGTTGTGTCGGGCCTCCCGGTGCGCAACGGACGGCTGCATGCCCGTGAGATTTCCCGCATGTCGCTGGCGCTTCTTGAGACTGTCCGCAACTTCAAGATTCGCCATCGGCCGGACCAGCAGCTCAAACTGCGAATCGGGATCCACAGCGGTGAGAAATGAGTGGGAGTGTGAAAAGAGGGACTCCTTTAAGACACCTTGGTCACGGGCAGGACAGCCATGCTTGCTTCAAAGCTGAGATGGCTTAGGCAAAAACAAACAAACCATGGTTTGTTGTGACATCTGATGTAGTGCTGTGATTTGATAAGCCATGGTTTTGAGAACAGACGGTAAAAAAAAACAACGGGATCTGAAAGTGGTTTGCAAACCACGGTTTAGGCAGTGTTTGGCTTTACATTCACACTTGGAGGTGTTGCTTCACCCTGATCTTGGGAGTGTGTTCCTTTGGGAAGAGAGAAACTGGAATTGCAATGGAATACTTTGCGTTTTTAACAAAAATGATATACAGTCGTACCTTGGTTGTCGAACACCTTGGTACTCGTACATTTTGGCTCCTGAACGCTGCAAAAAATGAGCGTTCTGGTTTGCAAATGTTTTTTGGAACCTGAACATCCGATGTTGCTTCTGCAGCTTGTGATTGAGTGCAGCAGGAAGCTGCTGCAGCCAATTGGAAGCCGTGCCTTGGTTTTCGAACGCTTTTGGAAGTTGAACGGACTTCCAGAACGGATCCCGTTTGAAAACCAAGGTACGACTGTATGAGTGAATCAAAGGCTGGCTCGGTTGTCAGTGGGCTGGTTAGGATGTAGCACGGTTTGATGAACCATGGTTTGCACAATCTACAGTTCAGATTTGCCTTCCACGTATACAGTCAGAAGCATGGTTCACATGGTTTTGTCGTTAGGTCTGCACAAACTGATTTCCAGGGCGGAGAGGGCCTGATCCTGGCAATTCAGGGGAAAGTGGTGGGAGCGGCTGAGGCTGACCCATTTGGGTGAGGGGGCAGTGCCCCCCCCAGGCTCAGCCTGTCTCCACCTGCCTGCCTTTCTGCCTAACAGCCAGTCTAGGGGGCGGGGGGGGGCAGCTTCCTCTTCCTCAGTCTCAGTGTAGAACTCAGCAGGGAAGAAGATGCCTGTCATTGGCTCTGGTTCCTTCTGCTATTGGGCTCTTCTGCCCCACCAGTCTTAATGGGCACTAGCCATCACTGGGTGGGAGCTGAAAAGCTCCACACTCACGCGTCTTCATCCCACTCCACCCCCAATGACTGCTGTGTTTTGCTCCCCAAGGCCCTGTCTGTGCCGGAGTTGTGGGCCTGAAGATGCCTCGCTACTGCCTCTTTGGGGACACAGTCAACACAGCCTCCCGCATGGAGTCCAACGGGGAAGGTGAGCTGCTATTTTGGGTGGGGTGGGCAGGGGCAGGCGACCTTTGATGGCTTCACGGGCCAGATCCTTTTCACCATCTAGCCCTCGCCCCGTCACACAACTGGGTGTTCTGAATTTGGATTTTGAGATGCTGTGCGCAGCTTCCCACCTCACCTTATTTCCCTCGCCGATACGCTGTCACAGTGAAACTTTGGAACTTACTCATGCGGTGCTGGACGCCGACTGGGACGGCTTTAAAAGAGGCCCTCCCCACCTCACATGTATGCAAAGGTTTGGCTGAAACAGTGCAAACCCGCTAATTTCTGTCTGCACCTTCCAGCTCTGAAGATCCACTTGTCAGGAACCACCAAGTCCATCCTGGAGGAGTTTGGGTGCTTTGATCTGGAGCTCCGTGGGGATGTGGAGATGAAGGTGAGGAACTTGGCAAAGTTCTTCTGTTAACCTTTGCCTTTTCGTCTTTAAAGCTTGAGACCAGTCCGGGTACCCCAATATAGCCTAAACGGGCACCAGCCGTCACTGAGTGTATCTATGCGCCAGATTTCTGTTCTTTGCCCTGGGGCGGCAGGTGGGGACATCGTGGTGGGTTTGGTGTCTGATGTCTGAACAGCCCTCCTGTCTCATCTCTCCAGGGGAAGGGCAAACTCCGGACCTACTGGCTGCTGGGGGAGCGTGTGAGCAGTACACGGGGCTGAAGAGTTGCGGCCTTCCTCCGGGATTCCCAGGAGATCTCCTAAGCCTCCTGCTTTCCTGAAGGCGGGTACGTCCGTCGTCTCTGCCCTGCCACCAAAGACCCTCTGTTTTCAGGGCACCCTCCGGGGGTCAGGGGGATCCCGGACTGAGCCCCCAGGACCCTACTCCCTTGGAGCACTCCCACCATTCTCCACCTCGGGCCTTTTGAGCAGGTCAGCTGCTCTGACCCAGCTCTGAGCCCCCAAAGACTGGACACCCGTGGCCTGGAGCAGCCATCGCTACGGATGTGTGTCCCCTGTCTCCTTTTTCCCTGTTTCATGTCAGCTCTCTGTTGACCATGTCAACCAGACATAGTCGTTCACGATGCCTGGTAGACTCAACAAACTGCACCAGGCCCTCCCTCTGTGTAAGCTGGTTGGACATCTGACGCTCCCTTGTGAATTTGGCATCTGGAGCAAGGACGTCTAAGCATCTCGCAAGACCTCGTGCCTGTATATGACCCGCTGCTGATTTCACACCCCGCCCCCTGAAAAAAGCTCTAGCTTTATAATAAAATGAATGTATGCGTCACTCTCTGCCTTCCCTGAATAACAAGATGCGATCTGTAGAACCGTATTGAAAGTCCTTCCTCTGATGTTGATCTCTTTGCCTCCCGCACCCCCGGATACATATAATCTGGTTGTGATGACTTTGTCGCGGAGGGGGAATGGCGCTCTGCACATGCTCAGAGGCTCTTGTTATTGCTACCTCGCATATCGCTGGGAGTGAAAATAGACTATATTGTTAAAACGGGGCGTTTGTGTGCATGTGTTGAGAGAGAGATAGGGAGGTATGGTTTCTGGAGCGAGTTATGTTAAGCAAGTTATGAAAAGCAGAGATGGGGAGAGAAACGAGGGGAGGGTTGTTTTGTTTTTTGGCTTAACCCTTTGTGCACGCCCATTATGGCAAAAAAAATCACCTTCCAGATGCCCTTTGCGTTGGAGGAAAAGCTGTTGTTGACACAAATACCAGCTTCCATCCCTAGCAATGACCATTTAGAAAGAGAGAGAGTTCATCAGGGCTATGATGTTTGGGGAAGCTACTCCTCACCCCACTCCTCGCCACGCCCGCCATTTTACAAAACCAGTGACGCAGCCGCCTATGATTGTGATAACGAATTCAACCTATTGTGTAGTTCAGCCCTTTATGAACTAACTGCCGGAGCTGGCCAGCATGAAATCCGTCCTCTCCACTGGTCATGTGCAAACAGGGGACCGCGGGGGTGGGGGGATTGTGAGTCTGCCGCCGTGAATAACGTAAATAAAGGCTGACATGTGAGCCCTTTCGGCGAGGCAACCTGTTTGGTCTCTTTGTGAGTTCCTGTTCTCCGGCTTCACCTCCTTCTGGAAAGAACCGCAGGAGCTGGTCCCCGGGGAATGCAGTCTGGCCTTACTACTAAACAACACTCTGAAAAAGCAGGTGTTTGTGGGAATACGAGCAAAGTCTCCCAAATTTCACACAGAAAGGAAGCGCCCTCTCCACTCCCGGGGACTGCCAAGGCATGAACTGGAAACCAGAACTGGTGTTGGCCCCAGGCATCTTGGGATAACTGTCAGGGCTCACCACTGACGACTGGCCCGGGGGATACCCTCTTTTCCCCCCCTTTCTTTTAAAAATCAGTCTGGTACTCTGAGCAACACTGGGAAGCTAGGGCTGCCTGGCATTTCAAGTTCCTACAATGCCTCCAAAGACATCAGAAGCATTGGAGGGAATTGAAACTGCAGCCGCACACGTACAATAGCAAAATAAATAATTGTAGGGAAAGGTGGGCCAGTCATCTGGCTTGGCTTTCCTGTACTCCTGATTTCCAGTCCCTTGGTGCTGCTTTAGAAGCACAACAACAAAATTAAAAAATGTCAGGAGATCCAATCTCAAGATTCCCGCATCGCCCGTGCCAGATCTATACGTACAAAGCGTTTCATCACTCGAGACCCTAACATATTTTACGTCAGTCATCCCATCGTACGGTGTACACAGCAGGGAACTACTTTTTTATTATTTAAAAAATTCTTTTAATCTCCTGCCTGTTGCCTCCAGGAGAAAAAAAGCCGGATGTGGCTACGAGGAAAGGGTAATTAACAGATCGGCCTCTCATTTCCTCTGGGCTGCTCACAATCTTACGACTTAGTGTCTTGCATCAAATTTATTTCCCCTTCGTACGCGGAAAGAACGCTTGATACCTTAGAACCATGAGTCACGACCGAGGAGCGTGAAAACGACACAGGCGGCTTGGAAAGGAAAAGACCGATATTTTATTTTGATGGAGCGCCTGCTTCAGTTTCCTGTGTAAACAACCAAGAGTCTTACAGCACTTTATAAAAAATAGCATGTGAATTATATGGTGCATAATATTGCTTAAGCCCAATTGAACACAAGTAGACATGCATGAGATTGCATTATTAGATATATTTTTAAAATTGCTCGGAAGGAACTGTTGTGGACTTTCTGTGTAAATATGTGTGTGTGTGTGTGTGTGTGTGTGTTGTGTGAACAAAATTGAATTTGAGATCACTGAGATCAGATAAAGGGCTTCTTCACGCAGTGCATAAGCTATGGGACCCGCTTCCACAGGAGGCTGCGATGGGCGCCAGGTTGGTTTTATTTTATTCTAATTATTTTTTATTTTCATCTTCCCATCCCATCTGCGATATTTTTCTCCTTTCATATCATAATTGAAACTCTGTAATCTCTCATTCTTTCTGTTGCTCATAGTTCAAACCCTGCTCGCAAATTCACTATATCATAGCATTTCTTTAAAGTTAAAGGTAAAGGGACCCCTGACCGTTAGGTCCAGTCGTGGCCAACTCTGGGGTTGCGGCGCTCATCTCGCTTTACTGGCCGAGGGAGCCGGGGTACAGCTTCCGGGTCATGTGGCCAGCATGACTAAGCCGCTTCTGGCGAACCAGAGCAGCGCATGGAAACGCCGTTTACCTTCCTGCTGGAGCAGTACCTATTTATCTACTTGCATTTGACGTGCTTTTGAACTGCTAGGTTGGCAGGAGCAGGGACTAAGCAACGGGAGCTCACCCCGTCGCGGGGATTCGAACCGCCGACCTTCTGATCGGCAAGTCCTAGGCTCTGTGGTTTAACCTACAGCGCCACCCACGTCCCTCTTTAAAGCATTTCCATTCTTCAATGAAACAATCCTCATTACACTCTCTTATTTTAGCAGTTAACTTTGCTGATTCAGCACAGTCCATCACTTATCCATTTTTTGGTGGGAGCTTCTTCACCTTTCCGTTTCTGAACGTAAAGAATCCTAGCTACTGTAGTTACATACATAAACAACTTAACCATCTTTTCTTTGGAACTTCTGTCCCTATAATCCCTAGCAGAAAAGCTTCAGGGTTGTTTTGCGTTTTGTCTTTTGTATAGTCACATCAAACATCTTTTTTTTTATCTCATCATATATCGTTTCCCAAAATACCCTTGCTTTCTTACAAGTCCACCAACATGTGGAGAAAAAGAGCCACCTGTTTGTTTGCAATTCCAGCAGTTATTAGGAACCTTCTTATACACTCTAGATAATTTATCAGGGGTTAAATACCATCTATGCATCATTTTCATAGAGTAATCTTTTAAAGTATAGTATATCTGAAGGAGCGTCTCCACCCCCATTGTTCTACCCGGACTCTGAGGTCCAGCGCAGAGGGCCTTCTGGTGGTTCCCTCGCTGTGAGAAGCAAAGCTACAGGGAACCAGGCAGAGGGCCTTCTTGGTGGTGGCACCCGCCCTGTGGAACTCCCTCCCACCAGATGTCAAAGAGAACAACAACTACCAGACTTTTAGAAGACATCTGAAGGCAGCCCTGTTTAGGGAAGCTTTTAATGTTTGATGCATTACTGTCTTTTAATATTTTGTTGGAAGCTGCCCAGAGTGGCTGGGGAGGCCCGGCCAGATGGGCAGGGTAGGTATAAATAAATAAATAAATAAATAAATAAATAAATAAATAAATAAAATTATTTCCTATCAACCCTCCAAGGTTGGGTGGTTTTAGACAAAAAGTGGATTGGACAAACACAGGGAGGAAAAGGCTATCAACAGCTACTAGTAGCCAATAGTAGCAGCTTCCACTGTCGAGGGCAGCAGTGCTTCTGAATACCACTTGCTGGAAACCATAGGAAGGGAGAGCGCTCTTGTGCTCAGGTCCTGATTATAAGTTTCCCACAGGTATCTGCTTGGCCCCTGTGAGAACAGGAGGATGGACTACAGTAGAGAGCCAGTGTGGTGTAGTGGTTAAGAGCGGTAGTCTCATAATCTGGTGAACCGGGTTCGCGTCTCCGCTCCTCCACATGCAGCTGCTTGGTGACCTTGGGTCAATCACACTTCTCTGAAGTCTCTCAGCTCCACTCACCTCACAGAGTGTTTGTTGTGGGGGAAGAAGGGAAAGGAGAATGTTGGCCGCTTTGAGACTCCTTAGGGTAGTGATAAAGCGGGATATCAAATCCAAACTCCTCCTCCTCCTCTTCTTCTTCTTAGAATCATAGAATCATAGAGTTGGAAGAGACCACAAGGGCCATCGAGTCCAACCCCCTGCCAAGCAGGAAACACCATCAGAGCACTCCTGACATATGGTTGTCAAGCCTCTGCTTAAAGACCTCCAAAGAAGGAGACTCCACCACACTCCTTGGCAGCAAATTCCACTGTCAAACAGCTCTTACTGTCAGGAAGTTCTTCCTAATGTTTAGGTGGAATCTTCTTTCTTGTAGTTTGGAACCATTGCTCCGTGTCCGCTTCTCTGGAGCAGCAGAAAACAACCTTTCTCCCTCCTCTATGTGACATCCTTTTATATATTTGAACATGGCTATCATATCACCCCTTAACCTCCTCTTCTCCAGGCTAAACATGCCCAGCTCCCTTAGCCGTTCCTCATAAGGCATCGTTTCCAGGCCTTTGACCATTTTGGATGCCCTCCTCTGGACACGTTCCAGTTTGTCAGTGTCCTTCTTGAACTGTGGTGCCCAGAACTGGACACAGTACTCCAGGTGAGGTCTGACCAGAGCAGAATACAGTGGCACTATTACTTCCCTTGATCTAGATGCAATACTCCTATTGATGCAGCCCAGAATTGCATTGGCTTTTTTAGCTGCCGCGTCACACTGTTGGCTCATGTCAAGTTTGTGGTCAACCAAGACTCCTAGATCCTTTTCACATGTACTGCTCTCAAGCCAGGTGTCACCCATCTTGTATTTGTGCCTCTCATTTTTTTTGCCCAAGTGCAATACTTTACATTTCTCCCTGTTAAAATTCATCTTGTTTGTTTTGGCCCAGTTCTCTAATCTGTCAAGGTCGTTTTGAAGTGTGATCCTGTCCTCTGGGGTGTTAGCCACCCCTCCCAGTTTGGTGTCATCTGCAAATTTGATCAGGATGCCCTTGAGTCCATCATCCAAGTCGTTGATAAAGATGTTGATAAAGATCCTCTTAGATGGGCCGTTGGTCTGATCCAGCAGGCTCTTCTTGTGTTCTTAACATCTGGAGGGGACCAGGTGGGGAAGGCTGATCTGCAGATATGTGTTATGTACTGAAGTTCTCACCCTGGGCCAGCAGGGGCATGCTGTAGATAGTTATGCAAATAAGGGATCGAAAGTGACGTTCAGTGATTGGATAGTTTTAGAAAATTGTTACAGTTACGTTGTACTGGAGCTCTATATAAGCAGGCTGACTGAATCCTTCAGTTCAGTTCTGTTCTGGCCTCTGAATAAACAAGAGCTGTTTGAAGAATCGCTGTGTCGTCTGATATGTTCACCCACAACTTAACAATATGTTAAGTGGATAGTGTGTTGGACTAAGAACTTGGCAGACCCGTGTTCAGATTCCTACTCATCTCATGAAGCTGATTGTGTGAGGCCTTGCGCCCATCTTACGAACTTTGGAAGAGCTTTCTGGATCATCTAGTGACCAACATCTCACTGCATCTAACCAGATTCCTGTATGAAACCCAGGCACAAAGGCACTCCTAAACTCCCTTAAAGGACTGTTGTGAAGATAAAAGAGGAAAGGCATATACCACTTGGAGCTCCTTGAAGGAAACACCTCGATTATTCGACATCTCGTTTTCTGTTTGGCTTTTAAGCCACAAATGTGGTTTGAATTAGAGACAGAAATATGTCAATCAGGGGTGGCGGCCAAGTTTTATATAATGGTCTCAGACAAAATTATAGCATGCTATGTAAGGATGATAAACGAGTCCTTGCAAACTGGGAAAACTGCCCATGCTGTGGTCAGAGGCAGTCGTAAAGGTGCTTTCAAAGGCAGGAAAAGTTATGACAATCCCACGGCCTCGCAGGCCAATCTCCCCAGTAAACCGGGATGCAGAAATATGGAGCGCTATATTAGCAAAGAGGCTAAATAAACCCAGAGATATGTAGAACGAGACCAAAAGGCTTTATAAGGAACGGAAAACGATGATCAGCATGTCAGGGAAGCTACAGATTGTATTGAGATATGCCCAAAATGGGGTGGTGGGGACCGTCTAATCTTCCTCTTTTTAGGTGCAGAGAAAGCCTTTGACAGAATCAGATTTTTTTCTACCAAGAATATTTAGGAGGTGCTTTTGAAAAATGGGTTGATATGCTTGCTTTATTCCAACACGGTGTTGTGGCCTGGAGAAGACTATGAAATGATACAATGGCTAACTTCAGATATATGAAGATCTGTCACATGGATGGTGGAGCAAGCTTGCTTTCAGCTGCTCCAGAGAGTAGAACTCAAATCAATGGATTCAAATGGCAAGGATGGAGATTCCGACTAAACGTTGGCAAGAACTTTCTGAGGGTTAGAGCTCTTCAGCTGTGAAGAGTGGAATCTCCTTCCTTGGAGGTTTTTAAACAGAGTTCGGATGCTCACCTGTCAGGGATTCTTCAGCTAAGAGCATTGCAGGGGTTTGAAATAGATGACTCTCAGCTCTACAATTCTGTGATTCTAGTGTACGCCAACAAAATTTAAAGAGGAACAAGGCGTGATGATTGCCCTTTATTGCCATTGTTGTCTGTATTCAGTACGTTCAGTACATTATGTAATTTCTTTAATATAATGAGATCTGTAAGAAAGTCATGCCACATTTCACGGTAAGTTAGTACACCATTTGTTAGTTTGCTTCGAAAAATTGTGGTGATGAAAATCTGCATTATACGCCTATAACCAGAAGCTGTCTCTGAGCTATATACAGTATATATTTTTTGTTGCTATTAAATTATGGTTCCTTCAAGACTGGATTACTGCAATGCGCTCTATGTGGGGCTTCCCATGTGCTTGATACGGAAGCTGCAGCTAGGGCAGAATACTGTGGCATGATTGCTGACCGGAGCGAGGAACCTTGTCAGGATCTAAAACCTCTGCTCAGAGATCTGGACTGCTTGGTGTTTTGCAACCGGGGCAAGTTCAAGATGTTACCATTAGTACACAAACCCCTTTACAACTTGCAAGATCGCCTTGCCCCACGGCATGCCTGTTATGTACTGAAGTTCTCACCCTGGGCCAGCAAGGGGATACTGTCGATAGTTTTCACTCCGGTCCACATATGCAAATAAGGAATTGAAAGTGACGTTCAGTGATTGGATAGTTACAGAAAGTTGTTACTGTTGCGTTGTAGTGGAGCTCCATATAAGCAGGCTGGCTGAACCCTTCAGTTCAGCTCAGTTCTGGCCTCTGAATAAACAAGAGCTGTGTGAAGAATCGCCTCTTAATTACTCCGTATGGGTCAGAGAGATGTTATTGTCGGCCATCTTCCAATGCGCCCACTTGACCACTTCAATTGGTGCAACTGGCGTTGTTCCACATACCTATTCTGCATTGGTAAGAATCCAGTCTTTTAGTGTGGTGGAGTCTACACTTTGGAACTCCCTGCCTATTGACACCAGGAAGGCAACTTCCCTGTATTCTTTTCGGTACCTGCAAAAAACATTTTTGTTTAGGCAAGCACAAGCCTACCTAAATATCTGCAATGCTAATGTGTTGTTTTTAGCTCATTGCTGGTTTTTAATTTTCTGAATGTTTTTATTATTATAATTTTATTGTTTTATTCTTTCTGCAAACCACTTTCAGGGGTGTGTGTTGTTTTTTTTTTAAAAAGAATCAGGCAGTATGTGAATATTGTTAAATAAATAAAATAAAAAGATGTCAACTGTCAGGCGTGGAGAAACTTTGACCCTCCAGGCGTCGCAGAACTACATCTCCCATCATCCCTTGCCATTGGTCACGCTCGCGGGGGCTGATGGGAGTTGTAGTTGAGAAATAACCAGACGGCCAAACGTTTCCTCACACCTGTGACATTCCAGCGCAACTTACTCGGGAGTAAGCACGCACGGCACTCTTTGTGTTCGTGGGGCGTTGCTTTGGAGTACTTATAAAACAGGCCAAGGAGGACGACGAGGCCCAACGGGCGCCCTCAGAGGAAGAGGCGGGGAGGGAGGGGCCTCCGCCGGACAGCGCGGGAAAACCAAGCCGCCGACTCAAGATGCGGAGGGCGCATGCGCGAGGGAGCACTGCGCCGGGGTGAGCGCCTCGCTGCTCGAAGCCCGTCCAGAAGCCAGAGCGGGAGGAGGGCCGCTGAGGGCGAGCTACCATTGCGCCTGCGCAAGACGGGAGGGACACCAAGAGCGCCTGAGGCCTCGAGTCGCGCTGCCGTTGGGCTGCTTTGCCTCGCGCCGCCCCCACCCTTCCTTTCCCCTTTCCCCCATATAGACTTAAGAAAATGAAGACTCGCATACACAAGTCCCCGCGTTCTAGCTTCCGGGTTCGCTGTGGATTTTCTTCTGGCTAAATTCTACTGCACTCAGAAAAGCGGATTTATTTTTTTTGCACGGGGCGGAATTTCCAAACCACCAAATCTACACTAAATTGGGCAGATATTGGGTGTATATATTGCGTGCATAATAATGCCCTATTTTAAAATGCTGTCCAAACTAGACTTTTAAACATCATCTCCCTTCAGAGGTGGTGGTGGACCTTTTAAGCAGAGGTTAGATGCCCATCTGTCATGGATATTTTAGCAAAGATTCCTGCATTGCAGGGGGTTGGACTAGATGACCCTTGGGTCCCTTCCAGCTCTAAGATTCTATGATTCTGTATAATGACAGCCCTGCAAGGTAGGCCTCATTGAACTCAATGGGACTGAACTTCGGAATGGGCATGGGAAGGATTGGGCTGCAGCTTTGGGGAATACACAGCAAAGTTGTTGTAAGTCTCTCCCTCATATCGTATATGAATGAGGCAACATGACTGGAGTACACACCAGGGTTATTGTCTCAGCCTCACCTGTAACTGCAATATTAACCATGTGGGAACTACTCTGCCAGGCTATCGTCTCTCTCTCTCTCTTTGGCGCCTTCCACTTTGAACCTATTAAAGGTAAAGGGACCCCTGACCATTAGGTCCAGTCGTGACCGACTCTGAGTTTGTGGTGCTCATCTTGCTTTATTGGCCAAGGGAGCCAGTGTACAGCTTCCGGGTCATGTGGCCAGCATGACAAAGCCGCTTCTGGCAAATCAGAGCAGCGCACGGAAATGCCGTTTACCTTCCCACCAGAGTGGTACCTATTTATCTACTTGCACTTTGAGGTGCTTTCGAACTGCTAGGTTGGCAGGAGCAGGGACTGAACAACGGGAGCTCACCCCGTCGCGGGGATTTGAACCGCCAACCTTCTGATTGGCAAGACCTAGGCTCTGTGGTTTAACCCACAACGCCACCTGCGTCCCTTGGCAACCACGAAGGGACCTATTACATGGGAATAATTATAACTATTGGCCTTAGCAGTCTTCAGGGCAATTATTCTAAAGTTTCAAAGCGAAAACCAGCTCAAATTACGATTGAGTAGCACATAAATAAACTCCCACTTATTTATTTATTTCAATGTATGTACCCCGCCTTTTCTTTCTTTGGCATGTGAATGGTCATCGCTGCCTTGTTGCATGAGAACAGAATAAGGCAATAGCTAACATCTTATAAAATGTTATGATTTGTTTATTTGGTCAATGTGACCTACAATTAATATAATAAAGGGAAAAATTTGTGGAAGGGAAGTTAGATCGACCTTAAAAAAAAAAGAAATTAATGATTATAAGAGAATTGGATAAGGTGAATATAGATAAACAAAAAGAATTAAATTTTTAAAAGCAATAAGAATATGTTTAAGAGGTTAGGTAAGAACTTGCTGAATTAATTATTGGAACTGGGATGTAAGAGGAGGGGGTGGGGGGAAGTCAATGAAAGTGGGTAAAGAAAATTAGGGTATGAAATTGTATCTGTGTGTTTTTGTTTTTGTGTGTGTGTCTGTTGCTATAAAATGTAAAAACCCAATAAAAATTATTAAAAAAAAATAGCTAACATCAGCTGAAGTCAATGGGCACGACTAACTTTGGTCTATTGGTTTCCACGGGTTTGCTCCGCTATGTACATTTAAAGCGCAGCCCCCCCCCCCAGTCTGGGGAATTGTAGTTTGCCCACAACAAAGCTACAATTCCCAGCACCCTCAACGAAACCATGGTACCTGGGACTCTTTCAGAGGAAGCCATGCTTGTTTAAAGCATCATTGTGGTGCTTTAATGGCACCCCCCCTATCCTTTTAAAATGGCATTATTTCCTCCAGGTCATCCTGGGAATTATAGTTTTTTAAGGATGCTGGGAATTGTAGCTCTGTGGGTGGTAAACTACAGTTCTTTTTTGGAAAGGGTGTTTTAAAGCGAAAGGTGTGGGCCTGTATAATTCCTTTATCTTCAGTGGGCCTACTCTGAGTAAGAGGCAGGACATCATAAAAAAGAAAAACCAATTCCTTGTCTTCCTTCCTGCCCTTGTGGAAAGGCGGGGGCCAGAAGTGCACCCGGTTGCTGCTGCCCAATAGCAGCCAGGCTACCATTGCCCGGCCCTTCTCCCACCCAATGGACAGAGCGCTTACTTCTGCTCCTCCCCACCCGCAAACAAGAGCCTTTGAACCAGGAGGCCTCGCAAGAAGCCAACCCGGAAGCGACAAGCAGCCGTGTCACTTTACCCTTTTTTACTAAGTCTTTCCTCCGCTGAGAGGTTGGGGCCGGACTCCAAGCCTTCCCTCCTCCTCCTCCTCCCCGCCCGAACTCCCAATCATTGGCCCGCTGGGACGGCTCCTGCCACTCACCGGCCTCCCTGGCCCCTGATAGGCCGAGAGCGAAGACGAGGCAGGAGGAGAGGCGGGCCCTTCCGGTTGTGCTTGGAGGGCTGCGCTTCTTCCTCCGCCCGTTCCCTTCACACACTCGCTCATCCCAAAGCACCGACTTCCGGTCTTGTGCGGCTGGGTGGTGGGGGGCGAGGAGGCGCGCACGCTCCCCCCTCCCTACCCCCCACCGTAGCAGAGACTCCCCCCCACCCCTATCTCTATATATATCCCCCCCTCGCCTTTTTATTTTTTAAAATTTGTCCCTGAAAGAGAGACACGCCTATAAAAAGAGTGTCACCCCTCGCCTCCACCCTTAGCTGCCCCAAGCCCCGCCCCCTGGGACTCAAGCCCCGCCCCCAGAAGACCCCCTCCCACTCCTTATGCCCCGCCCCTCAGAGCTAGGAGAGGGCCCCCCCCAACTCACCTCCCCACTTAACCCCCACTCAAGTCTGACCACTTTTCCCCCTTTAGAGTTTCATTGGTCAAGCAAAAGTACCCCCTCCAAATTTGGAGCTGCAGGGATCCCCCACTCCCCACAATAGGTTTTTTTTTTTGGGGGGGAGACTTAAAAGTCCCCCCCGCTCCTCACCCCCTACAAAGTGCTCCCCTTAAATAGTGGGGCACCTATCACAGGTGGTGTGTTGTGGTGGTGACTTTAAATAGAGAGTCAGTTCCACCTGCCCCATAGCTAATCCCCCTGCCCCTTAGCCCCCCTCCCCACATCTGTTTCTCTCCCCCTGCCTCCAAATAGGGCACTGAGGAAAGTCCAGGGGGGGTGAGTGTGGGGCTTCCCCATTGATCTCACCCCCCGCCCCACTTTGGTAAGGGAGAGAGAGAGAGAGAGAGAGTGTGGGAGCAAGGGGGTGTCTTCCCCACCCCACCCCCACCTGCTATGGAGAAGGGGAAAGGGGGTGCAGCAACCACAGGAGGAGGTGGAGGGAAATTGCTGATCTACACCAGCTTGGATGCCAAGGATGAGTTAGAGGAGGTAGGTGCCCGGGGGGGTGAAGGTGAAGGGAGGGTGTGGGTGACTGTGTGGGACAGTGCTTCTCCTTAGAAGGCATACAAATAATAATTTTTAAAATAAAAAGTGGGCCTGCTATGCCTCTGGAGTAACAAGAGGCGTTTGGCTTCCTAGGCCCAGCACCAGGCAAGTGACATAGAAAGTTGCATTTGTCTTCCTAATTGTGCTTTTTTTAAGCCTCGACCAGTTCATGGCTACTAGCCACGATGGCTATGCAACAGTCTCCATAGTCGGAGGCAGTTACGTTTCTGAATATCCCATGCTGGACATCATGGCAGGCGTGAGCACTCTTGTATTTGTGTCCCTATTGTGGGTTTCCCAGCAGCGTCAGGGTGGCCGCTCTGATAACAGGATGCTGTATCTATGAGAAGAGCCTCCTGGATCAGGCCAGTGACCCACCTAGTCCAGTATTGGCCGTTGGCCTGACCCAGCAAGCTCTTCCCATGTGGCCTGACGGCATCTGGCTGGCGGAACGCAGAATGTGCTCTTCGGTAACCATAAGTTATGGAGCTCTTGTGGGTTATTTCCTGGGTTTGGGGACTGTGGCTATAATTGACATTGACAAAGTGCTGAGAGGTCTGCAGGCTGCTTTCTGAGTCTGCCGGTTCCTCAGTGCAATAGGGGGGATATAGTTCCCATTTCAGAGTTGGGAAGAGTGAGGCTGCAGCAGCTTCTCTGAGGGCTGCCTAGCAGCGGTGGCAGATTTCCGATGGGACTGATGGGGCAGAAGTGAGAAAGACCAGGAGTCGAGACAATGATGGCCAGAGCTGCCCCCTTACTGGTGATATATGTCAGACCACAGGCAGGTGGGGAATGACTGCGGTCAGTGCCCCATTTGCCCTGATAGGCCAGCTTCCACTCTTAGCTGGTGAGCTGAGGTTGCTGTGCCCAGAGCGGCTTACAAAGATGGCCTGATGGCTTTTTTTATGGCTTGGTAACTTGCAGGGACTTTTTTGGAAAGTTGATGTGGCCCACGCCTTTGCGTGGCTGCAATACTTTTTCCACTGGGCTTCGTAGCCTCTGCACTGCCTGAGGATTGCTCCCGGTGCCAGGAATGGGTCATAGAATTGAAGAATCGCAGAGCTGGGTCCTTGACGGTAGCTCAGTGGAGATGTCAACCCAGTGTGCGTCAGCTGTGGGAAAGGCAAATTCCATGTTAGGGATTGTTAGGAAAGAGGTTGAGAAGAAAGTTGCCGCTACACAGATGCCGTCGTTCCAAGTCTATGGTGTGACTGCTCTTGGAATATTGTGTGCAGTTTGGGACAAGTCAGAAAGGATATTATGGAGTTGCAAAGGGTTCAGAGAAGGACGGCCAAAATGATCAATGTTGCGGTGTTTGGGCCTTTTTTTAGTTTAGACAAAAGGTGAGTAAGAGGTGCTAGAAGTTTATAACAGTTTGCATGGTTTGGAGAAAATGCATAGAGAAAAAGTTCTGGCCTTCTCCCATAACAATTCTAGAACTTGTGAACACTCAGTGGAGCTGAATGTGGGAAGATTGAGGACAGATAAAAGGAAGGACATCTTCACAAAGTACCATAGTTCAGTGATGGCCACCACTTGGATGGTTTTAAGACAGAATTGGACAAATTCATGGAGGCTAAGGTTAAACCACAGAGCCTAGGACTTGCCGATCAGAAGGTCAGCGGTTCGAATCCCAGCAACGGGGTGAGCTCCCATTGCTCGGTCCCAGCTCCTGCCAACCTAGCAGTTCAAAAGCACGAAGTGCAAGTAGATAAATAGGTACCGTTCTGGTGGGAAGGTAAACAGCATTTCCGTGCACTGCCTTGGTTCGCCAGAAGTGGCTTAGACATGCTGGCCACATGACCCGGAAGCTGTACGCCGGCCCCCACGGCCAGTAAAGCGAGATGAGTGCTGCAACCCCGGAGTCGGCCACGCCTGGACCTAATGGTCAGGGGTCCCTTTACCTTTAAGCTGCCTGTGGTTACTAGCCACGATGGCTATTTTCTGTGTTCAGAATGATCAAGTGGTTGCAGGAACTCCTCTACAAAAGATTAAATCTTGTTTTTTATGTTTGGGGGAGCGGGGAAAGGCAAGTAGCAGAGGCCGTGATAGAGGTGTATAAGATTCTGCCTCATGTGGCGGGAGATTCTCCCTCATAACAGTAGCACCCAGGGTCATCCGATGAAACTGAGTGCTAGAAGATTCAGGACCGACAGAATAAATTACAACTATACACAATGCATGTTCAGACTGTGGAATTTCCTCCCAAAAGATGTAGCGATGGCCATCAATTTGGATGGCTTTAGAAGGGCGTTAAACAAATGCATTGAGGATAAGGCTTTCTGTGGCTTCTGGCCACGGCGACTCTGTTCTCCCTCCACTGTCAGAGACAATGTGCCTCTGTTGCTTGCAGGTCCTGTTTTCGGGTCCTGTTTTCAGGCTTCCCACAGACATCTGGTTGGCCACTGTAAGAACAGGATGCTGACCTCACTGGGCCTTTGTTCTGATCCAGCTGGGTTCTTCTCCTGTTCATCCCTGCCCTCGCCAATGTCTGGGATAGTGGCCTGGTTTGCTCATAACATTTAACCATGGTTTCAGTAAGCCTTAGTTAATGAATCTTGGTTTTGCGTAATTTGCTAGCTCAGCACTTTAGCCATGGTTTGTTTATAGGCATAGAATTGTAGAGTTGGGACCCCTAGGGTCATCTAGTCCAACCCTCTGTAATGCAGGACAGCTAAAGCATCCACGACACATGGCCACCCAACCTCTGCTTAAAAACCTCTAAGGAAGGAGAGTCCCTCACCTTCTAATGTGTCCGTTCCACTTTCGAACAGCTCTTACCATCAGAAAGTGCTTCCTGATGTACAGCTGGAATCTCCTTTCTCGTAACTTAAACCCATTGGTTCTGATCCTACCCTCTGGAGCAGGAGAAAACATGTTTGCCCCATCTCCCATGTGGCAGCCCTTTAGAGATCTGAAGATGGCTATCAAAGCTCCTCTCAGTCTCTCCCAGGCTAAGCATACCCAACTCCCTGTTTCTAATAAGGCTTAATTTCCACACCCTTGACCATCTTAGTTGCCCTCCTTGGTCCACACACATCCCAACTTGTCAATATCCTTCTTAAATTGTGGTGCTCAGAACTGGGCGCAGGACTTCAGGTGTGGCCTGACCAAGGCAGAACAGAGCAGTAATATGACTACCTTTGATTGGGATGCTATACTTCTGTTGATGTAGTCTAGAATAGCATTAGCCTTTTTTTTGCTGCTGCATCACACTGATGACTCATGTCCAGCTTGTGGTCTACTAAAACCCCAGATCCTTTTCACGTGTACTACTGGCAAGCCAGGTGTCCTCCATCTTAGATTTGTGCAGCTGGTTTTTCCTGCCTAAGTGCAGAACCTGACATTTGTCCCTCTTGAATTAATTGTGTTAGTTTTGGCCCAGTTCTGCAAGGTCATATTGAATCCTAAAGGTATATGTGTATATACGTGTGTATGCACATGTACACACACACACACACACACACACAAATGCACACATTTCATCCAAGTCATTTATAAAACCATCAAACAACAACGAGCCCAGAACACAACCCTGTGGCACCCAGGGTTCTGTTTGGGTTCTGTCAGTCAACCAGCTACAAATCCATCTTGCCCAGTCCACATTTTACCAGCTTTCCCACAAGAATATCATGGGGAGTTTACTGCCTTTAACTATGGTTTAGCCCCGTGTGTGATCATAGGCAGTGCATGACTTCTATGCAACTTGTCTGTGCATCTGTCAAGTGTACAGAATTAGTGCCCCTCAGACCAATTCAGCCACCTGCACATGCTCAGAATCCTTTCCGCGTTGCCATTTTTCCTGGGCCCAGATCCAGCGTTGGGCCACCTTACCCCCCCCTCCCCCAGGTGCAGTGTCCGTAAGGGGTGCAGCATGTGTCTCGGTTAACAATTTACCTCCTTGGGAACATTTCCTGGGAAAGCATTTCTCAGACTTCCTTCCCAGTAAAGGCATCTCTGCTAGGAAATGCAATCAGAGGTGTCTTGGCCGCTGCTGGACACCCTCAGCACCTCTTATGTACGAATCAATTATCACCTGAAAGTTCAGCGGTGAGGAAAAGCATGCAAAAAGTCACAGGGCAGCAGAGTCTTGGATTTGTGCTGTCTTTGGTAGCGGTACTTGTGTGGCCAGTTTTATTCTTCCTGACAATGCCGTCACAAGCCAGATCTGTTATGCTTCTCTAGTGTACCGATGCAGGGGCCCTCCTCTCAATGTGCCATTGAATATTCCTCGCTGAGCCAGGCAGCAGGAGTGCAGAGAGGGGGAGGCAGGCCCAGAGACACCCGTGCTAGGCCAGCAGTGATGTGACCTGCCAAGCCAAATGCAGAACAGCAGCCATTGGCTGTGTTCCGTTTTGCCAGGTGATGGACAGCCCCCCTTTTGCACCGGCAGGCAGGAAAACCAGGAGGTGCCTTGAGCCCCCGGTAGACTGCAGTTGATCTTGGCGGTGTCACAAGAAATTTAAGAAATCAGCCAGGTGCGATTTGCGACAGGCGCAGGTCCAATTGCAACCACATGGAGATCTTTGGGTGACTGACATCTCCATCTGGCTGCCCCCTCCAGCTTTCTTAAGCTGGTGAGGAGAAGAGCTTGTCTGTTGCATTGATCTCCCACCCATGGTTCACCCCCCGCCTCAGTTAATCCCTACAACAACCCTGCGAGGTAGGTAAAAAGGAGGCTGGGACTGACTTCAAGGTCACCCAGTGAGCGTCATGGCTGAACGGGGATTTGAACCCTGGCCTCCCAGGTCCTATTCCGGCACTCTAACCATTACACCACACACCTAGAGTCCTTATGTTATGGGGCAGCTGTATAAATGAAGTACCGTATTTTTCCGTGTATAAGACGCCCCCATGTATAAGACGTCCCCTATTTGGGGGGACACCAAATTAAGAAAACACCTCTCAGCACTACCCAAGTATAAGACCAATTTTATACCTAATTTTTTTTTTTGGGAGGAAATCTAGTCTTATACACAGAAAAATACAGTAGGTAAATAAATATGGGGAAAGCAATATGCCACATAGGGAAGGATCTGAAATACTTTCCTTGAAGCATGAATTTGTTTTATGAATTTGTTTGAATTTGTTTTATTTGGTGTTTCAATGTGTTGTGAAACCGCTATGAGATTCCCCCCCCCCCTTTAAAATAGAAAGCGCTACAGTGGTACCTCAGGTTAAGTACTTAATTCGTTCCGGAGGTCTGTACTTAACCTGAAACTGTTCTTAACCTGAAGCACCACTTTAGCTAATGGGACCTCCAGTTGCCACCGCGCCGCCGGAACACAATTTCTGTTCTCATCCTGAAGCAAAGTTCTTAACCTGAGGTAATATTTCTGGGTTAGCGGAGTCTGTAACCTGAAGTGTATGTAACCTGAAGCGTATGTAACCCAAGGTACCACTGTATATAAATGGAGTTAATAATAAGAATTAGAATAAACTCCTCTGGAAGAAAAATGGTGCCTAGGCATTCCCAGGTTGAAGGTGCCATTCGGTACTTAGCTGATGAGTTTCTAACACTGGGCACAAGTTATTGGAGGAGGAACGTGGAAAGCTGCCTTATTACAGATTCAGACCACCGGTCCATTTAGCTCAGAACGGCCTATGCAGACTGGCAGCTGCCCTCCAGGGGTTTTACAACAGGGTCTGTCTGTCGGCCCTCCTGGAAGATGCTGGGGATTGAAGCTGGAACCTTCTGCATTCAAAGCAGATGTTCTGATGCTGAGCTGCGGCGCTTCCCTACAATATATTTAGGGAAATAGGAAACAGGATACAGTGGTGCCTCGCAAGACGAAATTAATCCTTTCCGTGAGGCTCTTCGTATAGCGGTTTTTTCGTCTTGCGAAGCAAGCCCATTGACACCTTAGCGGATTAGCGCTATTAGCGGTTTAGCGGCTTTTAGCGGCTTTTAGCGGCTTATCAGCTCAGCGGATCAGCTGATAAGCGGCCTAGCGGCTTAGAAAAAGGGGGGGGGAGGGAAAAAACCCTGCAAGAACTCGCAAGACATTTTCGTCTTGCGAAGCACGCCCATAGGGAAATTCGTTTTGCGAAGCGCCTCCAAAACGGAAAACCCTTTCGTCTAGCGGGTTTTCTGTCTTGCGAGGCGTTCGTCTTGCGGGGCACCACTGTAATAATAATAATAGTAATAATAATAGTAATAGTAATAATAATAATAGTAATAATAATAATAGTAATAGTAATAATAGTAATAATAATAGTAATAGTAATAATAATAATAATAATAATAAATATTATTTATACCCTGCCCATCTGGCTGGGTTTCCCCAGCCATTTTAAAAGAGGATTAGATAAATTCATGGGAGATAAGGCTGTCAGTGGCTACTAGCCAGGATCGCTATGCTTTGCCTCCACAGCTAGAGGCTTGCGCTTAGGCCTCTCTGCTTAGCCACTGTCAGAACAGGATGTTGGACTAGATGGGCCTTTGGCCTGATCCTGCAGGGCTCTCACTGCAGTATTGCTGTATAAGAAAGGGGTTTTTTTTAAAAAAATGTATTGTACAACCTTTTGGAGAGGGAGGATTGTTTGTCTCGTGGTCCTGAATTATTTTTTGTTACTTTTTTTAAAAAAACAAAAACAAACCCAGGGTACAGTACAACACATTTCGTTCCTAAAATAGTAACAAGATTGACAAACATGGAAAATGATGCAATTCAAGCCACTTAATTTGCCAGAACCTCTGCTGTTGCTTTTCCGCAAGGGCTAGGGGTCCGTTTGCTCATGAATGTCCCGGACTTAACTGCAAGGCTGGCTTGTGTGTACAGCGACCTTGCGAAGTAGGTTAGGGCCATGTCAACACCGTGACTTTCTTCCGTGTAGAATACCAGGCCTCAGCAGTGATTGGTTGTACCTGTGATATCTTGATTTGGGGGGTGGGTATATGATTTAGGGTGGGTGGGCTCGGGCTGGTGGGCTCACCAAGTGTGTGTTACTAACCACTGTGCCAACTGAATGTCACAAGCGGTGACGTTAAGTGGAGGCCGGCTTGCCAGAACAAATGTTTTGAGTCTGGGACTCAGAGATTAGCTCAGGGGAGGCCCAAGTGTAGTGGTTCTGTATTCCCACCCACTTCTGTCTGACTTCAGTGTGCTGAATCGAACGGCCTTGGACATCTGCCCTGTCCAACCCACAGCATATTGGGGCACTGTTATATGGTGGTTCTGCTCCTTCCTCCTGGGCTGTGTCCAAAAAGTGGTGTCGGGGATGAGTATTCAGACCCCTTGTGGGTTGCCTCAGGGCTCCATCCTCTCCCCCATGCATTTAAACATCTATATCAGGCTTCCTCAACCTCGGCCCTCCAGATGTTTTTGGCCTACAACCCTCATGATCCCTAGCTAGCAGGACCAGTGGTCAGGGATGATGGGAATTGTAGTCTCAAAACATCTGGAGGGCTGAGGTTGAGGAAGCCTGATCTATATGAAACCACTGGGAGCAATCACCAGGGGGTTTGGACTGGGTATCCATCAAGATTTGGATGGTACCCAGCTTTGTTTCTCATATAAATCAGAACCAGTGAAAGCGGTGAAGGTCCTGTGTGGTACGCAGGTTGAGACTCCACCTGCCTGTGGACTGGTTTGCCAGAGTGGTGCATGCTCTCGTTATCTCCCGCTAGGACTACTGCAATGCGCTCTACGTGGGGCTACCTTTGAAGGTGACTCGGAAACTACAACTAATCCAGGATGCAAAATTCAAAGTGTTGGTGCTCCCCTTTAAAGCCCCAAGAGGCCCTGTATACCTGAAGGAGCGTCTCCACCCCCATTGTTCAGCCTGGACACTGAGGTCCAGCTCCGAGGGCCTTCTGGCTGTTCCCTCACTGCGAGAAGCAAAGTTACAGGGAACAAGGCAGAGGGCCTTCTCGGTAGTCACACCCGCCCTGTGGAATGTCCTCCCAGCAGATGTCAAAGAGTTATATAATTTTTTCTACATAATCTGAAGGCAGCCCTGTTTTGGGAAGCTTTCAATGTTTGATGTTGTTGTTGTTTCTTTCTCCTTTTCCCCGCACATATTTTTGTTGGAAGCCATTTAGAGTGGCTGGGGCTACCCAGTCAGATGTGAGGGGTATAAGAAATTTGATGATGATTATGATGTCCTTCTGGTGGGCTTCCCAGAGATGTATGGTTAGTGGAAACTGAATGCTGGACTAGATGGGCCTCTGGTCAGATCCAGGAAGGTGGTTCTTGTGTGCAGAATCCAGCTGTCCTGGCTGCCACCCCAGGCTAGAGACCTGTGATAAAGGAATGGGTTGGAGGAGGAGGCCCAGAGGCTTATCTTTCCACATCAGCTCACATTCTCTCACCCTCAAACTATGGCCAGGTCTAGCACATGGAAAACTGCCTTATGTTGAATCAGACTGTTGGTCCATCTAGCTCAGTACTTCCTGCACTGGTTGGCAGTGGCTCTCCAGTTTTTCTCCCAGCCGGGTTTGGAACTGCTGTCGGCTGGTCCTGGGAGGCTCTGCGTGCAAACCATTTGCTCTACCCACCCAGCTGCAGCTTTTCCTCAGTTATCCACTCCTGCCTATCGCTTCCTTTGGGTGACAAGACTCAAGGAAGCTCTGGTCTCTTCTTGACCTTCCTGGACCCGGTGCGTTAATAACTTGGCGCGAATGAAAAACAGATGCGTCTGAAACAGCCGTGGCCCAAAGGCTCCTTGAAAATCTGCCGTGTGGTGTGGAGTGATCAAAATGTGGTCTTCAAAGGGAGGTGGGGTATTTTATCTCTCTCGCTCTCTTTCTCTCCCCCTGGAATTCTCCTGGCTCTGACTCAAGGGGCATAAATGCCACCTCCAGAATCTCAGCGCAGCTTTCCAAAGCGGATGTCAGCTTGGCCTTGGGCTGGCTTGTGGAGATAGACGGAAACGTCAAGGCTCTTGGAACTTCAGAGGGATGGAACCTTGAAACGTCACCAAGGAAACATTCCCCTTTGCACAGCTGAGGGATGGAGGCATGGAGACCACCAAAGGCTTGCCATGAGTGTGTGCTGACTGGAGAAAGCGTAAGGATCAGGGAAGCTCCAGCCCTCCAGGAGCTGTGGGGCTGCAGCCCCCAGTGGCCAGCATCAGGAGGAGTCATAGGCCACATTCACCCCATGCAGATAGGTAAAGGTAAAGGGACCCCTCACCATTAGGTCCAGTCGTGGCCGACTGTGGGGTTGCGGCGCTCATCTCGCTTTATTGGCCGAGGGAGCCGGCGTACAGCTTCCGGGTCATGTGGCCAGCATGACTAAGCCACTTCTGGCAAACCTTCCTACTGGAGTGGTACCTATTTATCTACTTGTAGATTGTGCTTTCGAACTGCTAGGTTGGCAGGAGCAGGGACCGAGCAATGGGAGCTCACCTCGTCTCGGGGATTCAAACCGCCGACCTTCTGATCGGCAAGTTCTAGGCTCTGTAGTTTAACCCACAGCACCACCTGCGTCCCTCCATGCAGATAAAGCACCACTTTATAAACCGTCACAGGTTCCCCCAAGGAATTCTGGGAGCTGTAGTTTGTCAAGGCCGCCAAGAGTTGTTACGAGACCCTTATTCCCCCTCCAGAACTACAGTTCTCAGAGTGGTTTAACAGTCAATCCCTCTTCATGGGGAACTATGGGAACTGTAGCTCTGGGAGAGGAACAGGGGTCTCCTTTCAGCACCCTTAACAAACCGCACCTTCCATAATTCTTTGGGCGAAACCATGGCTGTTTAAAATGGTATCATGGCGCTTAAAATGTGACCATTGTTCTGCTCAGTGTGGATAGGTTCATTGAAATGAATGGACATGACTTCATTGAAATTAATAGACCTAAGTTAGTCATGTCCATTCAATTTCAATGGGTCGACTGAGCGGAACCTAGGCTGCATTCAGACCATCCATTTAAAGTGCTGGGATGATACCACTTTCAACAGTTGTGCCTTCCCTTAAGGAATTCTGGGAGCTTTGGTTAAGTGTGCTGAGAGTTGTTACAAGACCCTTATCCCCCCCCCCCCGACCTACAATTCACAATGGCTTAAAAATCAACCCCACTTCCCAGGGAACTCTCTGCAGAAGTGTCCGGCTCGCCACTGTGGGAATAGGATGCCAGACTAGATCAAAGTTTTCTGCAACAGTGGCTGTGCTTTTCCTCCCCTGTCGGAGGCAGTATACCTTTCAGTACCAATCAAAGGTGAGGATAACTTTGGTATTGCTTTCCATCGCAGCACCTGGTTGGCCCCTGTGATAACAGGATGCTGGGCTAGATGGGCCTTTTGCTGACTCCCAGCTGCAGGGTTCTCCTTGCAATTCTACATTCGAAACAATGCGTGTGTCACATGATAGAAGCTTATAAAATTATACACCGCATGGAGAAAGTTGATAGGGAAAAGTTCGTCTCTCTCATAGCACTAGCAGCTGAGCGTCGGCAGATTACAGAAAGTCCTTCTACACACAGTCCATAACTAAACTGTGGGATTCACTGCCACTGCTAACTTGTGAGGCTTTAAGGGAAGGTTAGACAAATCCACAGCAGGCTGGCTAGGTTCTTCTTCCAGAGGCGTGGCATCAGGTTTCGTGTTTCTTAGTTCCTCCTGGTCCTTTTTGCAAATAACATTCCCTCGTCGCGCACCACTATTGCAGCGAGATAGGACATAGAAGTGACTTAAAAGCTTGCGAACACCATCACTCACGCAGAGGGGGGTGTCACCCCGTGGTCTGCCCCTGACCCCTTTCCTTGCATGCTCTGACCACGACATGCAGGGCACACACTCTGCAATATTAATGGGCCTGTGTGTGTGTGTGTGCAGGCTGGCCAGCTGGGGTGGGAAGCGAAGACTTACTCGCTGCTCCTTTTCAACAAAGCCGGCAGCATTACTGTCCCTGGTGAGAATTTTCCGCACCCCCTTTGAAAGGATGAAAGCCGCCTCTGTATGTTAGGAAGTGTGACTCGGAGGAGGGGCCACATTGAAATTACGGCGGCCCCTGGGGTCTCCTGAGGAGGAGATGGCAGGGACTTTGGGTGTCCTCTCTCGTTTCAGTTGCCACAACTTAGGGACATCAAAGAGCGCTTTGATGAGGCCCTTCCAGCAGCAGGAAAAAGATCTATGGGGAAAGACCTTGGATTTGCTACCCCCCCCCATTCCCAACACAGACACGCGGGTGACAAATGACATATGTCTCTAGCTCTTGGCATGCACATGGTGTTTTCCCTGTCAAACCCACTCCCCCCCAATAGAGAAACTGGCTTGATTCTCAATGGCTGAGATCACAAGGGCTGGGAAACTAGAGTCGCTTCCTCTTCATCCCACGGAGCAAAAACAAGCAAATGCATTTCTAGGCTGCATCAACAGAAGAAGTAGAGTCTCCAGAGCAAGGAAAATAATAGTACTAGTCTCTTCTGCCTTGGTCAGTTCCCACCTCGAATATTGTGTCCATTTCTGGGCAGCATTTTATGGGAATTCGCTTTAACGGGCAAACTAACAGACTGTAGTTGATGAAGCCCTGTAGAGATTCTGCGCGCTCTCTGCCCAGCTGAGTCCAGAGTGTTCGTTCCTGGTGTTGGGTAGCCAGGGCAATTCTGCTGGTTTACTGCCTGTCTGAGCTGACAGCTGGTGTTGAGGACTCCCAGACTGCTGGTGTTGGGGGGCTTCCAAGATCCATGCCAAAGCAGTTAGCTCCTGGGTGGCTCAGGACTTCACGGCAGCCGTGACAACCATGGGGCTATCCCAACACATCATCAGCCCAACGCATGTGACTCTGGAGCTTGTTTTCTTGGCTGGGCGGGAAGTGGGGGGATACAGTGGTACCTCTGGATGTGAACGGGATCCGTTCCGGAGCCCTGTTCGCATCCTGAAAGGAATGTAAGACGCGATTGCGCATCTGCGTGTGCGCGAATCGCGTTTCGCGACTTCCGCGCATGCGCATGACATTTTGAGCGTTTGCTCAAACCCGGAAGTAACATGTTCCGTTACTTCCCGATAACGCTCAACCTGAAGCGTATTCATCCCAAGGTATGACTGTATTTGCATCAGTCCCTTGTCATGGTCAGATCACTTCCTGTTGAGATTCTGGCTCTGAACACCTTTCTCCCTTTGCAGAGGTGGGGAACCTATGGGGATGGTCCACCCTCGGAGGCTGATGGAGCCATTGGGTTTCCAGATGGCCCTGGGTGATTTCTCGGCTGATACAACTGATGCTGCTTTAAAAACCCTGGCTGACTTGTAGAACATCTAGATGGTTCATGCTGTTGACATGATCCCGCCTGAGTACCCTCTCCTTCTTTGTGGAGCCCACTTGGCTCCCTGGTATACTTCAGAGCTCAGAGTGAGGAAACAAGCCGGGAGGCGGCTTGAACGCGATTGGAGAAAAACTCTGGTTGAATATAATTGAACACTGGCGAGGGCTCACCATCGAGCCTACCTAGTGGCAGCCAAGGCAGCATATAAGGTGTACTGTGCTCGGTCCAGTATACCTGAAGGAGCGTCTCCACCTCCATCGTTCTGCCCGGACACTGAGGTCCAGCACTGAGGGCCTTCTGGTGGTTCCCTCATTGTGAGAAGCCAAGTTACAGGGAACCAGGCAGAGGGCCTTCTCGGTAGTGGCACCTGCCCTGTGGAACGCCCTCCCACTAGATGTCAAAGAGAAAAATAACTACCAAACTTTTAGAAGACATCTGAAGGCAGCCCTGTTTAGGGAAGCTTTTAATGTTTGATGCATTACTGTATTTTAATCTTTTGTTGGAAGTCGCCCAGAGTGGCTGGGGAAGCCCAGCCAGATGGGCAGGGTATAAATAAATTATTATTGTTGTTGTTGTTGTTGCTTCCATTGTATCCTCATTGTTCCGTCTGGCAGAGCTTTTCTGGGTGTTGCGGGGCCTTTAACAGTCAGGCCCGAAGGCTTTGACTTGTTTGTGAGGGTAAAATTGCTTGCATCCATCGAGACCTTGACTCTGCTGTTTCAGCAGATGAATCTCAAGGGTGTCTCAAGCACTGTCTGGTCTTGTTGAGTGAGTTTTGATTGGCAAGGCTCAAGTTGTGGACAAGGTGCTTCAATCGGACCGCTTGCGCTCTGAACTCTCACCCCTTTTGGCTGATAAAAACTGGCAGGGAAGGGATAGCTGGCTGGGCCAGGGACATGACTAATTCCTCCTTGCCTGAGGTGGTGGTCCCCTCCCAGTTTGGAGGAGGCAACGAGAAGACCAGTCCTTAAGAAGTCCTCCCTGGATTCAGAAAATCTAAGTAATTACTGACCAGTTGCCAGTCTCCCCTTCTTGGGCAAGGTTCTTGAGCAAGTGATCCAGGCACTGTAGGATGAAACTGATCTCCTAGAGCCATTTCAGTTGGGGTTTTGGCCTGGTTTTGTCACAGAAGCTGCTTGGGTTTCTCTGTATGATGACCTCTGTCGGGAGAGAGACAGTGGGATTGTAGGTTAATTCTCCTTGACCTCTCAGCAGCTGCCAATACCATTCATTGACCGTGGTATATTTCTGGGGAGGCTGTCCAAGTTAGGAGTGTGTGGCAGTGCTTTACGGTGATTCCAGCCCTACTGGATGGTCGTTTCCAGAGGGTGATGCTTGGGGAGTGTTCTTCAGCCCTGTGGAGCTTTCAATGTGGGGTTCAGTTTTATCTCCTGTGCTGTTTAACATCCACATGGAACTGCTGAGCTTTGGAGTATGTTGTCATCAGCAATAAAGCTGATGACACACAGCTCTGCTTCTCCTTTATATCTGCAGGTGAGGCAGTGGAAGTGCTGGACCATTGACCATTGCCTTGCCTCGGTAATGGGCTGGATGAGAGCCAACAAACTGAAGCTCAATCCAGATAAAATTGAGGCACAGTTAGTGGGTGGTTCCCTAGACCGCATGGGTGGGAGCTTGCCTGCCTGGATCCTTTGCTGTTGCTTGAGACTCAGGTGGCCTCAGTGGCATTGAGTGCCCTCCATGAGCTTCAGTTGGTGGTCCAGCTTATCTGGAGAGGGATCGTTTAACTTCTGTTTTTTTTTGCTCTGGTAAGCTCTAGGCTAGATTACTGCATCTGAAGACAGTTTGGAAACTTCAACCAGTGCAGAATTCATCAGCCAGGTTGCTCACTGTGGCAAATGCCAATCCTGGTCCAACCGCACTAGATGACAGTTTCCAGACCCAAATCAAGTGCTGGCTCTGACATATGAAGCCTTAAATGGCTCAGGACAACAATAGCTCAAGGACCATGTCTCCCCATATGCAACAACCCCGACCTGTGATCATCACCTGAGGTCTTTGTCTAGCTCCTCCACGAGAGGACCGGATCGCGTTAAAACGAGAATGGTCCTTCTCTGGGTGGGCTCCCCATTTGTGGAATGCTCCCCCCATCCATATCTTTAGGCACCAGGCAGAGGTGTTTCTCTAGAACCGTTCCATGCGTTTGTGGGAGGGGAATTTGTGGTTTGCTTTTGTTTTATAATGTATTTTGTGCTCTTGTTTTGTATTTTTATGTTGCAAACTGCCCTGTGATCTTCAGATGAAGGGCAGTATGCAAGTTTAATTAATAATGATGATGATGATAACCATAACTCAAAGAAGGCTATGGACAGATTCTCTTATTTAACATATGTTTTAATAAGTATTTTTTTATTGAATATCTCTATCAATTGTTCCCATGGGGTGTGTCTAGGACTTCTTCTTTTCCCTTTAACTCTTCCCTTATACTTGAAAAAACATAAACATTAAAAAAACCTCCCTGTGTTCATCATTTGTAGCAGCCTAAAAGAACCAACTTTGGATGAAACTTCCCTGTCTGGTTGCTTGGAGACAAGTTTTGCTTGCCCCAGGTGAGCAGAAGTAGCTGTCTGTAAGAAACAAAAAGGAACCTTCTACCATATGTGGTGGACATGCCCCCAAATTGGGAAATTTTGGAGCATGATCCACGAAGAAATAAAATACTAAGAATATCATATAGTAAAAGGCCAGAGGCATTCCCTTTAGGAATTTTAAATGATGATATTCCAAAAGACAAAACTAAACTTTTCCTATATGCCACGTCTGCAGCAAGAATCCTGGTGGCTAAGTATTGGAAAGGGAATCAGTTACCCACTAGGGGAGAGTGTTTATGTAAGCTTTCAGAATACTTAGAATTAGCCAAATTGACAGACGTAATAAGACAAAAACCAAAAAGTGAAGTAAAAAAAAAGAATGGGAGTGCCTAAATGAATACCTTAAAAGTCAAGGTTCAAGAACAGAAATCTGGCTGAGTCTGGAATAACCTTGTGAAGGGAAAGGATAAGAAAGAGGGATTTATATCTAGATGTTAGGATAGAGATGATCAGGAAAACAGGGCTGCCCCTGCTGTTCTCTCTCCCCCCCCCCCCCTCACCTGGGATGACAAACCATTGGTCAACCCCTGGGCTTCTCCATTTACACTTTTCAACACCTTTCACCCATTTTTTCCTTTATTCATTTTTTCAGAGGCTCGAAAGATGCATGGGCACCGTAACATCGCTGACGGGCGGGGTCTCCGAGAGGGAAGCCAACGACGCCCTGAACGCTCACGTGAGTATCTCACTGCTGGAGTCACCTTGCAGAGGGTCCTCAAAAGCCCTGCCTCTTGCATCTAAGAGGGGCTGATGGCTGCATTTGCTAACCTCGATGGCTGTGCTCTGCCTCCGCTGTCAAAGGGAGCCTGCCTCTGATTACGAGTTGCCAGGAATCGCCAGTGGGCGGAACTGCTGCTGCTGCTGCTGTGCTCAGGTCTTGCAACTGGGGAGACGAACCTGTGACAACAGGATCATAGAATCATAGAGTTGGAAGAGACCACAAGGGCCATCGAGTCCAACCCCCTGCCAAGCAGGAAACACCATCAGAGCACTCTTGACATATGGTTGTCAAGCCTCTGCTTAAAGACCTCCAAAGAAGGAGACTCCACCACACTCCTCGGCAGCAAATTCCACTGTCGAACAGCTCTTACTGTCAGGAAGTTCTTCCTAATGTTTAGGTGGAATCTTCTTTCTTGTAGTTTGGATCCATTGCTCCGTGTCCGCTTCTCTGGAGCAGCAGAAAACAACCTTTCTCCCTCCTCTATGTGACATCCTTTTATATATTTGAACATGGCTATCCTATCACCCCTTAACCTCCTCTTCTCCAGGCTAAACATGCCCAGCTCCCTTAGCCGTTCCTCATAAGGCATCGTTTCCAGGCCTTTGACCATTTTGGTTGCCCTCCTCTGGACACGTTCCAGGATGTTGGACTAGATGGGCCATTGACCTGATGCAGCTTCAGGCCTCTTGTGTTCTTACCAGATCGGAGAAGTTCGTGGTGGAGGAGAAGGCTGTCCATGGCTTTCAGCCGCAATGGCTGAGTTCCTCTTCCTCTGAATACCAGCTGTTGGGAATCGCAAGCAGGCAGCGCTGCTGCTGCACTCAGCTCCTGCTTACGGGATTCCCATTGGGGAAGCTATTTACGGAGAAACTCTTTACGGAGCCTCCTTAAGGCTTTTTATTTAAAATAATGAAAATTCAGCCGGACTATTTTCAGGGTTGAATATTGTTCCTGCTGCTTTAACAGATGGATTTAACACGTTCTTAACTGTTTTAGCTTTCCGTTCTGTTTTTAATTTCTCCTCTTTTTTTTTGTACCGCCGCCACAATATTTCCAGTTTACAACTACTTTAAATAAAATAAATGAGTGGCACCTTAAAATACGAGAGTATATATAGAACTTGCCAGCATGACAAACAGATTAAGAAATAAAGATGATAAGAATTTGAAAGAAGACAGACATTATATATTTAGATTATATGGGAAAAAAATATTACAACAAGAAAATAAGCGTAACAGGCTGACGAAAAATACTCGGCGGTAGATGTTGCAAAGTGGGATAGTGTAAGGTAATGAAAACAACTTAGTGGAGTAAGAAAAGATAGCATTTGAAAAGATAGCAGATAGGAAACCAAGGAAAGAATGGGAGGGGAGTACAAGTTAAGGTTTATGAGAGTTAAATAAATTATTATTTAAATACATATGTCTTATATTTATGTTATTTCCGCCTTCTCTTTTTATCCTGTGTCTGATTGTAACACAGTAGGTGTTGATGATATGATCAAACAGAAAAGCAAATAAAAAATTATTTAAATAAATAAAAATAAACAATTTGCTTCCAGGCATCCTTAATTGAAGTCAGCTTGGAAGGACTCTGAAAGCATCTTGATTTTATTTTAAATTGTTGCTGCTTTGGGAGTCCTTGCTTGCTCTACGGATTCCTTCCTCCCTCTCCCCGCACCTTCCCTCTGAGGTTTGGCCTGCCGTTAGATAACCCTTCCGGTCTTGCCCCTCCAGGTGTGCAAAGGAGCCCCTCAGCACGAGGAGATATGCCTGGGCCTTTTCATGCTGATCCTCACGGAGCCTGCTCAAGCGCAGAAGGTAAGGGCCCTCGTTTTTCGCTCTGAAATGCCTTAGGGGGCTGTATCCTATGCCAGTCCTACTCAGAGCAGACCCATGGAACTCAACAGACCCGACTAACTTAGCTCCATTGGTTTCAATGGGCCTACTCAATGAGTAGATATTTTAGTTGGATGCAACCCTGTGCCCAGAAGGCTGGGAGAGGCGGGAGACAGGATTGGTACCTTTCCGCTTCTGATTCCCTTGTTTTGTTTCACTTCCTTCAAAAGTGATAGTCCAGCCCCACTGTTGCATTTGGGACCCCTGTTCCTCCTTCTGCTGCCCTGATGGCGCCACCGTGCCGCTGAAGTTAGGGTTTCTGCATATGTCTTTCTTCTTGGTCACCCTGGGAAGGGGCCTGGTTGGGGTTGGGTTGAGCCCCATAACCTCAAATTTCCTATCCCCTCCTTTTTTAAAAAAACAACAAAACCACCAATACTCTAAAAATGCTTGGACTAGGCTTTCTGCAACTTGGGTCTCCAGCTGTTTCCCCCAACTACAACTCCCATCATCCCTAGCTAGCAGGACCAAGTGGTCAGGGCTGATGGGAACTGTAGTCCAAAAAACGACAACCGGAGACGCAAGTTTCGGAAACACTGGTTTAGACGGTGGCTGGAAGCAGCGCTGGCAAGATGCCAGCCACCCACATCCACACCAAATACAGCGGTACCTCGGGTTACAGACGCTTCAGGTTACAGACTCCACTAATTCAGAAAAAGTACCTCGGGTTAAGAACTTTGCTTCAGGATGAGAACAGAAATCGTGCGCCAGTGGCATAGCGGCAGCGGAAAACCTCGTTAGCTAAAGTGGTACCTCGGGTTAAGAACTTAATTTGTTCTGGAG